>NC_048540.1:10204332-10542739 GCF_902806685.2 Maniola hyperantus | reverse complement strand
ATAAATCTTGGTGGATCAGCTACTTATTAATGAGGAACCAGACATTACAAACGGCCCAAGCACAGTCAGTGAGACTTTCTCGCGAGTTTTCCATAGACAAAGCGTTGCAAAAGCTACGAAAGCGAAAGAGATGTGTCGCACTGACTCTTTGGGCTGCAGGTGTTCTACAAATAAAATAAAAATTGAGTTCATATAACAAGTAGAGAGAAAACGCAAATACGTCAAACAAATGATTTATACACATTTTTCAGTTCACTGTCGGCAACCGATATCAATCATATCATTGAAAAACAACTATTTTAAAGGCATAAATTTCACGTGTATTTTTCATCGGAATATAACCCTGTTTCATATTGTTTGACTTTCGTTAGGTACCTATTTACCGTTAAGGCGCCACCGCGCCGGCATGAAGCTGCGATGGCCAGCCGGCGGCATGGCAGCGATGAAGCTAACGCAATCAGTTGACCGGTAGCTTTAAATAACTTTTTCTTTATTGACTTTCTCAGGAGGAGGAAAAAAATCCCTCCAGACTACTGCTTGCTGGCAAGCTATGTCCGACTTAAACCAATAAAAACACGTGTCTTTCAGGTCAGCCGGAACTGCATAGTACTACTTTGTGCTGATCCTATATGTACTTCTTTTTTGTCTTCTTCTTTCCTGTTTTCCTGTTCTGCTCTTTTCACCATAGCTGTTACTTACATAGCTTTAAGCATATTATTGCCGTATCGTTTCCACTTGCCACGCTTCTTTGCTCGACAGCATCCGCTTAAACCTCCATCGCTTTCAAGCACTGTGCCTTTTAAAGTTTAAACTGCCATATTCCTTCCAAGTTAGCCCGCCTCCACCTTAGACATGTAATGATGCAGTCTAAGTGGAGGCGATCATGCAGTCGATGGTGCAAGTCTGGATGGTGCAGTCAAGGACTAACTTGTAAAGCGATTAAAAAAAACTGTGCGTTGCCAACGCAAATATGTCATTTCAGATTAGAGAGCCGGGGCATGCCGGACAAGCAGCTTTATATTAATGAAATCGGACAAACCTGTTAAAACATTAACCTAATCCATTAAGATGGATGAACTACTCTTTAAAAGCTTTATCCACGAATAAATGACGCACTTTTAGTGAACTAACTAAAAACTAAACTTTTAAACAGTGAAAACAATACAATAGGGTCAGCAGTTTCTCTGTGATATCCGGACAAACAAACAACCATTCCGTATAGAATGAAAATTCATTTTACAGAACAAATATTAGGTATACCTAACCATAGTCTAACGAGCTCCATATCGTATTTGCTACCTACTACGGTACGTTACGGTAGGTACAGTAGACGGCAGAAAATAATGCACATAAACCTTTAGAATGAGATTTCATCTTTGTAGAGCGTTGTCTCTGTCACTCATACCTATGTGACGTTTTGTCGGTCTCAAAGACAGAGACAACGCTCTACGAAACCACTATCTATTCCTAAAGGTCGATGTACAATATTTTTTGCCGACTACTGTAGGTATCACGGGTGGCCTCAACTTCGAAAGCAAAACTTATTAACTAAAAGTTAGAGAGTAATGACAAAAAGTAACCTATATGTCTGTCGGCCTCGGAATGCCAGCTATAATATCTGTACCAAATTTCACCAAAATTGATTAAACGGATGAGCCACGAAAGGTTAGCAAACAGACAGACACACTTTCGCATTTATAATATTAGTGTAGATAATCTATGGCAGTTCGACACATTTCTCACGTGGATTTTGCAGTTGAAAAAGTCGGAAAAAAGTGTTAAAAAATAATGTTGACTACAAAAATCGAAAAAAAAATTGCAGTTGAAGAGCAGAATTACCTACTAGATTTTTGGAGTTTTTACTACTATAGATTCCCATCGATTTATTTTCTACGGTTATTTTAAAATTCACTAGGTATAGTACCAGAGGGCTGCCTGAGTTTCGCACGAAGGTACTTAAATCTAGTATACATTTTTCACGAGCTTTTGTAGTTTGCCCGAACGGTGGGCTCTTTGCATATACCGTTGAGAGTTACTGAAATAGAATTTTGCAATCCCGAAATACTCCGACTGATTTCTGCGAATTTTTAAACAAATACAAGTTGTTGGAATGTAATATAATATTATAGGTATTATTATCCTGTACTTTGCAAATCGAAAATTGTTTTTCTCCAACTACATTGCTATGCAAATAGACCAGGAAAAATCAAATGTAATTAATTTTATTTTCATATTAATGTTATTATGGCTATTTCAAAAATATTTGAATCCTACCGGTAAAACCGTGCCGCCAAGCGATTTAGCGTTCCGGTACGATGCCGTGTAGAAACCCAAAGGGGCATGGGTTTAATAAAATATGTCAAGTCATGTCATGTCATACCCCTTCCAGGTTAGCCCGCTTCCACTTTAGACTGCATCATCACTTACCACCAGGTAAGATTGCAGTCAAGGGCTAACTTGGATCTGAATAGTATAAAAAATAAAAAAATCACAAAAAATACCTAAAATAAAAATACCAAGTATTCGTGCAAAAGGTTTGTAAATGAAATTATTTACTAGCCATGCTTGGTATGGTACGAAATTGAAAAGAATGTATTCACCGCATCGTTAAATTTCAAACAAAGCTTAAATTAAGCGCAAAAATCTCGTGATCTCATCGTCGATACACGACGTCGTACACAATATTATTTACAACCCTGGATGGGCTTTGGATTAGTTAAGGAAACTTCTAGATCGAGGTGATCAGCTGTTGCACTATCAATATTATCACGCGATACGCGATTTCGCCAATATTGACAGGATTGTGATGTATCCGGATGTTCTAGAAATACTGCAATCCCAGAATTGCGATACGGTATGATAGTGTAACAACTAATAACTCCCATAGAAGTATATTCGACAATCTGCTGGAATCGTTGACCTTTTTAATTTAAGTCCACTTCTTCACCGTTTATATTGAGGTTTAAGAGTAGAAATCCAATAAACAAATAAAATTATAGAATTGAAAACGTCGAAAACAATTTAGTTAGCGATGAATTTGAAAATCTCCGGATAAACCCCGTAGATGTGCTCTAATATTCCGTATGGCCCGGTCCGTTCGTTGAAAAGGTTATGAATAATATATAGGCGTGAATGCAGGCATCGCGCGAGATCAGGGTATTACCCGGGCTGTGACAAATATAAGCGTCGAACAAACGGACAGGCTGACACCGTGATGTTTTATTTGCACGTGTATTTAAATGTGACGAATTGTTTAGCAGCGCACAGCTACGAAATACCTATAGGTATTATGCTATAGAACTTTTTTGCTGCTTGGAGTTTCAAGCTTGCTTGGAGTTACGAGATGAGGAGATCCGTAGCAGAACCAGAGTAACCAACATAGCTCAACGGGTTACGAAGCTGAAGTGGCAAAGGGCAAAACGCATAATTCGAAAACCCGATAGTTGTTGGTGTCCTAGATGGTGTGGTAGGATGGAAAACTAGCACCGGAAAGCGCAGCGTTGGGAGGTAGACAGACGACATCAAACGAGTCTCAGGGAGCCGCTGGTTTCAGGCAGCGCAAAACCATGGAGTAAGGAAGTCCCTACAAGAGACCTATGTCCAGCAGTCGGCCTCTATCGGTTGGCAATGGTGATGATGATGATGACAATTTTTTAAACTATATGTGTCGCGCGTGGTCCCCATTGCCGTTGGTAGGTATATGACTCAAGATTTGGAAAGTCTCCGTTCCTTCGTTCACTTTTTTGTACCTCATATTCCATAACCTTTGCGGATAGCAACAGTATGCGACAGAAAATAATGTACATCTACTTTTAGAAAGAGATAGCGGATTTTTAGAGCGTTGTCTCTGTAATTCATACCTACTGGTGAAAGAATTTTCAAGATCAGTTCAGTAGTTCAAGAGATTACTTTCTACAAACAAACTTATAAACTTTACCTCTTTATAATATTAGTATAAATAAGAGTTTAACTTTGGATTAGTACTAGTGTTCATTCTAATTCTATTCAATAACACGTCAGCCTCCTAGCTCTTCAAAGATTAATTGGGTTTCAAAAGAAGAGCGCTTATTTTGAACCAGATTCGATGTAAAAATAGACATATTGCAACTCTGAATCTAAATAGTGGGTAGTTCAGTAGTGTTGAAGTAACTAGGTCGCTGATAAAATAAAGTCTAAAAACCTGCATCCAACTTTTTTGCTTCACTTTCTTTGTAAAGTTTCTTTAGACTTACCTACTTAACTTTTCAATAACTTAGACGTATTTTTCCTCACAATATTTTTAAGAGCATATTATGTTGTGGTTGTATGTAACCAAAAAAGGATTTCGAACTTAATTCCTTAAATAGTAAAGATTATTTATTTACTCACAAAATAACTGATCACAAACTAGCCTCAATAGTTCATAGAATACTTATTAGTCCCTAACAAAAGCCACATTTCCGCAAAGAAGTTTAAATAAATAGCTACTCTTGTAACGACGCACTAAAGCGCAATTCAGCTCGTACAGCACTACGATCTTAAGTTTAACAAACGTTACTCGTTTCTACTTGAGGGAGAGAGGGAGAGAGAGAGAGAGAGAGAGATATCTTACGATATCGAAAAAGATTCTGATTTCTGAGGCACCTGATACTCCCTCCACGTGACGTTCTTTTACTTGAGGTACTTAAAGTAGAAAATGTACCAATCCAATTTATCAGTACCCTTATCAGTACCTCAGTACCCTTATTATAAATGCGGAAAGTGTGTCTGTTTGTTGGTTTGTCCTTCAATCACGTCGCAACGGTGCAACGGATTGACGTGATTTTTTGCATGTGTATAGATAAAGACCTGGAGAGTGACATAGGCTACTTTATATTTTTATCCCGGAAAATCAAAGACTTCCCACAGAATTTTTAAAAAAACTTAATTTCACGCGAACGAAGTCGCGGGCATCAGCTAATAAAGTTATAAAATGAAAGGAATCTTCACCATTACCATATCAACCCATCGCTATAATACAGGGCTCTCCTCAGAGGGTAGGTAAATAGTTGCTGGCCAAGTGCGGATTGGCAGACTGAAAGGACTTGAATAGAACTCATAAAGTAATGAATATCAACGTTTGTGGATAGCAAGTTGCATGCAAAGCAAACCAATATGCAACATCTCGTAGCGGGTAAATAGTTTAACAAGCGCCAGACTCGGTTCGTAAGTGCCATTTATCGACGCAAACAAATCTAATCGACCGCGGTACACTCGCTCGATATCGATATTGAATCAGAATCGAGTAGACGTTACACCGAAATAGGTTTCGCTTCTTATTTAGAGGTAGTACTACCGATAGTTATCTTAATGCGGTACAGTAGTTTTCTTTAATAATATTTTGTAGCTACCGTAAAAACTTATTTACGAGTAGAAGGTGACCGTAAATAACTAGTCTCGCTAATAGAATCGTCTTTGTCAGAATCTGAGTTTTAGCAAAGAACACTAAGTACTTACGTAAAGAAGCGACAAGCACTCCCCAAGCGCTTGAACGCCCCGCACACCCACACAGCTCCCGCGGGAATCCGTTGCGGGCGAGCGCGGGTGACGTGCGAGTGTATGAGGCGTCCCCCTGCCTCATACCCCGATTGCTCTCGCAACCTGTCGCATACTATAGTTTGATTTTAAAGGGCACAGCTACACTCGTAATTAATAATGTTGTTTTTTGAGACTGAAAATCGTGACAATTTAACTACTGATAAACTTTTAATGTAATTTTCGCGTCGTCGCGATTTTTCGATTCCGCTAATTGGGACAAATGGAATTTTTACTTCTAACATTTTTAATTTTCAAGGTTTACCACGTCAGCTAACAAAAGTATAATGTATTTTACGACCAAATTTATATTTTCATCAATTGATATTTATTTGCTTTTTACCAGTTCTTCTTCTTCTTGGTCCTATGCTTTGTGACTCGTGTCGTGAGGTCGTGTATGTATCCAATTGCCTTTGTTACGTGACTAGCTAGTAGTACTAGGTAGCCTTCCACTCTGTTCAGTCCTCAGCTTCTAATTGCAGTTGTAAGTGGAAGACCAGTGTGTAATTTAACCTGGTCAGACCAGCGGCTGGGTGGATTGGCCGCGTAGTCTTTTGCCCTCCACCTTGCTTACGACTATAAGTGTATCTAAGTTACTAGGTAGGCGTTGAGTAATGTAACCAAAGTACAGTACGCAGCAGAAAATATTGTTGGTACATCAAACTTTAGAAAGAGATAGCGGTTTCGTAGAGCGTTGTCCCTGTCGTTGAGACCGACAATACGTCTCATAGGTATGAGTGACAGAGACAACGCTCAAAAAGCCGAAATCTCATTCCAAAGGTCATATTTCTTGCCGGCTACTGTATAACTGAGAATTTTCTAGAAACACGTAGTCGAGAGTCTGGTGCCTACATATATATTACAACCACTTAATTAATATACCTATTTATTATTAGTATATACTTATACTCACGTAATATGCAACCTCTCCATCTCCTCTCCTCCACCAAGATATTGAATTATACACATATTGCACCTAGTAATTGGGCAAAGTTATAAGACAACAAACAGGAGTTGCACTGGCTTGAGCTGACTTACGATGAGACTTACGGTCACTCTGTTTACAGCAACTCGCAACTAGCAACATGTCATGCAACTGCCCTGATTGCAAATTAATCGGTGACTTGCTTAGAACAAGTTTGATTCTAAAGAATGCCGCTCACTAATAGCTGTTTAGATAGCGAAAGATATTGGAAAACTCTCTCTGTTCAATTTTCTCTATTTTCATTTCGTACCTACTGGATGATATCCGCATCCAAGTATCCGCCACTTCATCCGCGTGGATTTAGATTTTTAAAAATCTCGCGTGTATTCTTTGATTTTTCAAAATAAAAAGTAGCCTATATCTGTCTCGGGGAAGCAAGCTATCTCTGTACCAAATAGATGATATACTTCGTCCATGTGGATTTAGATTTTTAAAAGTCCCGCGGGAACGCTTGGATTTTCCGAGACAAAAATAGACCACGTCCGTCCCCAGGACGCAACTTGCAAAGTCTATAGCATCCTTTCCCCTACATCGGTTAAAGGGATGAACTGTAAAAACCTAGCAGACAGTCACATTTCGTATTTATAATATTACTAGCTGATGCCCGCGACTTCGTCCGGGTGTATTTACGTTTTTCAAAATCCCGCGGGAACTTTTTGATTTTCTGGGATAAAAAGTAGCCTATGTGTTAATCCAGGGTATAATCTATCTTCATTCCAAATTTCAGCCAAATCCGTCCAGTAGTTTTTGCGTGAAGGAGTAACAAACATACACACACACACACACACACACACACACACACATACAAACTTTCGCCTTTATAATATTAGTCGGGATTATAGTTAGAATAATATTAGTATATTTCAGTTCCAGAAATAAATTATTACTATCATTAGAACAACGTCGGTCTAAATCTGTTTCCGGTCACCAACCCGAAACCCGATTTAGGTTAAGTATAGGTAGGTAATAGGTACCTACTGGGTAGTGGTCATAAGTAAGGTTATTTTCTTGTGAAATAGAATACTGTACATTTTCATCTATACCTAGATCTCAAGCCATCATTTTATTATGATGTATAGAAAATATCAACCAAGCAAAACTAACTTGTAACTAAAGCTTGAAAACTACGTGAAATACGAAATTTTGATTAAGTTGAGATATATTACATCCTGTATTGAATAACTCAGTAGTTAATTAATTAATATCGGTCTATCAAACTCCGGCGAAGAACGATAAAATAATTGAAAACCGTCAAATTATAGAAAGCCAATAGCTCCCCGGTTAATTAATGATTAAAGAATCGTTTATTATAAAAGTACTTTATATATCCCTGTGGATGAAATCCATGTTTTGCAAATTATACGATTTCGAAATTTGTGCTTTTTTTATCAATTACTTCCTCTATAAAGAGGAATAATTAATAGTGAATATTTTTCGTGGAAATTCGATCAGACTACGTTCATGTATGAATAATGTTTGCGCGTGGATGAATATTCATTTTACAAAAGTAAGATATGATTTGGTCAGCTCTGTTATCGATTAACAACACCGTAAAAGTATAGAGCCAAATTTTGTGTTTCAAAAAGTTTTCACTGTTAATTTGTAAAAACGCAGCAACATTTTTATTCGGTGAGTATTTATACGTCCATGTTCGGTTATAATAAAATTGGCAAACGTAAACGTACCTAAATAAGTGCCAACACACACCTGAAGAGTGGAGCCTAGGCACAGCATCTTTTTTTTTAAACAACTCAAACCGCCATATAGTCAAATTAGTATAATGGAGATGAAACACAGAGGAGTACTCAAAGCAGGGCCGTTGCCAGAATATAATAATAAAAAATCCTAAGCAAGTTCAGGCTAGCGGCTAGGACAGGCACAATTTTTTTGGCTCAGCCTGAACCAAAGAGTGCACTGCGCGCTGTTTCGAGTCGCCGCGCCGCCGCGCCGCCGCCGCCACTATGTTAAACATTGAGAATAGATGCCACTCCTCTCAGCAAGAACTCTGAATTTCACCAATAAGGAAGATGTAAGTAGGCTATTTAAAGTTAGTAGTAGTAGTCCGTATAGAATCGCATACGGGGAGTGACCGTGCTCCTCCGTCCCCGGAGTAAACCCTCCTATAACTATGTGAGAAACTTGTATCATTATGTCACTAAACTCCATTAATTACTTTAATGAATTATAATCTATAGTGTCGCTTAACTATTTCACCCCTACCGCAGTGAGGTGACAACAGTTAATATGTTTACCTAAAGGTATTAAACTACAAAAGTAAGTAACTTACGTATATCGTATCTTAAATACTGAAAAAGTATAAATAACTTTTATAAAATATAGGTATTATAGTTACAGTTTTATTAGGTAACAAAAATGTACACCCTGTTTTAAAACATAAAAATAACACATTTTTACGTGACGAAGGTCTAATACAAGACATGTGAAAGCAGTAAGATTTTTTATGAGTAAGCGACTTAGTGTAAAAATTTGTTTATGGTGAGTTCGTCTCCCTCTCCTTTTACAAAACAGCAAAATAGGTAGATGTGGTCCTCGCATTAGAGAGTAGTATATTCCTTGATGTGGTCGAACCTTAAAACTATCTCATCTCAGTCCACACAAACAAGAAAAAAAAATATCTTAGCTATATTTCTGTTTGTTTTGTACAAATCCGTCTTCTTTAATCTAATCAAAATGTCGCAACTAAAAATAGACAGACAACTGGCAAGTAACATAAACAAATTAAGTACGTAGGCACAAGAAAATATTCATTTCGTATCAAATTATTATCCGTGGGTATACTAACAACTTTTTCGACAAAAAGAAAGCGCTAAATCAACTTCCACTTTATTGTATTCTCCGTAATAATAACCCAATTTTATGTTTGCCCTCCGAGTGTTTTCGTCATGCATTAATTTAAAAAGTTATATTGCGGCCTCGGAGAGATCCTTAATAGAATAAGCCCTTGAAATTAAAAACAATTCTTTCTATAGGGTTGTTATTTTATTATCAACGGTAGGTAAGGTAGGTTTAAGTCGTGAATGATGATATTATGAGCCCTGGCCCGGTGAAGTTACAGCCCAGTGTACAAAAAAGTATGTACACTAAAAATAAAAAATATGTGTTGTGAACACGAGCGCCCTCGGGCAGGTGTTATTGTGAAAAACTTTTTTTACAAAAAGATCAATTACTTTTTATTAAATTTTTGAAAAAATATCAGTATCGGCAGAGATTTTTGCCAGCCGAACCGATAGTACAGTTCACTACAAACAAACAGACTTGACCTTTCATAAGGACGTATAAATTAAGTTGGCCTATGTGTCAGACGTAAGCTTAAGCTAATCCTAAAATATCACTGAGGTATTAAATCAAAACCACATTGTTACTTATTTCTAGCTTATTCCCGAAGAGTATATTTCTCGAAAACTACAGAAGAATAAGCTACAGGCTTTCGAGAAGGAGATCAGGTGTTACGTTGCGTTATATGTTGACTTGTGGAATTTAAGTTAATTTAGCATCCAACCCGATAGCGATTGTTATTGTTTTAAATAGGGTCGCGTCACCGGGTTGCTATAACTGTACAAGTAAGGGTTATACAAGCGTTTCAATACTAGTATTGACACCAGCATCCAGTTTGCGGGATACACCATACAGGATGCTTGTATGAACGCTAGTAGTGGCACAGATCCACCACTTGGGATCCTGCAAAATACTGGTGCTGCAAAAAACACGATGTTGCTATGGAAACGAGCCGTAACAATGGTCGGCCACAATCTTGAGCGTGAAATTTGATTTAACCTTTATTTACCTTTTTTTACTCCCTTAGGAAATGGTGCCGCAAAATCCATTAGAATTGATTGCCTATTGAAGAACACAGTACGAGTATATCCAGGCGATTCAACCCATGCTAAAACACGTCAATCCTTTGCTCCGTTTATTATTAATTGCGTAAATGAGTAGTTTGGAACAAGCAAATCCTCCGACCTCATTAAGATAATTTAGTTGAACCGTTCTACGTAGGTACCAAGTTTCAGCGGCAGACAAACTAGAAACTAGCTGTGTTCACTCGGCTTATGACGACATTGTGTTTGGATACACCAGCGTTTACCCTCAGGCCAAGTATACTCAGGCAAACTAGATATTTCAGTTGGCGCAAGAGATAAAGGTAACTTAATGCTAGAAATGTAGCCTGGAGGCCTTCTATAATAACAGTATAAACTCGATTTAAGTTACATTTCGTTTCAAATTAACAGATATGGTTTCTTTCAGAGTTATAGAGGCTTCGTTTTATTTAATTGTTTCGGAAAGAGATTAATTCGTTCAGTCTGAGACCCTAATTCTATGGCTCTACGTCAGTAATCGAAATGAAGTCTGCAACGTCTAACATCGGTTGTACCAAAGCCTACCTACTTACATAATCCAACATGGTCGATAACGTCCTAGATTTTAGTGCTATTCAAAAGCTTTAATACAAATTGTTTCAAGTCTTTCTCATTAGCAAATTAGGCTAACTATCTTAGTTGCACGTTCAACCGGAGATTCTAGGTAAGTCGCCAACACAAGTAACACCTATTAGAGTATCTTAGAGTTACACTTGGACGGTCTTGTTGCTTCCAGGTAACTTGAAAAACATACATACTAGGAACAGGAATGAAATGTAATACAATATGGCGAAGGCACAGTGAACCATACCTAAACTAAGTAATCAATTATTGATTGAACTATCTAATATACACTAAAATAATATACTAATCCATATCCATAGCTACAAAATCATGTATAAATGCGAAAGTGTGTCTGTCTGTCGATATCTTTTCACAGACCATCCGCTTAAAGTATTCGAAAAAATATCCACAGAGACAGCTTGATTACATTAAAAAAATTATCCCGAACAAATCCCAAAAATAACTTGATTCCAAAAAACCCTTTCTCATGCGGTCGAAATCATGGGCATTAACTAGCATTGCATGTTCAAGAGTAATAAAATTATAGGTAGGTACTAATTTATAGTAGACGCTATAATATTGATCATTAATTAACGTCAACTTAGAGAACTGCCAAATAAAATTTGTATCAAAATCGCACACGTATACGCGCGCGTTAAGTGTGACGTGTTTTGTAGTTTGTCGTACCTAGTGGGCGCGTTGTATGTAATACAGGTTTAATTCACCAAACATCACTAAACTTCAGTTATATCAAGTGTATTACCCGTCAGAGCTTACGTCGCTCTACGCCATCCTGGTCTAAGAGCTACATGAAAGCTTTCATATGAATTATGTTCACATCAGCTAATTAAGCGCACTAATCTTTGTTGCATGTTCAAGGAAGACTCGAGGGGGTGTGTGTTTCAGTCAGCAAGATATCTCCCACTTACGGGTATGCGATCTTCACTGCCATTTCGTCTCTACAGACTATAGCAGTCATAAAGGTAATACCTCCTAACATGTCAGTTTGTTCCGACGCTTCTTTTCCTTGTTCTCAGGTGGAAGAAGCGCCGGAATAACCAGCTTTTAGTTCTAAGATGTGATGTGCGGCACAGTTTTGTAAATAAACGTATTTTCTTTCTTTCTTTCTTTCTAACTTACTGAGATAATGCACCATATTTTGACAGGCTTCTAGGGTTTACCCTATCGGTCAGACTGAGGCGTAATGAAGCAAAACACAAATGTTTGGGTACCCACGGCAATTTGAACACGTTCTTCTATACAAGTTTTTGACGCAATCAGTACAAGTGAATCTTGAATTTAACCTTATTTTAGTCGCTATAGCCTGGAAAATCTAGTCAGATCATATATATATATAGTCAGATTATATAGTTGTATTTTCTATTGAAGGTAAGTTACATTTCAATCAGCACGCAGTTCGAAGTTTGTTTATAACTAGTTACTGTGTACTCTAACCTCAATTCACATCTCTAGAGACCAACTGAGCTAACTGAGGTGATTCTGGAGAACAAAATATTTTGATACACGAAACACTACTTAATGTATCGGCTAAAGTATAAAACAAAACTGCTTAGATTGAATTAAGAATAACGTAAAAGTAGATGACGTAGGTATGTTGTTGGGAGTTAAATTTCATTGAGGGATATAAGAATACAGAAAATATTTAAAAAAAAACTATCGATCTGTACGACAAAAATTTCCGATATGATCTAACGACCTACAAAATACTTCATCTAAAAAAGATTTGCCGTTTTAATTTGACGGAAAAATTAATTGAAATCACCGTTCAATATTATTAGTAGTGAAGTTTTATTACTGAAACTATAAAGTTCGAATTGGGTACAAATTACTTGAGAGGTAATTTTATAGGAACGCCGTTTAAATTGCAACTTTGTCTAACTAATTTTAACAGTCGCTCATAAAGTATGCAATTAATGAAAATGTTGATTCCTTTAGGTGCCATACTGTTCACTGTAGTTACATTATCACAAGAATTTTCACATTTAATAATAAATAGAGGCGCTCTAAGATGTTGTTCAACTATATTCACTTTTACACAGACAGTTTAGCAATACGATTAGTCAATGTAGGTACTTAATTTTAGTGGGGTGGTTATTGTATTACATGTATTTTGATATAGGTAGGTATATATGTACCTAATGCATCATTAGAGCCCTGTAAGGATTTTCAATAATGTTAGGTAAATACAAAATACCGGATGATATCAATAAGCTGATTTCCATCAACGGTTATGTTCGATTAATTTATTAAGGCATTCTCCGCGCAGCTTGGGGGTTCGGCATGTCAATGAAAGCAATTACTCCCATTCTGTATGTACGTATAACATACCCATACGGATCACCCATTGCCCCCCTTACAGCTCAATATCATCAGAATCTATTCAGTTAGATACACTCAGGTACAGGCTTGCTTTGGTGGAACACTGGCGAAACGCTTTTGATGCGACTATATCGTACATCTTTGTTACCTCAATAAATGATGGATTGCTTACCAATAGCATGATGGCAGTTCGAAAATATTGCCTCGATGGGGACGAAGTTGCGGTTTAGAGAGCGTAGACCCTCGACTTAAGGTCTATGTTTCTTTGCGTGATATATACCAATTTCTTTCACAAAGATGTAAACGCCAATCGATGTGTCAGTGGTTGATGGGGAAACTTTTCATTTTGGCGATGTATCGGGCCGATGCTGTTGGGCGGAAAAACAATTTTGTTTCTATTCGAGAGCTCATTTTTAACGTTATTGAGTGGTAACTCCGAAGAGTTTTGGTTTATTTGTGTATTCTTTGGACGCTTTATTGTTTGATGGATGGCTTTATATAATACCGTTATACTTAATTATTACTTTGAATAATTGTTTCTGTCACACAGGGGCCATTAGAAGTTTATTCGCATACAGCATTTAAATAACTACCATCTTTTTTTAACAAAAAATTGAATGCTCTAAAGAACAAAGTAGCTGGTTTCGAAAACTATTTTAGTTCTCAAAAGTAAAGAAATGTTCAGATAACCAAAGAATTAAGTTAACGTTTACTAAAAATATTGTTATTCTGTATCGCAGTTGCACGTAACAAACGAATGGCGATATGGCAACTGACTCAAGTTAAAGAAGTAAAGCGTTTTCTTAAATAAAATCACAAACTTGCTTAATCGTTACAATGCAATGTTAGCTAGCTAGCTTATTCCCTCGACTTCATCCGCGTAGACTACACAAATTTCAAACCCCAATTTTACCCCCTTAAGGCTTGAATTTTCAAAAAAAAATTCTTAGCGGACGTCTACTTTATAATAGCTATCTGCATGCGAAATTTCTGTGTCTCTGAAAATGCTGTGCATTGATAGATCAGTCAGTCAGTCAGTCATACAGTCACCTTATAATTTTATATATTTAGATTTGGATGAATCAATCAGTGTAAGAATACAAACGTTTAAATCTAGAGCGCGACAAAGAAACAAACAAATACACAACCACTCGTTTTGTCCACAAAATTTGTCGCAAGTTCTAACATTCATCATTCAATTGTCAAATAGTAATAAAAATAAGTAAACAGACACCGGAGAGAGGCCTTTGCCCAGACGTTGGACAATGCAGGCTGATTTAGATTAAGATTAGGCACCTGATAATATCACATTGCCAAAACGTATGGAATTTTTAAAAACTACACAAGACCACGGTTTTAAGTTAGTTTTTAGTTTGGCCCAATGTAAAATATCAAACTTCAGTTTTTATAAATTCCAATAGGTATTTGTCGGAATTAGCCGCTTTTATATTTGCATATGTATTCCAATACGCCATATCTTATCCTTTTCATCGAGCTTACAGCTGGAGGGCATGTAGTGTTTATGTAAGCAGTGGGCCAGTTTCAGAATACCCTTTACGAACCCGAATGCTTTATGCATTTCCCTGATATTCAGTTTGGGAAAAGCACGTGAAGCAAATGTAAAGAGAATATACATATATTTCACTTGCACCTCTGAAATATCAAACATCAATCTTTACTGCGCGAAAACAAAAACGAACTTCAATTTAGAAACAAACTTTATCCCATTGCCGGCTCACTACAGAAACAGGTCTCCTCTCAGAAAGAGATGAGTTTGGCCACAATCAACCACGCTGGCCAATTGCGGATGGGCAGACTTCACACACTCTCAGGCTGCAAGTGATATTTTTGCTTTAAATGCACATAGCTCCGAAAGTTTATCAAACTCATTAATAGGAAGCCGACGTCATAAACACTAAGCTATCATCACTTGTGTTACTATATCTAATATACTATACAAAAGTTATAATCAAGGTAAATTAATTTAAGATAAGAATAATTATTACATTTTGCGTGCCTTAATTGTAGAATGTAGTGCTATTTCAAAGTAAACACCAATGTCAGTTATCAATCCACGCAATAGATTAAATTGAAAAAAAAAAACATATTTAGCATTACTTACTTGCATACAAAAACGATAAAAGCACGAGGACAAATTTATCACAAAACAGTGATCTCTTTCACGCAATGCACGGAACATAAAACTCATCTTCATCGTATTGAGTCGGATTTATAGTATTCACTCTTTCTTTCACTTTAGCTGTTGTTATTTTATTCACTTTATGTCTCAAGGCTGGTCACCTATTATACTGAGCAATAAGACTGAAAAAGTCGCATGTTTTTCGTATAATATAATACTCGTGGACTACACAAATTTCAAACCCCTGTTTCACCCCCTTCGGGGTTGAATTTTCAAAAATCCTTTCTTAGCAGATGCCTACGTCATAATAGATATATGCGTGCCAAATTTCAGTCGGATCTATCCAGTAGTTTGAGCTGTGCGTTGATAGATCAGTCAGTCACCTTTTCGTTTCATATATATATACATATTTAGATAGAATGATATATATAATATAATGGAACATCGTTTTCTATCTTTGTAGTCCGGTTGGATCAACAAACACAAACAAAAGCGTTATAAACGGAACAACAGACAAACAATGGCATTTTCATGATTTTTAAAACCATTCCCATAGCGGCTGTGACCAGCGAATGGTCATACAACGGCGTAATAACTTTACATTGCACCGGAATAGGAACCCAAAAAACACCTGTACAAACTGAAATAGAAAAAGGTCTGTATATGAAAACGTATCGTTCGGCTTTGATCACCCCTTTTCAATAATAGAACGAAACTCTGGACCTTTGTGCCGGTTTTGCCTCGGGCTGTTCGTACTAACTGTAATACGTCCATTTAATTTACCCACACAAAATATAACCCTTTTCCACTATTGTTCATTCCGGGGGCTCTAATTTCTGTAATGTAATGTGGCCATGTCAACAGTCACTGGGCAAACGTTGAAGTTTAGATTTTAAAGTTGTTTCGGCTCGGCTAATGTTTTTGACATTTATTTACAGATTCAAGTTCCGAATTAGTTTTAATACAGCTGAGTTCCCTGGAACGTTGATGTGGCCGGTGATCAACCCATCGCCGGCTCACTACTGAGTACGAGTCTTCTCTCAGGCATGCAAGTTTCCTCACGATACTTTTCTTTACCGTTAAAGTAAGTGATATTTAATTTCTTTCCGACTGTCCGAATAGGAGGCGGCCCGTCTTAACGACTAGGCTATCACGGCGAAGTAATCATTTCATCATGATCAACCCATCGCTGGCTCACTACAGAGCACGGGTCCCCTCTCAGAGTGAGAAGGGTTTTGGCCATAGTCTACCCGCTGCGCTGGTCATGTGCGGATTTGGTAGACTTCACACACCTTTGAGAACAATATGTTGAACTCTCAGGCATGCAGGTTTCCTCACGATGTTTTCCTTCACCGTTAAAGCAAGTGATATTTAATTACTTAAAACACACATAACTTCGAAAGTTAGAGGTGCGTGCCCGGGATCGAACCCCCAACCTCCGATTAAAAGGCGAGCGTTCTAACCACAAGGCTATCACAGCTTTTTTAATCATTTACATAACTGAAAAGTTTTAAGTTCATAACAGAAAACTTGGGCGTCTTTCGCGATAAGGCCACCTTTGGAATCCTACTTCTGTCTGAGTTTTCTGTTATTGTACACAAATAATTTATGATATTGTGACGTGAAAGAATTTGTGGAAATCTGTTATAGTATAGTAGTATAGAACTTTTGCTAGAGATACGAAATCTTCTCTATAATATAAAAATGAATCGCTGAATGTGTTGCTGATCGCAAATCTTGAAAACTGCTGAACCGATTTCGCTAAGTCTTTTTCAGGTTGAAGTTACTAAGTAATTAACAAATATGTATAAGTCGATCTTGCACTAGATAGACAACATCGACTAAATCGAAAATTGGACGGGTCCTCGAAATTTCACCTTTGCGTTGCTCCCCAGGTCTCGGACCGGTCCCGTTATTATGAGGAGTCGCAATCGTACTTAATCTTGGTGCAGACGTATGCAGGAAGATCTGGAAACCCAAAAAAAACATTATTCGAAAAAAAAAACCCAACCACTATGTTATGTAGGAATCAAGTTGAGGTAATACAAATACGAAAACAGTTAAAAGTTCACAGTAACAATGAAATATAGGAACACCACAGGTGCTTTCAAAATGAACTGTTGATTTTTGTTGCTTTCCACACGTTGACTATAATTATATTAATTAATGTCAAATAATAAACACGAACAAGAACTATGAAACGGGGGATATTAATTAAAATTTAGTGTTAATTGTAAACTTAAACAAACGTCAGGGCTGCGGCGGCAGCATGCGGGTCGACAAACAGGCCCGCTTTTTACGCCTTTGTCCCAACCAATTATAAATATGGAACGCAAGTGTAAAATTTACGAATGGTGTATGATATATTCACCACAATGAATGTACGTGCAATATTGGTTTTGTATTTATTATAATTTATAATTAATTATTCTACCATACCAACATATTTATTATTTTCAAGTTGAAGTTGTTAGTTTTTTTTAACATCACTATAGTACGCGACAGGTTGAAATGATAACCGGGGAAGGAACAGCCCCCGCGCTAACCCGGTGCGGGCGAGGGCGGCTGACATGCGGGTGTGCGGGGCGTCCCTTCGCCTCATATCCTGATTGCCATCTCAACCTGTCGCGTACTATAATGTCAAAAATACTTCCAACTTCAACTTGAAGTTGAATCGACCCAAATACACGTGAAAATATTCTGAGAGATTAAAAAACGTTTTATAAGCCGGCGGAAATATCTACGAACCGGGTTTAGTGACGTCCTGCAACGCGGTCGCGTTGGCACCGGTACTGGATAGGCGAAAACGGGCGAGCTGCGGGGAAGCGCATTCCAGCGAGATGCGTAGATATTTCCGCCACGTTATACGAATAAATAACTAACTACCTACCGAGTACTTTCTACCATCCCTATTTCCAAAGCGATTTTAATTGCTTTTTAATAATTATTATTACTACTATTTGACTTCCAACTAAAAAATTACTTATCCAATCCAGAAATAGTACTACCTAAGTAGCTTGTTTTAATATCGCTAATACTTACCTACTATGAATAAAATAATGACCATCCCCTTCAACCAAACCATATCAATTCGGTCAGATTACAAAACAGAAATAGAAAAGGGGAATACAAATAGATTTTCCGAAATCCCTAAAAGGTTCTTTACAATATTAAGGAATCCTCCAGATAAAAATGCTATACGTAACTTCAGCCAGGGTTACATTGGGACTTTGAAGTTTACCTACTAACTAACAAACAAATAATAAAATATGATTTGGGATTTGCCAATATCAAATATAAATTATTTCTCAGTAATTATTAAATAGAGGGAGTGCCCGCAACGTGTTGACATAAATCATCCCTTACTCGTTGCTCCTTTTAACTGCCTCGTTGGTCAAGTGGTTACCATGTTTGACTGCGGATAAGAGGTCTTTTGTGCGATTCCCGGGTAGGCCAAAAAATAGTTAGATATTTAGTTTTCCTATTAAGAAATTTTTAGTACTAGCTCGGAGTTTGGACATAAAGCCGTCGGTCCTGATCTCTCACTGGTCGTGTCGGATTTCCGTCCCATCGGACTGTGAGAATAAGATAATAGAGAGTGCACCTTGCGCACACACGGCACAATATGTTCCGCTCATGTTATCCTTAATCTCTGTAGAGACTGAGCGCGAGCCGCCGGCCGTGGCCGAAATTCGGTCGGGAGATCTTTATTCGTTTTTGGAAAAACTAAAACTTCAGAAATGAGTTAACCGTTTTTTTTACCAGCCTCTTTTTTCTACAACCGCACCGCACGCCACCGTAAGCAATTTCACACTCACCACCTGGGTGCCTGGTGCAGTTCGACCGACGACCGCCCGTTGTGCCAGATCCTTTTTGTGCCAGATGCTCTGGTGCTGCAAATGTTCATGGGCGGCGGTAATCACCTAACATCAGGTGACCCGCCTGCTAGTTTGCTCGCTAATTTTGTTAATAAAAAACCGACATACCTACCTTACATTTTATCAAAATTCCACGCAGCCGAAGTTGCGGGTAACAAACAGTGGTATTGTTATATCAAAATAAACGCAGCTATTTTCAGTAAACTTTAAATTAAGGCTCATTTGTGCCTGAATTTCAGCATCGTTGTAAAGATGAGCCAAGAAGCGAACAACCCGCCTGGAGGCACCCCACTGTGCTGATTTAATTAACAAGATATGGGTCTTTTATAATAACTCTAAAGCTATCCACTTTTTGGGAATATTGGCGCTTTGAAGTCTCAGAATATATTTATACCTACCTACTTACCCCGACAACCATAAATCTTCTTTGATCTTTTGTAGTCCCGAAATTTAAGCAGAGTTTAATTCTTATTCATTTTAATAATACAATTTTCACATAAAACAATTAAGTGTGACCTCCAGCCTGCCGCTGGACCGATGACCTTTAAGAAGGTCGCTGGAAGTGGGTAGATGAGGCAGGCAGAGCACCATGTGAAGTGGGGCGCTCTCGGAAAGTCTTATGTCCAGCAGTAAACATAAAAAGCTGACTGATTGATTGAGTTAAGTCTTATCTGCCAAAGAAGAATGAATGACTAGTTTGCCTTTTTTCAATGCACTCGTTTTATATCAACTAATTATTAGTGCTGAGTCATTTTTAGCGCGTCGCCGTCGTAGAAACAAACCCTTTATTTATTGCCACAAAAAATTATTGTTGGGACTTCGAACATTATTAATATGCACTTGTTATATTACGATAAAATTTGATACATAATTATTATGCTAAAATTCATCTAATCATAAACTTGGGAGTCCGAAATAAATATTTGTTGTAATATTTAAAACAGAATCGTTATTCCGTTTCCGGATTCAATGTCAATGTACGGAAAGGGTATGATTTAAATCACGGAACAGAAAAAACAGTGGAAGTGCTAAGTAGGCGTGGCACGCGTGCCACAATTAAGCGTAGTTACGTAAAACTGATCCCAGTCGCGTTCTAACATCGCGTGGAGTTGGTAGTCTCGCGACAAATTCATATTGCCCTAGCAATGTTACTGTTCCGTTTTGGAGTGTAAAAATGATAGTAGGAGAAAAAATCTTAAAAATGGAGGTGTTTCGTATCATCGGTAAGTACGATTTTCATTGTTTTCTATAAAATCTTAATTTATTTCAATTTACTAATATTTAATAGAACGGTTAGTCAAAATCAACCTTAAACAATTAAGATAAAGTTTATTTTGGATTGATTCTATTCCGAAAGTACTTCGCTCCGTGTTCGCTACTCAAATAGTGATGTGGCCAAGTAGAATATTGAATTTATCGATTGATATCGATACAAGGATATAAATAAATAGTAACGCAATAATTATAATTTATTAATGAGTGAGACGTTGCATTGATCACTAAATAGACATCAGTAGTTCCTCTAACCTTCATTTAAAATATTTTTAGGTTTCCCAAAGATGCAAGCATCAAAGAGAAATGGATAGATGCAACGGGTAGAGTTAATTGGATGCCAACCAAATCAAGCATGATATGCTCTGAACATTTTTTTAGAAGTCGATTTTATAATATCAAATAAAGGATATAGATATACGAAACCTACTGCGCTTCCATCAATGAAAATCGTTAAGTCTTTTAATCAAATAACCTTGTTTTATTTTATTACTTTCAGTAAGTATTGAAAATACTTGATATTATAATACAAAACAACACACCTCTTAGTTATATTTTTGTATGAAGATTGACTGACTAAATATCAAATTCAATTCATAAACACACTAATTAATTTTTCTCCTATTCATTTTTATATAGGTACTAGATGATGCCCGCGACTTCGTCCGCGTGGATTTAGGTTTTTAAAAATCCTGTGGGAACTTTTCAACTTCCTATGTCCTTTCCCGGGATGCAAGCTATCTCTGTACCAAATTTCATCAAAAACGGTTGATCGGTTGAGCCGTGAAAAGCTAGCAGACAGACAGACAGACAGACACACTTTCGCATTTATAATATTAGTACGGATTTATTCTCAAAATTTAATTTTGGTTTCAGCCACAAAATGATAAATGTGGTCACTCCAGGTTCTTCAAAAAGACAAAGTGATTCGGAGATTCCTGCGTCTAATCACGTTACCGATTTGATGAAGGCAGTAGTCGAAAAATATATACATAAATGTTCGCATACACCATTTATTAAAATTAAAAATAAGACTTTCGAAACGCCAGTTTCTTAACAAATATGTTTTATTTCAAGGGCAATAAATAAAATTTATCTATTTTCATACGTTGCAGTATTTATTGTGCATACTTGTAAAAGGCATGCATACATACCAGCACTTTTATTCAATTTTATAATTACCTTTTTTAATTTTATTTTTGCGAATGAACAAAATAACGAGTATCTATCGATATCGATAGGTAATTCATTGAGCTACGTGGTGCAGCCTTAACTGAGGAGGAAAAAAAATCGACCGATCACGCAAATGTCAACCATATGTTTAAAGTAATTAAGTTTATAATTGCTACTAATTAGAATACCGCCATCTATGGTCAAGTAGCGGAATTAATTGGACAATTGAATCTAGTGTGACGTGAGTGTGACTATAGCTCGTAAATACGTTCTTCCGCTAAAGCAAAATAAATCTTATTTCTAGAGCGTCAGGGTTTATTTCCAAATCTGTGACGTAGGCTAGTTTTGACTAAACTTAAACGACAAATCAAATGATTTGTTTCTTTGTAGTGCAATATATGACTATCGGTATATTTGTATGAGTTTGGCGACAGCGGTTCCTATAGTAATTTTGGTGAATTGCACTTCCACTGTTCTTTCTGTTCCGTGATTTAAATAGTATCTTTTCTTGTATGTTGTTTAATTTAATATTTAGGAATGTGACAATACGATAAATAATATTATATAAATTATCAATACATGTCACTAATTATTCATTGTAAATTAAATATTGTCAATATACTAAGAGTGACATTATACTAAGCTAAGCTATTATGTGAAATAATAATGTTGTGTAAACTGACAATTTAAGTCGCTTATTATTATTGTAAATTATTAAAACGTAGACCATCAATGTCACTGATTTTATTATTGTAAATTGGGTGTGTCAACATACCTTTTGTCAACAAACCTAAAATAAATAATGATTAATATTAAGATCATGTGATATTCGACATCCGCCTTGTTTGCGATGGCAGTGTTATAAAAGTACCCTACCTCGACAGAGAGGACACAGTCTTGTATCGACAGCCCAGAGCAAACACGGCGGACCTTACTGAAGTTAAGTATTCTTATATTTTATTATAATGTAATGTTATCATTTGCCCTTTATAGGTTACCTGATGTAACTGTGTACCTACTACTTTACTAAATGTTCTGTTTTAAAAGATGTGTGTTATGGAGTTTCTTTGCCCTTTCTTCTCCATGACTAAACACCTTAGCGAAATGGGTGGTAGATTCATTTAAATATAAATAGATCAATGCTGAACAATACAATTCAATTATTATTCGACTTGGTTGGTTTTACTTCTGTTTTTATAACCTACCCTCTTTTGATAATTAATTATCTTATCTATTGAGATAAAAGTAAACATTAGATTATTAACTTCTAATTATTTTATAAACCGTCTTAACGCTCCATCGAAATTTGTCACACTCATACGTTCGATCGATCGCTCCAGCGAGATTGCATTCGTAACTTCGTACTTAATCGGTTAAATTTCTGATGTGAAACTGTATTGTTTTCATTATCCATTTTGTACGGGACATTGTTTCCGCTCACGAACCTCGTAAATTATGAACTGTATGTTTTCCTGCAGGCCCTCGGGCCAAGCTTTGGCTGTGTTAAAACGAATTGAAAACCGGTAATCGAATGCGAGCAATGGGAGTTATGTCAATATTTTAAATTTAAATATCAAATGGAAATACCAGTTTAATATTTATTTTTCTGTGTTCCACGTTACATCCATCTCCGCGTTGATTTTAAATAACCCAACTTATTTTAAAACAAGGGCATATTTTATTTTTATTCCCTCCCTTCGATAATGCAGTCGCCGTATGCGGAGCGAACATGCATGTTAATAATTACGAGTCTATTATTTTCACAATTTTTGTATCCGAAATGAATTTTCTAAAGGTCGGTATTTTCCAGAGAAATTCTTAAAACTTTTGCTTTACATAAACACTCCTGTGGCATTAAAAAATATTACCGATTCATTATATCAGTTATAAAAAATGGTAAAATGAAATAATTTAAAATAACGTTACGGTTACGGATATTGCAAGCGATAATAAATTTAATATAAGTGTCGTGTTCTGTAGATATTAAAAGAAAATGTTTGTCAGGAGATAAGGTAGGTACGTCGTAAGTTTGACGTTGTAAATCTTTCTCGTCATCTGACGACGCAGTTTGACGGCGAAATTAAAAAAGCGAAACAGCTGCTCACCTTAATTAGAATCTTTCGAATTATACCAAGTGGAATATCGTTGGTTGTAGCCACCCGGTGCTTTTAGGTTAAACTGTGCCGTTGAAAAAAGGAAAACTTATTCGGTGAGGAAAACTTATTATTATAAAAAACGTCGGCACTTCTAAGATAGGGTTGCCATAACAGCTTAAGTAATGACCGGGACAGTGCCTAGTGATCGAAAGTAAAAGAAAAAAAAAAAACACGTTTAGTAAGGTTTTAAATTTATTAAAAAAGATTTAAAAAAAAATTACATAAGTACGTAAAATCAATATAGTGCGAAAATCCGAAATCCGAAGAAATCCGAAAAGTATAATAAAAATTAGTGCACAATGCACTAATTTTTATTATACTTTTCGGATTTCTTGACCTTATTTAGGAGTTCCGGTTCACCCATAACATATTTGTGGAATTCGGAACATGTCATGTTATAGTTGCACTTGCATTGAATTATGCTTTCAACCGTGTCAACGTGAAGGCGATTGCGTTCATTTGTCCACTGTGCAGCTACTAAAGAAAATATTCTTTCCACATTGGCGTTATGACCAGGGATGGCGTATAAATATTGGCAAAACAAAATCAAAGTCTGTCTCCTTTCTAAAACATCTGTCTCTTGAAAAAAACTTAACCATTTTTGGTGCATGTCTTTTTCATCCCAAGATTCGTTACCTCTTTTTTTTTCTACAAAATCTTTAAGGTATGCTATTTCTTCGAATACACTGTCGCCAATAACTATTCCCTTTTCTTGTAAATAGCTCACTGTCTTTACAACATCCTGCCATTGTGGTGGGGTAGTAAGACTCATCCATGAAAATATGTCATATTTTGTCAGTGGACAACTCCACTGTCGTAAATATTCCAAAGCCGTTTTATAATAATTATCAATATCATCGTCAAATAACGTTATTAAATTTGAATGCTGGGGATTTTTTACTATTTTATCATATTCGCTTTTGGTTTGAATTCCCAAAAATTTTACTGCTGCACGTTCTGATAGTATTTTTTCAAGAGAATCTATGAGTTCTTTAACTTCAATTATTGTTATATTTTTTTTTTCTATTTTCTTTATTTGCTTCTCAAATAAAAACGATTGACTATGTAAAAATAAGAAATAAATTTGTGACAACGGGTGGTTAAAGAAATCGATTATCGCTTTGGGTGGTCTGGTTTCCGACAAAAAAAAATCTCTTAATGGTTCCCACAGTTTCAAAATACGTTCTATTGCTGGCAATAATGACAACCACCTAGTTCTTGAGTGGGATTGTAAATTTGCATGAATGACATCAGCTGCCTCACAAAAAGATTTAAGACGTTCATTGCGTACTGTAAATATCGAAAAATATTTGTAAATTTTGAGTACCACTGACTCCACATCAACTGAAAGTACATCTGCAGATGTCGATGCTGTATTATGTAGGATGTGCGCAGGACACCCAATGCCTTCGATATCTTTCGAGAGCTTAGTTTTAAGTTTAAAATGAACGTTGTTCGTCCCATGCCTATCTCGTCCTCCAAAATTTGTGTTAGTATTGTCAGCGCTGTACGCGATTAACTTTTCCAATGAAATATTTAAGTTACTCAATGTATTTATACAGAAAGAAACAATAGTTTCTGATGTTTCGTTTTCCAAAGAATCTAATTTTATCAATTTCAGTTGCATACCATCGGTTTCCGAGAAATACTGAATGAGAAGGGGAAACAACTTTTCAGCGTTATGGTTACTTGCATCAGTTAAAATTCCATAAAAAGGAATTTTTTCTAGTTCCTGTTTAGTTTTTAGCACAGAATGTGGTGCCAATACGTTTTTTATTATTGCTGTAGCTTTGGTTCGTGCAGTTGACTGTTTTGCGGCTATTTTTGAATCAGGATACAGAGTAGCGTTCAATTTAGTGTTGCAGTCCAATGAATTAAAAGACTGATGGTGATTAATAACTTTGTAAGCCGTTGTAAGTTCTGCTGCACACACTAAAGTATCTTCTGGTGTGTTTTCTCTCACCATATACGACGAAATATCTCTTGAAGTAGAAGCTGTCGATATCTTAGATTTATGTCCATTAGACTTAATGTGGTCCTGTATCGACGTCTTACCACTATGGCTCACGGAAATAAATAAATTACATACTGTACAGTGCGCTTCGAATTCATTTCTGCCTTTCTTTATAAACGACCATTCTTTTGTATAATTATCTGAGAAATGGCACTTACGTTTTGGCATTTTAAACTACCTTTCCTCCTATCAGGCGTCGTAGATTCGGTTTGTTGATGTACAACACGACAAATAAATAAGGGACACTGACACAACAAAACGCAAGCGACAATGCGTGCTGATGCGCGCCAACTGGCAAGGCGAGGGCGGTGTGGCGAGACGGTCGCCAGGGGTAGGTGCGCGGGTGGCAGGGCTCGCTCACGCACACATGTATACGCCCGCGCCGCCGCGCCGTTACGTCGTCGTCGCGTAAACGCATTGTCAGCCAAACCACGCGCGCGAGCGCAGGCGTCGCGGCGCGGCGAGGTCTGCGTTGACAGTTCATTAATTTGTTTTTGAAATACCGGGACATTTTGTAGGATAACTGGGACGACCGGGACAGAAGTTTTAAACCGGTGACATGTCCCGGTGTACCGGGACGAATGGCAACCCTATTCTAAGAGAGCAAAAAACTAAATTAGTTTTTAATTATATTATGAAGTATGCAAATAAACTTGATTTTCACAATATCAAAGCGAATAGTAAACGCTCATTTGAATAAAACACCTCAACTTGAAAACCACTTGGACTGTGGAAAATAGTTTTCACAGAAATGCATTAAATTGATAAAACTTTGAGACTGCGTATTTGTTAGCGCAAGAAGCTTTCACTTATGTGATTGTACGAAATCCAACAGGTGGCGTTGGCGTGCAGCCAGCCTCGCTACACCGGGAGTAGCAAATTGAAGTATCAGGTTATATCGGCTATTAAGTTCTAGGAATCCGACCGTTTCAATAATGTAATGCCTGCTCCATGCCTGAAATACGACAGTGTGCAAATTAACATATTGGCTGGCGAGCGCAGGTGCAGGCATGTTAAGTGATAGAATGGGATCGACTCTAGATTCTGAATACGGCCTGGTATTTTGAATTAAGCTGCAGTTACATCATGTTTCAGCTCTGTTAAGATTAGCTTAAATAATTGTATTTATGCTGGTTAAGCCGGGCTTTGTTGAGAGGCGAGGATTTAAGCTCTTTCACAATACTTGAGTAAAATTCTACGACAATACCCATTTACATGGGCAATTACATAAAGATGCAACGGCGTTTTTAGTTTAGTATTGTGAAAGTGCCCTTTGGTTTTGGTTAATATTAAGGCGATCCGACGCCTAAATAACTACAAAAAGAGTAACTAAGTAAGCTAAACATTTTAATCACCTTTCACTGTTTTTATTAATATCATCTAATCCACATCACATACAGATTTATAGTCTTCGAAATAAAACCCCTCTTTTTGCGTCGGTTAAAAACCGAAGTAACTGTCTACTGTTTTAAATAAAATATTTCAGCCTCCACCATGTAGCATATTCTGCAATACATTTTTACATCACTGTTATCTTTCATCGGGTGAAATGGGGGTATTATTTCCATTGAATGCACCACATGCTACGAACCGACTGTATCAGTCATCCGAATCGAGTGTAATTAAAACTTCATAAATATATTATGTTTAATTGCACATCTACTGTAGCGCTGCGTTGCTGTAACTACAGTGAACGAGAAAAAACTGCGTTTGTGTGATCACATATTATGTGAACGTTACTTCCTAAATTCTTCGTATGAAACTTTATAAATGAAGTTATAGTGATACTAGCTGATGCCCGCGACTTCGTCCGCGTGGAATTAGATTTTTAAAAATCCCGTGGGAACCCTTTTATTTTCCGGGATGAAAAGTCTATGCCTATGTCCTATGTCCTATAGCCTATATCCCTCTCCAGGTTTTTATCTATACCCCTGCAAAAAATCACGTCAATCCGTTGCACCGTTGCGACGTGATTGAAAGACAAACCAATAAACCAACGAACAAACACACTTTCGCATTTATAATAAGGGTACTGATAGGTATAAGGAAAATCCTTCACTTTGACAGTAAATGATTTTACCTAACTTCACTATGTTATATTTAGTGTAAACTGTAGACTTACACCACAGAGTCTTCTCTTAGAGATTTGTTTTTTTTTAAGTAAACTTTTTTGTATTTTTAATGTTTTTGTAATTAGTTTTAAGGTCATGTTGTGTCCAATTCAAATAAAAAACAAACACAAAGGCAATGTTTTTCTTTCTTATCCTAATTGGTGTAATGGATAATAATATCCGTATCTACTAATTACGAGTAAATAAATAGAAAATAAAAAATAATTCAATATAATAAATAGAGTCAGATTAAAATAAAAAGAACGACCAAGTGCTACTCAGACTCGCGTACTGAGGGTTCCGTAGTCCATACCTTGGATGGTTTGGTAACATTACTAATTTACATTGAAATTATTCGATTGAATATATTTTGGATATATATTCATCTAAAAAACTCTTACTACTAACTCTTCTTTTGGACCGTGTAAATATTACGTTTGTTTGTTAAGTAATTGTTGATTTCGAAAAAACTGTGCTAGTTAGAGACGTCATTTAATTTTTCATGTTATCTATATAAATCTCTTAATTAATTATTTTTATATTTTTCACTTTTCAAACTTTGTAACGGAGAAAGGTATTTTAAGCATGTCTCATGTAAAAGGCAACTATGCAACTTAACAAATATAAAAAACCTAGTTTAGAATGTGCAAATGAAACCCTTTCATTACGTCACTCGATCTAGTGATCCCATACGTAAAAAGTTGACCCCTCCATTTCAGTCCCTTTTGTAATTGAAATGAAATGAATTTATGTATTTCATATAGGACCACTTGTGCCACTCATGATATTATGTCAAGACTCTACCAGTGCATGGGTTTAAAAGCAGAATTAAAAGTTGAATTGAAATATTAATAAGTATATGATTTAATTATGTGTGATGGGTTGACGAAGTTGCCATAAGCTTTCCTTTTTTTAACATTTTGGTACGGAATAGGAATGAATAAAATATTATCTTCTTATTAGAGTAGTATCGAATCTTCACCGAGTTGTAATTCAAACGATCAATTGTACCAATCGCAATTTGATCCTATTGTACCAAGTCCACCTGCGCTCATCAGTGTGTCACTCGTAATTTACGCGCCTTGACATATTTCAGGCATGATGCAGGCAGTTGGCCAACCCCCGATGATTAGCGAGAGATTAGTTGACCAAAAAACTAGAAACGAGCTGGAGGGCAACGAGAATTGTGTGTTGAGTTGGGTTAGTTTTGTCAATGGGCTATGAGCGAGTGCGTGAATGCAACGGGCCCGTCATACTTTAATTAATAACTGCGCAAACTACGCGACAATCGAGTGTTTCGACCGCTAAGCGAGCGCCACTGAGCGAGTTTTTCTCTGAAAGCTCTTGCCTCTACGCCAAGCTCTACGCAAACTAGTGGAGGGAGTTCTCGCCGTCAGTGTGCACTGACAGCGTTCAACTTACTACAAGGTGAGATTGCAGTCAAGGACTAACTTGTATCCGAATAAATAAATAAATAAATAAATCTTTTAACAATCTCTTTTATTGACACTGAATCATCGATTGTACGTTCTAGTTCTAGAGCGAGAAAACATTCGTTGCCACTATTACCATGTTTCACTAGTACCACAGTTCCATGATGGAACTATTGAGGTATTTTAAATCACTAGTTCCATTTTAAAAGGAATCTGGAAATAATGGAACTAATTTCGAATTATTTAACACTAGATCCACATTGTCGATAGTTAATCACTTCCTCGTCGGCGGTGGGACAAGTGCCTTACATTGTTGAAACGTTGGATTCCTAGAACTTAATAGACGATAGAAGCTGCTTCTTCAATTTGCTACTCCCTATCCCAACGCAGCGAGGCTGGCTGCACGCCAACGCCACCTGTTGACTTCCATGCAATCATAAGTGAAACCTTGCGCTCGTGAACATGCAATCTAAAAGTTTTATCAATTTAATGCATTTCTGTGAACGCTTTCAAACTATTTTCTACAATCCAAGTGGGTTTAAAGTTGAACTGCTTTATTTAAACGAGCACTTACTTTATGCTTTACATTTTGTGACGCCATTTTTAAAACGCAAAGCAATCTTTGAAGAAAATATTGTGGAAAATTCAAACTCTTACTTTCGTTAGGTTCATATTTCAAACGGAAGAAAATAACTAATAATGCTATTAAAGCTAAGAATTAGCAGCTGTCAAGTAGTCATATTATAAAGTCTCTCTTCTGGTGTATCATTTCAGATAGTGTTTCATATACCTAGATATCGATTATCGTAAAGCAAATTTGAAAAAAAGCGCAATACACAATAATAATAATGATAATAATCATCTTTATTTCAGATATTACATCCATTTTGTTAGTAATTAGGTAATTAGGACTATATTGGTAAGTAAGTAGGTATGTTAGTACAATACCTTCTACCTGCATATTTTTCAATACTAGCTACATAGCCGTAAATATAAAGTCAACCGCTTTAAATTCAAGACAATGTTCAACGTTCAACTTTTCAACAAGCAACAGTTGGCAGTTGACTAAGCGATTCGTAGAATTAAGATGCTTGCTTGTCCATTGGAACGGAGAGGACCAGAGCGGAGACCTGTGTGCTTACTTTGTATATTGACCCTTGACTTAGAAACAAGACTTATACCTATGTACATAAGTCTTGTTTGGGCGTAAGCATAGAGTTATGATACTAAGTTCGACAAGATGGTTTTGTAAAAACAGAATATTCATTTGTTGCGAATATCAGATGTTTATCAACAATACTACATCTGCATTATCTATATTATTTTAGTCCTGAAAGTTGCTCTGATAAAAAACCGTAAAACGCTTTCAGCGTTTACATAATATAATTTGAAAGGTTGTCATGTTTTTAAGAACTATAAAACGATTCATTTCAGCGCGGAAAGCCTACAACGCTTTTTATATCAGACCAAAAATTACAAGAGAAAAAGTGTATTTTTTTCTTTTTATTACAGTATTACGAAAAAGTGTGTATTTTTAACTTCTATCTTGTATCTTTCATCAGTAAAAAATTCAGATGGACAAGATGACAAGTTAATTTAATTTAAGGCGTAATAATGGTTTTGTGAGGTTAGCAAGTTTGTGTCTTTAATCTATCTAGACCTCTTGGGAATCAAATCAAAGTTTTAGTCTTGGAAGTTCCATACTGTATTGTATTGTCTATTGTATTGTCTCGGAATGTGTTTTATGTTACAAAGTTAATTAATCCGACAGTTAAAAGTGGTTAAGCATTCTACAAAGTAAATTTTCTTTCATACACATATTATTATTATTTTTTTATTAAGGCGGGAACCACTAATTATTTAAACCTTTGTTCTCTTAGGTATAATATGCACGAAGTTAATTAATTCAACAGATAGAAGTGATATGGTTCTGCAAACTACATTTTCTTTCGTATATATTAAAAAAACGGGCCGAATTGAGAACCATCTCCTTTTTAGAAGTCGGTTAAAAATGTATTTAATTAAAGCAGAAACCACTACTTATTTAAACCTTTTATTCTCTTAGATATAAATAATCGATTGTCCACTGCTACGAATCGCGGTAGATGCTCTACGCGCTACGCGATGCTAACTTTAGCGTAGATCCTACTTGTTAACTTATAATTAATTGGTAGCTAATACCTACCGTATTAATAAATATTTTGTAATAACATATTGATGAATTCCTCAATGACAAAGTTGCGTTAAAGCAACCGGCTGAGTTTTGAGGCAGTGCAGCGGCCCAGCAGTTTGAGCTATACCTACTTTGATAGGTCAATCAGTCAGGTCTAATCTATTTATACATATAATAAAAACGTTGGCCTGATCGAGTGACGGACTTTTCTAAACCTAGAAAATTCTACCCCTAAGGCGGTTAAATAGAAGATGAAAGATGAAAAGATTTTGGCAGTCAGAAATACCTATGTGTTGCACGATTATTGGCCCACACCTACTTTTAAAAATCACTCAGCGAGTAGTTTTAGTCAATAAACAAAGTTATACAACGAGAACTAGAGTAATGATTTTAAGCTTATTTCGTGGTTTAACGACCCGTCCCGTGGTCACGACGGGTCGTGAGTCCCATCGTGACCACGACCCGTGCAATTGGGTTGAAATATCGACAAATAAAAACAAAAATTAATCGTGGTATGTACCCGTTTTATACATTAAAATATGAGACCTAGAGTTCTAGAAATCTCTTAAAGTGATAAGTTGTACTTATGCATGGCTTATAGTGTTAAGTTTTGGATTTCATTAAATAAATAAACACTCGCACACTACTTCATAATACTTGATATTTCTTAAACAGTAGTCCGAGGTGTTGACGATAAGATAGAATACGAAAACGTGTGTAAAATCATAAGGTACAACTGAAGTGTTTCCTTCACAGCACGCAACAGTTGGCCACAAAAGGCGCAACGATGACAACGGGGCCTGGCATGTCGCCAAACTCTTCACGAAGGCCTCCGTGCGATTTGTTACCGTGGTTTAGGGTTCTCTAGAACAATAACTCTCACGAACTACGTATAACCAACTTAAACTCGACAATCAAAGTAGAGAAGTAAGTACAGTCATAAGGAAGGTCATGATAGGTTACGACGTCGCGCGTCGGTCTCCTATTCGGGGTTCGACGTTCGATCCCGGGCAGTCACCTTTTTCAGACAAGTTCCTTTTTTGGTTAAAATAGTTATTTGTTACGACCCCAGTCAACAACCCACCCATTAGTTCAAAATTTAGATACCTAATTACCTTCATTCTTATGCCGTCTTTTATTATCTTCTCTCTCTGCGTCCTAAATCGTACTCCTAATCGCTGAGCGTCGCATCATACCTTTTCATCCATAGTAGTTTTCTTGGGCTAATAATGCGGTGGGTTCTCAGATCTTTCCGCCGTCTTTTATATGAGTAATACATAACATATAAGTATAGTACGTGACAGGTCGAGATGGTTATCGGGGTATGAAAAGGGGGGACGCCCCGCACATCTGCACGTCACCCGTGCTATCCCGCACTGTTAGCGTGGGGGCTCTGCGGGTGTTTCCTCCCCGATTGCCATCTCAACCTATCACGAACTTTACTTCTAACTTTTCTATCACCTTTTAAAGGGTTTCGTAATAGAGTATGACCTGACAGATTACTTCTCTTTTTAGTTAAGTACCTACCCGTTTAGTAGTAGCACTTAGGGTTTTATAGTTAAAAAATATAGACCCAGTCAGTGATTCTAGGCCTAAAAGACTCTTACGGTTGATGTATATTTCACAAAAGACAGTAGAAATAAAAATCGAGTTTCATTTTATTTGGAACCGTTGATGTGTAAGCTCCACTCTCACATGACCGATTTTTCCTATCATAGCACGCAACAGTTGGGTATATAAGGCTAGTCACCAACTGCGGGCTTTGGGCACACAGCCAAGCGTTTAAATTGCCATAACTATGGGGAAGTTTACCGCTAATGTGACAGTTAGGTATGTGATAAAAAAGTCACACACACTATAGCTTTACGAGTATAATATGACATCATAAAGAAATACACAGCAAACCTCATCTTGTTTGTATGCTTCATTTTACTGAGACAACTCTCTGTAGCGATTGTCGTATTACCTGAAACAAAAACAAAAACCATTTTTAAACGGTCGATATGATTACGAAAGTAAGTACTCCATAGGTAATATTTAAAACGCGAAAGTGAATAACGATTTGTCTAGTCAGTCATCTTTTCACGGCTTATATTTTTTTGGGGTACCAAAAAAATCCAAAAAAAAGTCATAACTAGTAAAAAAAATGTTAAGTAAATAAATGATTAAAAATAAAAGAGCCAACGTATTCGTAAGAATTCCTCAGGCGAACAGGCAAATTGTACCCCATTTCATTATATTACGTATCACCAAAGCGGTGTCGGGGTTAAGCGAGCGTATCATTTCACAGTTTACCAGATTTTATTGCTCGTCTCCACCTCTCCTTGTGTTCTACAGGAATTAAGGGTTGACGGATGGCGAACCATGATTTAGCAGAGTTTTATACCCATTTTGCTACTAAAATACGTATTACAAAAGCAACAAAAGTATAGTTAACGTGTAAACTAGCTGACTTTGTTGTGGGCAGACCAGGGCGCGTTTGGAACCCTCGTAGCTTTAGTTTTAAGTTTACGTATCTAATTTTTTATTACTAGCTGATGCCCGCGACGTCGTACGCGTGGATTTAGGTTTTTGAAAATCACGTGGGAACTCCCTGGTAGTGATTCTTCTTGAAATATTCTGAATACTTATGAAACCCGTATAGAATTACACTAAGAAATTTAGGTGCATAGGTTCCAATTTTTTTTTCGGAATCAAACCTGTTACTAAGTTATAGGGAAGAAATGAAAATGGATTGTATGCTATGTGCTATGTATTATGGTTAAGAGTCTACTTTTACCAAGCTATTATACTGATAGCGATCGATTTGCTACCCGATGGTACCCGTTGAGGAATTCCATCCTCTATTTCCGAAACCGTTCATCAAATCTGCACCAAACTTATACATCACCAACATGATAGTATAATTTTTGTATAAAAAAAAGAATTGTGAAAATCGGTTTAAATTTGACGAAGTTATGAAGTAAAATCGATAAAAAAATTGATATCAATCCTAAGATTTTTTCAGGATAAATAGTACCCTACTACCCTATATGTTAACCTAGAGTATCAGCTACTACTGTACCAAATTTTATCAAAATCCGTTCAGTAGTTTTCGCGTGATGCGGACACAGACAGACGTCTGTCTGTCTGTGCCCGCATACAGACGGACAAAAATTACAAAAAAAATGTTTTGGGGTCTATATCGATAATAAAGTTTCCCCCGATTAAAATTATCAAAATATATTTAATGTACAGAAATTATCCAGTTACAGTTTTATTATAAGTATAAATATCTTACAAATCCAACAATTACCAATCTAAAAGTGTACTTTATTACCTATTTTGAATAAATTATATGATTTTGACTCTTGGACGAATTAATCACCTTTGGCTTGACTTTGTGGTACCGTTGAACTAAGTCTAAATTGGAAGGCGAAGTTGACTTCGTTTAGGAAAAGTGGAATGTGGAATTACAGGCCTGTTTTTACGCAACTGTCCAAAAAAGGGAGTGTAATATTTTTAGGGTGCATGTATGTACGCATGTGAGTTTGTTTATTCCACCATAACTTCTTAATGCCTGGACAGATATGGATGTATGGGCTCAGAATACATACACAATAGGGCAATGAAACAGGTAGGTATGGAGAGGTATAATTAGAAAATGCTTACATCATCCCAAGTGACACTGACTATGAATTTTTTCTCAAAACTTCATTGTGACGGATTTATAGTGCCATTTTCATTTTTTTTAGAAAAATTGAGTTTGTTTTTGGCAGGACAGTCGTGTTATCTATTTTGATTCAGAGGCTTGTTCTTTAGACCGTCATCGTTAACCCTTCGGATATCAGGCCTGGTCGCCTCCTCTAACATACTTTTCGTACACACCCGTCAAAAATATCTGCGCACCTCGCTGGAATGCGCTTACTCTCGCGCTTCCCCGCAACTCGCCCTTTTTCGCCTATCCAGTACCGGTGCCAACGCAAGCGCATTGCATGACGTCACTAAGCCAGGTTTGCAGATATTTCCGACGGGTTGCACATCGTAAATTTTAAGACGATGAGATTGCCATCTGACCTCCGCCATAATAAAATCAACAAAACCCATAAAGCAACATAATTCACCCGCAATAGATACGACAAATTCACAAAGGAAATCCGCGCTGTTATACAAACAAAGTACAAATAAGTACAGTCGGAAAGTTATTCGACTCGGTCGTTTTATCGGGAATCTTCGGAAAAGTTTTTAAGGTTTGATTTGTAACAACTCTTTGGCGAAAGCTAGAGATGCTGGAAATGTTACGATTATTTGTTATAATGTCATTGGTTTTATTCTATGAATAGCGTTGCAACCCTGGTAACGGGCCGCCATTTTTTGAAGCACGTTAATGGGTGTCAAAAAGTGCGTGAACCCCGCGCCAATATCTGTGTAGTGTGTCGCTACACCTATGTGTCTATATACTATAAATGCGATAGTGTTTGTTTGTTGGTTTGTTCTTCAATCACGCCGCAACGGGCCATAATTTTATGCATGGATAATGGATATAGTTAAAGATCTAGAGAGTGATATCCTTAGGCCACTTTTTATCCCAAAGAATTCCCACGTGCTTTTTAAAAATCTGTAAATCTACGCGGCCATCAGCTAGTTTTAAAATGAGATTATATGAGCTTTTCTTATCTAAGTTTTATGATTTTGTCTTTGTAGCGTTGACTCATGAACTTTCTGGCTCATCCATTTTCTCTACGTCTTTGATACGGTTACGGTTTCACGCTCCCTAAGTCTACGCTCCGCTCGTTTGAACCCCTTAGCTATGTAGAAATTCGGAATGTTTAAAGAGTTTGCCGAACGTTATTACGAGATCTAATAGTAGGTTGTGTGAAATATCCGAGTTTAAGGGCATTATGCTAATTAGTAACTTTACTCTTACATTTACTTTTGCGAACTTTATAAATTATGCTGAAGTTCTATATAAATCATTGGTTGTACCTGGTTGTACAGTATAATAAATACGTCTTTAATTTCATTCATGGGTAAAGTACATCATGAAATTTAAATCAATTTCATCGTACTTTGTATGAAACATATTGACACCTATATGTATATTGGGTGGTTGCATTAATTCCCGCTGTTCACTTAGAAATATGTGTAGCAATTTTGACACGGAACTATAATTGCACATTTTTAAAGCTTGAAGGTGATTTAATAAAATCCATTTAATAGTCGGCATTTTTGTATTCATTAAGTGATATTTAACATACAGTGAAAAATGGATCAAGTTGTTTTTTCTATGTATACTTCTGAATTATTTCGATTTGATAAAAAGTGCGGGAGTAGCTCATTGATTACTTGCGAAAACTTATGGGAAGTCTGCTTCATCCGAAACAGTATACAGAGATTGGTTTAGAAGGTTTAAAAGCGGTGATTGTGATGTTTATGACAAAAAACGGACAGGCTAACCGAAAAAAATTTGAAGATGAGGAATTAAAAGCGTTTCAGGACGATAATTCCACCCAATCGCTTAGAGAACATCTTGGAATCGATAAACATACTGTTTTGTTTGAAAATTTGAAAAAAAATGATGAAAAACAGACCATCAATTGCATTGAATCGACGAAAAGTGATGATTCTTCTTCATGATAACGCCCGCCACCATGTTGCTATGAAGGTCAAACAAAAACTGATGGAGTTTAAATGTGAAACCCTCCCCCACCCAGTGTATTTTCTAGACCTGGCTCCATCAGTCTATTATCTGTTTCGGTCAGTGCAGCATGATTTTTTAGCATGTCTTATGAGCTTATTCGGCTTCCCCAAATAAACAATTATTATTATTGATGAAAGCGAACGAGGTTTGAGCAAAAGTTTTTTGATGCGAGTTGCAGGAAAAGACAGTGAGTGATCAGGCATTATGATTGATCGAAAAATTATGTCAATTTACTTGCAAGTCCGTCCACAGCATTAGAGTATAAAAATGACTTGTTAAAACAACAAAAATAAGACAATCTAATGCCGATTATTTGTAACAAGAAAAACAAACAGGGCACGACAAAAAACTCTTTGACTCTGAAACAACGACTAAGACATTAAAGAGCGGAGAAAAATACAAACAAACGAAGCGTGGCTCGGTCTATTTTATTAAAAAATTAGGACTCTTTTAATTCAAGAGCTTAAAGGGTTCGACGAAGCTTTTTTTGAAGGTTTTCTGTAATCTCTTTTTAGAAGATACATACTTACCTAATTCTTATTTTAGTAAGTTATTGTGATAGTTATGTTTGTTGTACTGCTTGTCGTATATTCATAGACGCTTTGTCAGACAATGTATTCCAATCACGACGGTATGTCTACCTGGTATAACTTGATTAAATTAATAAAAGATCTTTACTTTTGATGTAACAGATATACTTACAGTTCTACAATTTCATTTCTAGTGAATATAAACCTCCTCAACGCGAAGTTAACTAAACTTTGTTTATAGTTCATTTTTGTAATAGGTAAGTATATGCTGTAGATATCTTGTCGGATTGAATATCGTAGTTTCATGGGGCATGGCAACCAAATATGAAATAGCAGATATTCTTAATATAGATTATCACTATTTACAGGGCTGACCCAGAAATTTCTTGTTGGAACAACTTGCGTTGTTTCTACGTACAACAGACGGCTACGTCTGTGCGGAAAACAAACCCAGGAAGAAAGAAGAAGAAGGTCGGTTGCTACGCGGCGTCGTACCGAAACTCTCAATTGCTTGGCGGCACGGCTTTGCCGTTAGGGTGGTAACTAGTCACAGCCGAAGCCTCCTACCAGACAAAAATAAAAATGGGATTCCATATTATAAATTGATTTCTTTCGGCTCTTAATCACAAATTGTCTTATTTCTAATCGCAAAACCCATAAATCGTGAACGAAGTCGCAGAATGTGCCTGTTTGGATAACATTAAACCCATCCTTATAGGTCTGTTGGGTTTTAATATCATTAAGAGACAATGTAGCTCGGGGCCGGTTGAAATGATCCGTGACGAAAACTCCGCGGTATCAATTTAAAATATTTACCCTTGTTAAATCCTTTGCTGGAAGACAGGCAGCCGTGACGGTTTGAATAAATACACCGAAGTAATTAGTACTTTCCTTTTATCGTGGAAGTTGTTTGATTGGTAATTAAATATGTACACGATAATTTTAAGGTTTCCATCCCGAAATTCAAGTCTCACTTGAAACCATTTATTTCATTTTGTAAGTTTGTGTGGGTTTGATTAATCAATCTCATGCTTTTATTCGTATTTATCCATCGAAGTATTTATCTGACGTTGGCGTCATAGGTCGACAGATTTTTCTGCTACCATTTTTTTTTAATTCAGGAATTTAGGTACATATATCAGGTATACAATTTAGCTCTTGATCTCACTTTTGATTTCTTGGTAAAAACTCTGGTAACTTACTTTTCGTAATAAATCTGGGATTTATTTAGTACTCATTTTGTCACAATTGCCACTGTAGGTATGTACAGAACAAAGAGCTGAGTTAAAGTAGTTATTAAAAAGACTGCTCGAATCCACTCATCCTATATCCATCGGGTCTTAGTTTGTACTCTATAAATACAATATATTATACTAGCAGTTTCCCGCGACTTCATCCGCATAACATTTCTGGTTTCTCATGAGATCAGAAATTTTCCCGCTGCAAAAGGCCTCACTTACCTACTCACTCAGTCTCACCTTACAAACCTCGACCCCCCCTTTCACCCCCTTAGAGGGAATTTAGTTAGATTCTTTCTTATCTGATACCTACCCCCTAGAAAGAACCTACGTTTTAAATTCCAAGTCAAAATAACAATATTTAAAACTTTTCTATAAAAAACTTGTCCCCCTATTTTACCACCCTTAAGGGGAGAATTTCCCAATTTAACTTATACAGGTTTTTATTATTTAAACCTATTAACCTAAATGTCGATTTTCACGTCTCTAACTTCAAAAACATAGGACTTTCATATAACCTTCCACCCCCCATTTCACCCCTTTAGGGGGGGATGTTCTCAAAACCGTTTCTTAGCTGACACCTACGTTCTAGAAGGAACTTACCTTCCAAATTCCAAGTTTTTAGGCTTTATAGTTCCTGAGATTTCATGATTAGTCAGTGAGTGAGTGGTATTTCTCTTTTATATATTTAGATGTACCTATTCAATTCCTGTATTCGAATAAATATTTTTAGATGCGTGAATTTCGTATCATATGGTGTAAATAGCGTAATCCCTTCCGTAAGAGGCCCTAAGCGTGCTGTAGTGATACCAGTCATCGCAGCTATTACCGACGCTATTGTAGACGCGACCATTGTGTGGGGGGATTGGTTTCTCAAGAAAGCGCCAGGGAATCGATTTTAAATTTTCCTGTAAAGAACCGCGCAACAATAGCACGTAATACCTGAATTGAACATCGAAACATGTGGTCTATCTTACCAGTATAATTACCTGAAGATCCGATTATAGTGCAGAAATGATTCGATGTCTCCATCTTTAGAATTGTGATATTTGCCGTATAAAAGAATCGTATAAGTTCTTCATAAATATTAAATTGGAAGCCTTCTAAAAGGTTCACAAAGATTCGAACAGTTAACTATTTAGAATAATTGAGTAGGTAAGGCCAAATTAAAAACTATTTTACCATTTATCATTTAAATTTTCCTGTAAAGAACCACGTAACGATAACACGTTACACCTAAATTGAAATTCGAAAAATGTGGTCTATCTTACGAGTATATCCGATTGGTGTGCAGAAATGATTCGATGTCGCCATCTTTGGAATTGTGATATTTGCCGTACAAAAGAAGCATACAAGTTCTTCATAAAATTGAAGCCTTCTGAAAGATTTACTGAGATCTAATATCTACCTACCTATTTCTATGAAAAATCTGTATGTTTTCAAGAGGGTTCAAGTCGATCTAGTGTATAAATAATTAAAGCTATTTGGAATTATTAAAACCAGATTAAAAACTATTTTAAGCAAATTCATATTATGATAGAAAGGTTAGTCTGAATATTTATTTTCGTGCTTTTGATATATACTACAATTAGCGAAGCGTTGCTAAATTACTATATAAGAATTGGAAGAGCATTCCCCATTCACAACAGCATCATCACCACAAAGTAAGATTTTCAAGACCGAACGTAACAATAAAATATACCCTTAAACCACATTGTTGTAAGGAAGAAAAATAACAACTGCTTCCGCGGTACAGTGTTACAGAGGGAACACTAAAATTTAGTGTTAAGACACCATAACCCCATTGTAATACCCCGTCATATCCACATTTTCATATTCATTGACCGTAAAAACATTTTCTATTTTGCGAGATTGAATTTCGCTAACATTGTTTCTAGGCGTGCCCCAGGTAGAGGTCCCGCGAATTTTATTTTATGGGAGATACAAGACTCGCTCATCTCGGTTATAGTTTTTTGGTCGATACTTACCAAAGCTGTCAAACTGTAGCCCGTCATTTCACTTCGTAGCTATTGGGAATTATTTAAGCGAAAGTTCGCTCAGATAAGGGATGAAGTTTTCCGGTCCCTTTGTTTAAATCGACGGGAAACGTGTAGAAAGTCGAGCAAATAAAGAGTCTTTTTGAACATCGTAGACGTGTTTATGCAAGGATTTTCCTTCGGCTGGTTTTTAGACCGACGATTTCGGCTTATTTTGTTTGTAACTTTATTCTAGCACGTACTAGGAAGTAACTTGTAACTATGCTTTTCAAAATTTAAAAAAATATGTTACTTAAGTAAACCAATTAATAAATATTTTTCTTTAAGCTATAATTTTTCGCTTACCTATTTCAAATCAAGTAAAGTACGACACAACTCATCGAAGGAAAAAAGTTAAAATTTCCATCGATATATCTGATTGAACCACCAACCAACCAATGGCATATTATTGTTTATTTTCACACCCCATCGTCAGCGATAAACATATTTCGACGTTAGCTGACGCCACTCGCTCAGTGGATTCTACATAATGTTATCAATTTAAATATTTCTCAGATAATTTCACAACTTTTTGATTCAATGAGATGACTTTTCAACATAAAGTCATCTCATTTAATAATCATATTATTGAACGTTCGTATGTGATAGTTTATTTTTTTTTGAGAATTTTGCCGATGTCACTTGTCCAAATGGTTGCAACTTGGACATCAATAAAAATAAAATGTATAGAAAGAACAATCATTGTTAAGTTTCAATTCGACTTCAAACCATTTAGTCTAGGCATTACTTTACTTCCAAAGCATTAGATTTGCATATAAACTGGTGCGAAGCTCAGCAAGGGTGTTAGCATATAGACTCATATCATCTTATAGTGCTAACACAATTTAACTGTTCACCTCAGCTGTTCACGGTGCATATTAGTCCATAATGTACTCGTAAGGAGGCACGATCTGATTCGAGTAAACTCGTACGTTTCCATTTTAGATAGAAAAGGACAGGACAGCTAAGTTACTACATGTATCAGCCAAGCCTTTGTCTATAGTTGAAGAATTAAAAATTTGATTGAAGCGAAATCTAAGTAATTTAGTATTTCACCGGGTTTTCTGGTTCGGGTCTGACGTCCATTTGAGGGTGAATTTATCTTATACCGCAACTTTTCCTACGCACGCTGTCGCATTGATTGTACATAAACTGCTGGCAGGGGAAATCTTTGAAGAATTTTTTTAAAAGTAATTTAAGGCAAGAATTGCCACGCCCGTGCTCTGTCCGGTCCCGGAAATGTATTAACATTAGTACGGACACTGTACAGCTTCGCCCATGCCCGATGTAGCATCATGCCTTACATCATCTGTACCTATGTATCTATTGAATGATCATGATCAACCCATCGCCGGCTCATTACAGAGCACGGGTCTCCTCTTAGAGTGAGAAGGGTTTTGACCATTGTCTACGACGCTAGCCAAGTGTGGATTGGCAGACTTCACACACCTTTGAGAACATTATGGAGAACTCTCAGGCTTGCAGGTTTCCTCACGATGTTTTCCTTCACCGTTAAACTATAAGTGATATTTAATTACTTAAAACACACAACTCTGAAAAATTAGAAAAGCGTGCTCGGGATCAAACGTCCGACCTTCGAATAAGAGGCGGACGTTCTAACCACTAACTCACAGCTCTTTTTTTCATTGTATGTATATGTAGTATAGTTTTTTTTTTAATTTATAGACTAGCGCTTGGCTGCAATCAGACCTGGTGGCAAGCGATGATGCAGCCCAAGATGGAGCGCGCTTGCTTATTGTTGAACCTTATTTATTACTAGCTGATGCCCACGACTTTGTTCGCGTGGAATTTGGTTTTTTAAATATCCCGTGGGGACTCAAACCCGGGATAAAAAGTAGCCTACGTCACTTTCCAGGTCACTTTCAAAATCACGTCAATCCGATGCACCGTTGCGATGTGATTGTAGGACAAACCAACCAACAAACCAACAAACCATAAACAAACACACTTTCGCATTTATAATAAGGGTACTGATTGAACCTCATCTGCTACGAATTAATTACGAGAATGATACAACCTAGCAGATGATGTAGTAGATAGACTTGCGTTGTAATCACCACGTACACATTATAATAATCAGGTTTGTAATAGTGGCGTTTGTCCGTGGCTGCGTGTAAAGCTAATGTATGCAGCTAATTATCATGCAATAAGGTAATTGAAACTTGACACTCGCTCACAGAAACGAAACCACAACTAGCCATTAGACATTGTCGTGGGCATAATTAAACACGTCGAACTGGCTATGCCTTAATTCATAGCAAATGAATTAAGGCAGAAATATACAAGGCGTTAGATAATGTCCATAATACCATCCTGGCATGTTGAGGTCAGGACCGGTGTGTAGATTACCAAAAAAATAATAGCCCAGTAGCGTGATACTCGTAGGAGATAATAATATGAGGACTTAAAGAATTTCTTTAAACTACGATGTAACAACCCTACAAACAGATGGTCGCTGCCCTGACAAAAAACGAACTAAATAGTTTAAAAAAACATATTTGTTCATATTTGTTTTTGCACCATAAAATAATAATAAAAAATAGATAAGCCATTTATTTCCAAAAAAAATACATCAAAATACATTACTATTTAGATTGTATTTATATTTTGGGTACCCATCTTTGGGTGGTGGCCTCCTCCATCCTGCTCCACTGTGATCTCTCCGTGGCGCGGTCCTGCTACAATCTCGATGTCGTCCCTCCAGCGAGCGCGCGGTCGCCCACGCGGCCGGGTATGGTTGCGCGGCCACCAGTGTAGTACCATCTTACTCCATCGACCGTCTCCAGTCCGAGCCACATGGCCCGCCCATCTCCATTTAAGTTTACGTGCAAGCTCCGCAGCGTCAATAACCTGTGTTCTTTTTCGAATATCCAGGTTTCTCTGGCGGTCGCTTAATTTTCGCTTTGTTGCACCATACAGGCGCCATATTGATTTACTTTTTCAATAAATCAGTGCCTCTCAGGATGATGTACCTAAGGATTCTAACAATACGCCATACATCTAAATCTGTTCAGGCATTTAAAAGTTATGGTGAAATAAAAAACTTATACTTACATACATACATGATTCCTGAAAATATAAGTTGCAGTTCTTTTTTTGGGCAGTTGTGTTAAAAACATACGACATGACTTCTAAAACTTTTAATCTATCATTAATCATCTTCAATTAATAAGATTAACGGGCATTAACTAATAGCGTTTAATACAATGAAATGCAGTATTCGGATTAGATCATTAAATCGATGTAATCGCGTCTTCAAAGGAATATGAGGATACTAAACACGCCAGGGTTGGCATCATAGTATGTAAGTTTGTTTTTATTTTTATTTTATACCTACAAGATTACTTTGATACAAAATTAAGTCGAAGTTTTCAATTAGGTACTTTTGAGCCGATTTTTTTTTTACTTTGCACAATGAAAATACAACAGTGTTTATGAATTTGTGTTTCAACTCGACAGTGGTGACGCTGCAAAATTATTCTATCAATTGGTGAAAGTCAAATGAAAATACATGCGGTACTTTCTGAGAATAGCGGATAAGCTTGGCAGAGATACTTTGACGCTGTCACTCGAATAAAAGTTTTGAAAATTAGTGAGTGAGGCTGGTATTTTCCAAAACAATGACACATATTCTACTGCTTCATTTTTTACCGAAAGCTCAAATGACAATTTTTACAGATATAACATAGAAACTTTCATCCCCTATTTAACCCCCTAGAGGTAAAGTTTCCAAAATCCTTAGTAGGTGCCTACGTCATAAATGTTTTCAAGCTAATTATAATATCAATAATTAAAACTTTCCCATACAAACTTTCATCCCCTATTTTACCACCCTTATGGGCAAATTTTCCAAAAACCCTGACAGACGTATTTCTTCATTTGTGACCGAAAACCCAAATACCAATTTTCATGCAAATAACTTGAAAAATGACCGACTTTCATACAAACTTTCATCCCCCATTAGTGATAAGTACTATCGATACACAGTGTAAAGGTATGCATACCAGAGCCACTCAGAGCAGCAGAGACCGTGATTTGTACAGCCCAGTTCAGATTAATACTATTCCGTTTGTTGTGACTGTGGCGTCCATTAACATTCATTCGTCTTGTGTGGCGCGTTCCTTGATTCCGTAATGGAGGACGCATTCGTGACGTCATTGTCCCTCCGCATTGTGGACGTTGCTATACACCTGCAATCCCTATTGTCCGTCCGATTGATTACAATTCCCATTCGCCGTGTATATACTAATGACGCAAGTAGATACCAAGTAGTAATGTTCAATATGACATTATGTAGACGCTTCAGGCTGTATGTAATTACATAGACTTTAAGCCGATTAATTACGCTTATTGTGTTTAATGATCTATACTATTATTATTAGGTCGCTCACAAAATGTAATCATATGATTTTTGAGTCCAATTTAATTAGTGTTTGCTCATGTGGATAAAGTGCCCAACTATTAACCAAATTGATTGTATTAATCGTTACGTTCAATAATGTATTTTGTGCAGCTGTAAATAATTAATTTGTAAATGGAAATTGTTTATTTGGACCGATACATTTGCGTACGGGCTTAGAATATGTTTATCCCGAATACATAATTAACTCGTTACATTGCAATCAAATAAAATTAGTAGCTCGAATCAAACATCACTAACTTCCGATATCTTACTTATATCACTACCCATATTATAAATGCGAAAGTGTGTTTGTTGGTTTATTACGTCACATCGAAGCAACAGATCAACGTGATTTTTTGCATGGATATAGTTAAAAGCCTGGAGTGTGACATAGGCTACTATTTATCTCGGATAATCAAAGAGTTCCCACGGGATTTAAAAAAAACTAAATCCAAGCCAACGAAGTCGTAGGCATTTGCCTATTGCATTTGTTATAAAATATGTGAAAGTTTGGATGTTTGTTATTATAGTAATAATTCACGCCACAATGACTAAACCGATTTGGCTGAAGTTGAGGTAAATTATACTCCGAATTTATCACATATATCTAGGCTGCTTTTAATCCCGGAAAATTAAAGAGTTCCCGCGGGATTACGAAAACCTACGCGGACAAAGTCGCGGGCATCATCTAGCGTAGTAATATAATAAAGTAACGAAAAGCGTCTCTGTTTGTTAGTTAGTTTGTTACTCTTTTTACGGTTCAATCGCGCAACCAATCTTAGCAAAACTCGGCACAGAATTGCATGGATACTGGTGACACACATATGGTTTTTAAACTTTTATCCTGGGACAGCAAAAAGTTCCCACGGGATTTCTCTATAATCTTAATGCAAATGAACTGTCGCGGGCAAAAATTAGTTATACCTACTCCAAATCCTTGGAGGAAAAATCTTGAAAAACAAGGCCTATCTAGAAAATGAGATTTCATTTATTTTTACTAAAATCATCATTATCTTACCACTTCAGCTTATTAAAACAGAAGACAGATAGACTAATTACTTGAAAACACTTGAATTAAAATGAAGTTAAGCCTAAATAAAGCCCAAGACACTAACTTCAAGTAGTGGGTCGAGGGAGAGGCGGAATTGCCCTTATTTTTCCTTAAGCACGTATTCCACTAACTTGTTATGAAGAGATGGGACCAGGCTCAAACGATACAAAGAGGATGTTTATGTATAGTGTCAAATATTCTAAGTTATAACTTATAATCGCTATGAATTATATATTACTAAATGTTGCCCACGACTTCATCCACGTGAATTTAGTTTATTAAAATCCCGCGGGAACTCTTTAATTTTCCGGGATGAAAAGTAGCCTATGTCCTTCCCTGGGATGCTATCTCTGTACCAAATTTCGTCAAAATCGGTTGAATGGACAGACCGTGAAAGGCTAGCATACAGACAGACAGACACACTCGCATTTATAATTATATTAGTACGGATTTAAATGAAACTGACTTACTGACATATCAATGTTCAGCTCAAACCACTGGGTTTTGCATAGTAGATTCGTGTAACGTAAACCCAATTATGAAAAGATTTTCAAAAATTCCAGCAGAGCCAAGCCGGAGTATGTAATGCAGTAAAAAATATATATCGACTTTTTTGGGATTCCAGAAACACTTAGTTTTCCGGCGGGATTTTCCTATTAAGTAAAAAAAATTAAAATTTTAAGTTTTTTAAGTATATATATTATCGAATCTTGTAGCTAAAGTAAAAAAAAGCATTTCACAACTTAAAATCCCTGCTTAAAATAAAATTACATTTTAAAATCACATTTTGAGTCAGTTTGCGATAATAGGCTACTTATACTTAAACGATTCTTATTGGATTTAATGCTTAAGTGGAGAAAGCGCCGGGATAACCAACTAGTAGTTAAGTATGTGATGCGTGGCACAATTTAAGTAATAAACGATTTTCTTTTCTTTCTTTCTTTTCAAATAATAATTGGTAAGTAGCTATATGGAGACCAATATTTTCAGAAAGTTTTAGTATCATTTAAAGTAATTATTCAGTAAGTATTGCTAGTTATTAGTATCGGAAAGTATAAAGATGCTGGTAAAGTTATAGTCCAGAAAATTGAAACCACCTAATCTAACTAAAACCTATTAAAATTAGTAGAAATCTCAGCAGCACAAAAGTAACTAAACAGCGCCTAATCGTAAAAAAATATTCAATTCGAATTTTCTATCCAAGCTTATGCTCCTAATCCAAAAGCTCAATAAACTTAACATCGATCATTCCGTAAATCCGTGGACAAGGTACTAAAAGTTAAAAGACAAATCGCATGAATCCAAACTTACCCCCATTAAATCGTATAAAATTAATGAACTGACAAATTCCCATCTCCAGCGATAATCTTCCAACTTCATAACTCATCTATTCAATTTCTTAAAAAATCGGGGGTAGCGTGACATTTTTTCCATTAGCAAGTCTTCACTTCGGGGTGGATAAATCGGCGACCTGTTGATCGGGACGTGTGTTGGCGTCTCTTCGCGCGATTTACTCGAGGCCTAGCAAATTGTTCTTTTGTTTACTTAAACACTTCGTGTGGCAGGTGTGCGCCGAAAGAAAATATCTTCCAGTTAAATAGGGGTTTTGGAAAGTGCCTTGTGTGTTTACGAGTGCAGATATAAACGGATAAACCGGTACAGCGCTACTTAGGTATAAGTTACATACTCATTTTCTTCCAAATATACTTAACGCGTGCTTAACGGGCCAAAATTTTGGGGCTTTTACGAACTCGCAGGCTGTTGCATACTTATAAAAAGTAGTAAAGCTGGTACCACTATAACTACTCTCTAATAATAGTAGATTATTAACCAAGGGGATAAAGCAGTGTCATCTGTCGCGGGTAACGATTTAAATCGCGAGCGTAACGAAGGAGTCGAGGTTTACTCCCGAGCGTAGCGAGGGTGTTAAAAACTTAAATCACGAGCGAAGCGAGGGATTTAAGACGAGTCCTGAGTGTAGCGAGGAATATAAGTTCACCCAAGACTAAGACAGCTTTATCATCGAGGCAAATACTCTACTTTTCGTACCATTTGCGAAAAAAATTACACACTAGCTTTTCACGAACCATCCGTTTAGCCGATCTTGACGGGTACACAGATAGTTTACTTCCGGATGGACATATAGGTACTTTTTATTCCGGATAATCATAGTTCCCACGGATTTTCAAATTTTTTTATTCACGTGAACGAAGTCGCGGGCATCAGCTAGTACCTACCCTACTCAATATTTGAGAAAAGCAAAGAATTATTTAAAAAATATCATTTCATTACACAGAGAATTAAATTTGTACTTAGCATGAATAAATTACCAAAGGCGTCTGTCTGGAGGTAAACTTTATTTTTGCATTCTAAAATTTCTTCCTCTCATTTACCTGTCATTAGCAAAGGAACAGGCTAAAACAAAGGCTTGTCCGCTATTGGAATACCTTTCTGACATGAAAGGGAGTAAGAGCTATCGAAAACATCGAATAATACCTTTTACGGCGCATCGATCACAATAGGGTACGATCCTCGCCTTACACCGCCATTGTAATAGTTTTATTTGAATAATTTTACATACATCGAGAATGCATTGAGGTTTACCAGTAAGAACTACGTGTGCGGGAAAATACATGATGAAAACTATAATAGAGAGAATTGGAAAATATTTAAGAATAAAAAACACAGTTTTTTTACACAACTACATATTATATGAGTTTCTTTATTTCAATTCAATTCAATTTCTTTATTTTGCAGAAACACATTAATTAACATAAGGTCTTACAGCTCTTATATATTTCGCCTAGCAGAAGGCATGCAAAAGTTAAAAGTAATACAATTTCTAAACTACCTACTCTAGTAAGAATATTAAAGAACATTATTACAATTATAATTTATAGTATAGATGTAAGCATATAGTTAAAATAATCTATAACAAGTATGAAGAAAATTCCACCATAACTTCTAAATACCTGAACAGATTTGGTTATGGGGTGTAGTTAAATCTATTTTTATTATTTAAATATATCTTTTTTTATTATTTAAATTAAAGTTCTATATTACCTAATATATAAACTAGCTGGCTCATTTTTTGCGTAACGGATCAGCCTGGCTGTCCAGCGCGTAAATGCAGCCAGTATTCTTGGCACCATTCCACTTGATTTGTATAGTAATTAGATACGGCTAGCTTTAAGTTTTATTCTAATATTTTCATTACCTAATTAGTTTTCCCATGGAATATAAATTAAAATGGAATACTGAATAGATATCAGTAATACAAGATTTCATAAAATCGCTTGCCTTCATGTGTTGCATTTGATTGGCCTCCCTGTCAACAATAACTATTTGATTCTAGCGATGGCTGTAAATGCTTTCGGGCACGGAAGGTTTAAACTTATCTAGGTTAGTGGTATCCATTATCATATTTTTTTATTAAGTGGGTATTAATTGGTTTTTTTTTCATACCTAATTGGATTCAGCATTGGTCTACGATTTAGCATTTATCAATCAATTAGCTAGACAATGCCCACGTGGGTTTAGATTTTTAAAAATGTTATTGAAACTATTTGATTTTTCGGGATAAAAAGTAGTCTGTCCTTCTCTAGCATGCAATTTGATAGATCTACCAAATTTCGTAAAAAATCAGTCGAGAGGGATGGGCCGTGAAAAGACTGTGGTATTCGATTTGGTTGTTGTTATGAACTCTACCATTAATTTAATTTAATTTAAGGATCTTTATTGTTAACAAAATTACAAAGAGTAAGAATACAGGATACACTTAAAAACGCGAAGGGCGACTACAGTGATCTCCTCCAGGCAACCTGAGAACTGTAAGACGGGGATCTTTACTCATTATTTCTTTTATTCGATATTTACTCACTATATTCAAACAAAAATCCTCAATAGTCCAAAGGTTTGTTACTTAAATTAGAATTAAATTCGAAAGATCTACGGTTCAAATCCTAAGTTATACTTACACGATAATATCGCACAGTGCACGCAAAACAAGTAGTCAAATCTGATTTGCGAAGGACAACCCCGGTTGAGATCTGTTTTTGTATGCGCAATGTACGCAGTCGTATTCCTTTTCATGTTCAGATTGGACTACTTAATTTTGGCTCACTATACCTACGTACTTACTCCTAGCACAAGCATTACGCTCAGTTGAAGAGAAATTTCAAATATTATTCACGATTCAACCAGCCTGGCATACTATTATGTACCTATTATAAGTATTTTTTTTATTTCAAAGTGTTAAATTTTTCTCTAAAGGGCTTATCTAGACGATGGCAATAAATCTACAACTAATTACATTTGAAGTTTATCTATCTTATACAGGCTGTTAACCTTTACTTAAGGTCAGACTGTAATCGCCGTATGTCTAGTTAAGGAAGTTGGTAGGATGACACTCAGATCTATTGATCACTTTACTATGTCAACAAGATCAGGCAGCGACTATCGAGTCTATAGAGATACAGGCCTCATACACATACCTACATAAAAATCAGCACTTTAAGAAAAGTCAGTAATGTTTTTACGTAGTTACCTTAGCAGCATATCTATAATTTGGCCGCACAAGCTAGTAAAGTACACACGTTCAGACTACTCTATAGTTAACAGATAGTCATTGGCCATCAACACAAGCTAGTAAAGTACACATTAAGGCCCGGTATCGGAGCGGAGAGGAGATGTGTACAGTAAACCAATCCGATTTTTAAAAGATGACGCGATGATTTTTTCACGTCATCTATTTTGAATCTGATTGGTCTATTGAACGCATCTCCTTTCCTCTCCGTTTAGGTGGATACCGGGCCTAGCACTACTCTATCCCACGCATTTCTCCCCAGAAAATTAAGTAACGCCTAGCGGTCCTGGGATCTTCCTCTATATTATAAGGCACCTCTGTGGGCGGGTATATCAATTAGATACCCGAACAGGCCGTGGACTATTAGGCATCCAATATCTTAGTTAAAGTTAATTAAACTAGTCGTGTTGTGACTGGGAAACCTAATGGCATTACTGTTACATGATTGCGGTAACTACCGGAAGCGTTAGGGCCCAACGTGGCATCGAATGTGTGAATAAATTATGCTGATGTTGCTTACCCATTAGTACTTAATAAGTATTTCTTGCTTGTAACGGTATTGTTTATTTTACTAAATAAGAATAAAAAATACGCATCTCTTAACTTTTCGGAGTTAACTACCTATAGGTAGGTATTATGTGCATTAAAATTGCAATTAAATTTCATTTGCTTTAACGGTGAAGAAAAACATCGTGAGGAAAGTTGCACGCCCGAGTTCTGCATAATTTTCTCAAAGGTGTAGAATATTATGGCCTAAATCCTTCTCATTCTGATAGGAGACCCGTGCTCAATAGTATGCGACGATGGGTTGATCATTATAATGACGATGATGATGAATAACAATAATAATTGCTCCATTAATTCTTTTGATATACGATAGAATACAGGTATATGATATCAAAACATTATTATTTTGACACGAGATGATGCCTACGACTTCGTCCGCATTGATTTAGGAAACACATCGATATTCTGGGAAAATCCCATATTGGTGATATTTGGTCGAGAGATACAAGCTATCTCTGAACCAAATTTCATCAACATCGGTTAAAGAGATGGACCGTGAAAAGATAGCAGACCAATAGACGCAATTCGCATTCAGGTAAAATGTATAATTCTCTATAAGTTATATTATTATAGCTGTAATTAAGGGACATTTTATATAAACAATTGAATTATAATAACTATGTATAGATGCCCGAATATTCTATATCAAAGCGTAATTAATTATTCATCATATTTTAAGCCATGCTAACATAGTTTACTTTAATGAGAAATTCGCTGAATTATTATCTACGTTTTTAGGACAATAAGTATATAATAAATACCTAATTACATAATGTACGATTTTTTTTTAATTTAAGTAAGTATAATTAATTATTTCACCAGTAGAAAGCTACATTATTCCTAAATAACATAGGCATTATTTATTTTCAAAAAAAGTAGAGTTCCCTACGAGAATTGTAATAACTAATAAGCTACGAGTCCGAAGCCATGGTCGGTCGCTAGTCTATTATACAGGGAAACTCTGTGCAAAATTCGAACTTTCTAGGTCCAAGGTTTTAGGCTGGGCGTTGATGAGTCAGTGAGACACGACTTTCTTTCTATATCAAATATTTTAAAGGCCGGCAACGCATCAGCAGTTCCTCTGGTGCTGCAAAAGTTCATGGGCAGCGGTAATCACTAAATATCAGGTGACCCACCTGCTCGATTGCTCGCTATCTCTATTTAAAAAAACAATGTCGTCTTGATCAACTTATCACCGGCCCACTACTGAGCATAGGTCTCCCCTCAGAATGAGAAGAGCTTAAGCCATAGTCAACAACGCTAGCCAAGTGCGAATTAGCTAGCTGACTTCACTTCCTTTTGAGAACATTAAGGTTTCCTCATGATATTTTCCTTCACCATCAAAGCAAGTGATATTTAATTGCTTAAGACGCACGTACAACTCCAAAAAGTTAAAGGTGCGTGCCCGGGATCGAACCCCCGACCTCCCGAATAGTAGGCGGATGTCTTTAACCACTAGGCTATCACGGCTCTTCTTCTTTTTATATATTTAACATAATTTCGCAATAAAGAATCAAACAAAAATAAATACGTGACGGTGTGATAGTCGGACTTCATCCGTGCCAATTAAGCGAACTAGGAAATCACAGAAATCTCTCCTGAGTGGTAGGCATTGTATGAATCTGCTGCATCAAATTTTGGCATTGCTATGGCAGATGATAGAGATATGAATTACCCTGCAAATAGGAAACAATATTGACATTTGCATATAAATATATGAATATGTGATTTTATGACATATTATGTTTATTATAGGTTTATTAGGTTCCTTGTAGGTATGTTGGCACCTTATATTCATGTCAAGTTGTAGCTCAAATTATATTGAACTGATTTTGATCAATATTAGGAGCAGTAGGTACATAAAACTGGTTTTATACTTTTGAACTACAAAGTTTCAAAGTTTTATCTCAACAGGTTGTGGATGTCGTAAACAGACAAATCATTACAATAGTATAAAAGTAAGGATATATTTAATGTTCAATAGAAAAAATGAATTCAAATTATAATGCTGAAGTATCTGTAGCTGTAATTTTTTTTTTTTTTTTTTATTCAGATACAAGTTAGCCCTTGACTGCAATCTCACCTGGTGGTAAGTGATGATGCAGTCTAAGTTGATAGCGGGCTAACCTGGAAGGGGTATGGCAGTTTTTATTAAACCCATACCCCTTTGGTTTCTACACGGCATCGTACCGGAACGCTAAATCGCTTGGCGGCACGGCTTTGCCGGTAGGGTGGTAACTAGCCACGGCCGAAGCCTCCCACCAGACAAATTTTTCAATTTCTGCCACAGAACCGCCGCTGACCGCTGATATGACCGCTGGTGCAGAAGTGTTCTGGAGTAGAAACCGCGTAACGCTAAGCGTAGTGTGGAGGATTTCCAGCAAGCAGAATTAAGGACCCAGGAAGGTGGAGGACCGTTTATGGTGGCACGCTTATGAAAAGGCCTATGTCACAGTCCAGCAGTAAGTGAATTGTAAAAAGGAAGATGCGTGAGCCTAATACAACGCGATTACGCGATCATCGCAAGTTCGCGCGAAATTTACTCGTACGAACGCACGATCAAACACACTGATCTCGAATAGGTGTCCTAATTGGCATTCGCGTGATGATCGAGTATTCTCGTTCTATTTGACGCAAGCGCGCGATTGTCGCATCGCTTATTCGCATAATGATCGCGTAATCGCGTTGTATTAGGACAACGCCTATATTTGAAACTAGATACTTACTCAAATCTATATAAACAAAAGTGAAACACCCTACTCTACAAAATAAAAATCCCACTCAAGTACTTCGATATCAGAAGAAGATAGCAAAAGAAAAAAATAAACACAAACCACAAGTGCGCAACCACAACAAACTTTCCCAAAAACACCAAGTCACACAAATCTAGCGGCGGTCGTAAACAAAACACGGAACAGAGCCCATTTGAGATATTAGCAATCCTTTTTAACTTACATCCTAGTCTGACAAATGATTATTTAGCGGGGAGCAGGTGCTTCCAGTCGTGGTCGTTTCAAGATATGAATCAAGTCGTATAAAGCAATGGATTCACTTCGTAGCTATCTGTGTTAAATTCTGTATACAGGAATAGGTACGTTCTAAGTTGCGTAGCGTGATGCTAAAATCAATAATAACGTGTAAATCAAATAAAATTTAATAAATGAGATGAGAAATTATCTTATTAAACTTATAAAACACAAATCAAAAAGCTTTTAAGATCTAGATACAGCGTTATCCGTATGCGTAGTTACACGGTTCATATTTATTTGGCACAAATAGCCTCTATAGAGTCAAGATTGAGAAGTTGGTACATACAGTTCATAGATAGTTTGTCTGATATCCACGACAGATTCTAGCCGTCGATAGATACTTATAACCCGTCGAAAATATCTGAGCATATGGCTTAATAACGTCATGCAGCGTGCTTGCGTTGGCAACGGTACTGGAACTGATAATGGAAACGGTACTGGTAGAACTTAGTGTTTATATACTCTTTGAGTACTGTATAGGTGAAAATGGGCGAGCTGTGAGGAAGCGCCAGGAGAACGCATTCCAGCGAGGTGCTCAGATATTTCCGACGGGTTTTACCTAATAATAAGAGAGATAATAGAGACTGATATCTACGACATTTTAATAAAGTTAATGTCAATAAAACTGTTTGAAAAATGGCCTATAAGGTGCAATCGAAAACTCAGACGTGCCCAGTAAATAAACTTACCTGAAAATAGATTTGTAACTACCTGTGTAAACTGATCACATGCGAGGAAGCGCAGGTAGCAAAGCGTAGGACAAACCACTAAAAGAACACGTTATTTTCCAGACATATCAAGACGTTTTAGAGATGTGCAAGAACTTCTAACGATGAAAAAGCATTAACAAGGAACCTTTACATTAAGCGATTAATTTATATGACAACTTTTATTCATCTATTTATACTCCAAATACCCATTTGGAGTATAAATAGATGAATAAAAGTTGTCATATAAAGTCCTCTTTTATCTAGTTTACTAGATTCGAAGGTCCATATATTCATAGAAATCGTCATATGGCTTATACACGTTGAATGTTGATTGCAACGTGTATATATGCCATGTACCTATCAGAGTGTAAATCTTTATTAGTATGATGACTGAAGTACATCTAAACAACAATTAAGTCAATCTTTTGCTCATAATCTAAAAAAATATATGAAAAGAAAAGTCATGACTTATTGCCTTACTCATCAACACCCAGCTCAAATCCTTGTATCTAGAAACCTGCACAGAGGTTCCCTTCACAATGTAGACAAGGAATAAGGTCTGAATTTGCAATATTCCTATGCCCCTACGGAATAGGGAATAAAGAAGATTTATATTTGCGCCGAGCAAAGCCACGGGCATTAAATACAAAAAAAACTAAAACATTAATAATTGTGGATGCATGACGACAAACTTATGTTATGCTTTTACTTACTTAGCCAATTTATTAAGGTGATATTTAATTCGATGCTGGTATATTAAATCAAAAATTAGTATCGATAAAAAATAGTACATACAACACTAGCAAGAAGGGGCGAGTAACGGGCGGACGATTAGCCGCGGTGTTTCTCTAGCCGCCCTGGAAATAGAAATAAAGGCCGCGTGACACGAGCGCAAGCTTTACACAATTCACTTCAGCAAGTATACTCGACTATTCAAATCTACTTATTGATAAGCATAGAAGACGATTTTTGACAATTTTTTATCACTAGACAATGTCTCCGACGTCGTCAGCGTGGATTTGTTTTTAAAAATCCCGTGGGAACTCCTTGATTTTCGCGTAAAAAGCAGCCGGGATACAAGCTATCTTTGTTCGCAATTGGTTAAACGCATGGGCCGTAAAGTAAGGAAACAGACTGTCACAGTTTCGCATTTATAATATTAGTATGGATTAACTTTGGTTCGTGATATCACTACACATATTATAAATGCGAAAGAATGTTTGTTTGTTGGTTTATTGGTTTGTTGTTTTGTCCTTCAATCACAACGGAGCAACTGATCGACGTGATTTTTTGCGTGGGTATAGTTTATGACCTGAATAGTGAAAGGCTACTTTTTATTCCGGAAAATCGGGATTTTTAAAAACTTAAATACACGCGTATGAAGTCGCGGGCATCAGCTGGTATTTTATAAAAATGCCATGCTTTAGTATCTAATTTTTCTATACAAAAATAGAAACTTAGGAACACAGTGACGGTAAAATAGTTAGGTATACGAGAAGAGTTATTGAGAATATAACTGTTATAAATAAAAACGATTACTTTGGCGAGCTATTGAGTATTGACGTCATGTCAGTGGGCGTAACACATCGCGGATCAGGGCCGACTATATTGGCGCACCGCCTACCGTAAACATCGAAAAAGCTGATTAATTGTTCTGATTGACGCGAACAGTACTTATTAGTGCATAAAGTTTAAATGAATTTATTATTATGAATTTGACTTTGATAAAAAGTAGCCTATGTTCATCTCCCCAGCATGCAAGCTATCTAATGTACCAAATAGACAAAAAGTTGCCTATGTCCGTTCCCGTGATGTACGCCGAACCAAACCAAACTTCGTGAAAATGAATCGGTTGAACAGGTGGGCCGTTAAACGCTAACAGATAGACAATATTTAAATATATGAGTAGGTACCTATACTCAGTAAACTTGATCCAACACGCTCGACCGTGCAAAGCGACATTCGTAGACAATACAAGTTGCGTTTGAACGTGACCGCCTTATCCATGCAGATGTCCCCTGCCCCCTCACAAGAAGTATTCACCTAGCGTCCAAGCGACCCGTATTGAACACAAACAGAAAGCCTGGGCTTAGCGAACATTCGGTATAAACATCACGCCACCGCTTAATAAAGATTACGAGATTATGGCAGCGAATGTTCTGACATCGCTTGTTAACAAGGAACTTGAAATGGAAAAATATGCGTTATAAATTTCCCTGAGTAGCCTTATTTGAGATAATTTGTGTATTATGATGAAAGAAGAACCTTTCAGAAAAAAATCACATCTCTACATAAAATTGCAAATGTCTAATAGCTACTTATATAGCTTGCCTGTTTACGATGAATGATCGATTATGATAAAACTCGCATGTTAAAAGTGTATATAATTATCAAATACCTACAGCTCTAATTTTGTTTTAAATCAGTCTCAACTCAGTATGACCAGATGGCAGAGTATCAATATGAAGTAATTCCACGCAAGCGAAGCCAGGGATTGAAACTGAGTATTATAAATAAATAATAATTAAACGTTTATTCGTACAGTAGTTACAATTCGTTTAGTAGTTACAGTAAACGTTTATAATAATTAACGTTTATTGTAACTACTTTTAGAAGATAAAATGTATAAGTAATTAATATTATGAAAAAAATTACTTAATTGGTATTTTTGTGGCAGCTGGAGACATTGTAGACTAAAAGCGATTTATTAAGTTTAATTGAGTATTTTTGTGGCAACTAGCGATATAGCAAACTATTAGTTTATTATTTGTGGCAACTAGCGATATAGTGAACTATTAGTTTATTATTTGTGGCAACTAGCGATATAGTGAACTATAAGTTTATTATTTGTGGCAACTAGCGATATAGTGAACTATTATTTTATTAGGTATTTGTGGCAACTAGCGATATAGTGAACTATTAGTTTATTATTCATTGAGCAGCAAAAATAAGTTCACCACAATGATTTATGTGAAACAACGCACTAAAGACCTACTCATATTTTGACAAACGACAATTTACGTCCCCCTCGTAGCCAGATGTCTGCCTGAAGCACTCAACTGCCGTAATATTCATAGAGAAAAATCATAGTTTATGAGTCACGATCTTTCCCCAGAAAGCTTCTTACTTGGCCCGGAGAGCTGCAACGCATAAATATTACTTACACTATAAATAAATTTCATTTCATTATATTGAATAAGCGGGCGCCTCCGGGCGAAATTCTTAAGGAAGTTTAAAGGTGAGCGCAGACTTTAGACAAGAAAATTAAAACTTTTTGAAATTCAATTTTTTCAAAAAGTGTCCCTTGTTGTGCTGGTGTGTACGAATAACTCGCTTGAAGCGTGAGGATTTGTAACCAATGAAGTCTATTTGAATTAGAAATCCTTGTTTACCCGAACATGATCAAAAATATTCCATGTACTTCTCTAGGAAAAGTTGCTAGACTCAAATTTGGTTGATCAGTTAAAGCGTAAAAACGATAAACAAAGAAGTAATCATCATCATCATCATTACGAACCATCTAGTTTTTAATGAACTTGAAAATTAAAATCATATTAATCAGTACCCTTATTATAAATGCGAAAGTGTATTTGTTTGTTGGTTTATTGGTTTGTTGGTTTGCATGGGTATAGATAAAGACTTGGAGAGTGACATAGGCTACTTTTTATCCCGAAAAATCGAAGAATTCCCATGGGATTTTTAGAAAACCTAATTCCACGCGGACGAAGTCGTGAGCATCAGCTAGTTAGTATTATAAAGTAAAATTGTCCTGTCTTATGTCTACGCCTACGCCAACGAGAATGTAATGCTGAAGCGATTACGGCAACCTTGTTGAGGATATAACGTTTAATTGCCAATTATTGCAAACTTCCTTTAACGGAAGTTTAACTATAATATTATGATACCCTTAGATAATTATTATCTTAAAATATACATACTAATAAAAATAATCTCAACTTATAAGAACTGACTTTATTCCATCTATACATTGCTTAATAAACTTCAATCTTCAAAACTATTAACTTCTTCAAGACATAATTATAAATTCCAATCTTCTCTGCTTCGAATCAATAGCCTCCGCTTTTTCTTGCCGTCATTTTACATCTGCCCCTAATTCTTTTTTTAAATTCAACTTTTAGGCAAAGCAATCCCGCTAACAATACTTACCTATGAGCAAACAGATCAAATTTAATACTAACAAATAATTTATTCAACAAGACTGCGCACTATCGATCCATGGGGAGATGATTCTGAACTTACTTGAATTTCAAAACAGTAAAGCTAACATCAAAATTTGTCGAAAGAACTCGCGCTTAGTAAAACACATCTGCTCTCCTCGTTAATTCCAGCAGTTAAGCTCAAAAAATCGGTCAAGTGTGAGCTGGACTCGCACACGAAGAGTTCCGTACTATTGTACAAGATATGCCTAGCATGCCGAACTTTTTAATTTGAAAAAATATTACAGACAGACAGACAGACACACTTTCGCATTTATAATATAAGTATGGATTGCAACTGCCTATTAAGGTTCATGAGATACAGCCCGCTGAGAGACAGACGGACGAACAGCGGAGGCTTAGCAATGGCCAATAGGTTCCCTTCGGAACCCTAAAAACTATATATTGAAAGTAACTCAACTGACATGAAAGTGATACCAACTTGCCTTACTACGTTAACACGAGTAAATAACTTGTTCTAGACAAAACTCCCCAATTTGAACATCGTATACTCACCGCAGAAACAAACTTCACCACATGGAAGCTTGGCACGCCTCCACTTCCCGTTTTGCCCGATTATTTCTTCCGTGTACGTGCAAAATGCGGAATCAACTTCCTTCTGCGGTGTTCCACAAAGCCACGATATGGGCTTATTCAAAAGACGGGTAAACAAACTTCTACAAAGTCGGCAACGCATTAGGAGTTTCCTTTAGCGCTGCAGATGTCCTTAGGCGTCGGTAAACACGACCCATATATTATTTTATCCTATTCATCTAATAAATTTGATAAAAAATTAAGTAAAATAAAAACCCTTAGATGTAAGTAGCTTCAGTAGCTTCATTGAGTCCGCCTTTCTGTACCTACCTCGCAGTAATTTATAAAGCAAACTAGAGCTGCAAAGTTGAAACACAAATAATAATAGAAACCTGTCGCGCTGTACGATGGTCAGTGGCATACTCAAATTTTGATATTCACGTGAATTGTGATACAATGACAATGTATCCTATGTATCCTGACAAATCTTTTTTTTTTCAAAAGCGAGAGTCGAAACAAAAATTTTTGTGTAGGTACCCCCACGAGTGGTACCTTATTAAATAGGTATTTTAAAAACGTATTTAGGTTTCTAAGACAGTTTTAGATAAAAACTTTTTAGCAACTAGCATGGCTATACAAAGTTGCTCAGCGTGCTATGGAGCGGGCTATGCAAATACGTAACGAAGAAATCCGTAGGAGAACTAAAGTGACCGACATAGCTCAACGAGTTAGCCAGCTGAAGTGGCAGTGGGCAGGCCATGTCTGTCGCAGAACCGATGGCTGCTGGGGCAGACGTGTTCTGGAGTGGAGACCGCGTACCAACCAGCGCAGTGTGGGACGACTTCCAACCCGCTGGACTGACGACCTTAAGAAGTGGGTGGATGAGGAAGGCGGAGGACCGTGTGTAGTGGCGCGCTCTTGGGAAAACCATACGCAAACAAGCTGATTGATTGAATGATGGCTATACAACCATAGCTTTTGCGTGTATTCTGCCGGTTAATTAAAGGAGTTTCACTTGTCTAGTGATATTACTTACAAAACAAACGGGAAAGAAACCAACGTTGCTATACCTTTATACCCGCTTTAATCCTCCCCTTCCCTCATTCAGCACCAAACAAAGGTTTTAAAATCAATCATCACAGCCACAATCCCTTACTCACACAGACTCGATAACATTAAGCGTCTCTACGGGCCAAATCCGCATACATATTTAGACAGGTGCCCGCGTCACATCATTTTGAAGAGGGAAAGGAATTAAGATCGAGTGATATAGAAGCACTAGCTGACCCGCCCCGGCGTCGTTCTAGTGGAATTTTTTACAAAAAATGCTGAGTGGAATTTTTAAAAATCTTGAAACACGTACTTACTTACGTCTTAACTCTTAATATTTGCCCAAATACCCAATTTTCATAGATTAAACTTGTAAAATAACGGACTTTCATACAAACTTTCATCGCCTATTTAATCCCCTTGAAAAAGGTAAAATTTTCGAAACCCTCAAATACGTATTTCGTCAGTTTCAAGCAAAAATCTGAACACTAATTTTCATAGATATAACTTGACAAATGACGGACTTTCATACAAAGCTTCATCTCGTATTGGACCCCCTTAGAGATGGGATTTCCAAAAATCCTATTTCAGTGGGAGCTTACGTCATAAAAGGAACCTATTGTCGAAAATCAGTTAGGGCAGCCAGTCAGGCCAAATCTTTTTATATGTATATAGAAGATAGATTAGGAGTTAGTAAATCAAATAGTTCACCTGTTGGCGTTGCCTCGACCAGGTACTTAGCAGCGAGGCGAATAAATCAATCATTCAATAAGCGGGCCGACTCGAAACGATTTGTCAAGTGTGGATTGTGGGGAGGCTAGTGGTAGTTTCGATAGCAAATTTCAAATAGCTTAAGTGAAAGAGCAACGTGATCGTCAATCTAATGAATACATTAGACTAACCGTTTGGGAATGGCAATACAACAATCGATTTCAATAAAAAATCATAAGTAGGTTGGTACATAGAGTCATTAGGACGAAATCTGCGTGAGTCATTAAAGTCGATAGTCGTTTACGTCGACGTTTACCTATTAATATTATCAGGTATATTACGTACTAGATGATGTCCGCGGCTTTGTTTAGGTTTTTAAAAATCCCGTGGGAACACTTTGACTGTGTATCTTATATCTATCGCCAAGGTGTAAGTTACCTTTCGCTAAAATCAGTTAAATGGGTGTATTTATAAAATCCTGTAGGAACTTTTAGGGATCAAAATTAGCATAATATGTCATTCTGCGAGATGCAAGCTATATCTATCAAATTGCGTCAAAATCGGTAATCCATGTTAGGTACCGATTTTGACGCAAAAGGGCTGTGAAAAGCTAGCAGACAAATAGACAGATACCTTCGGATATTAAAATCCGTCCTAGTCCTATCTAAATGACTAACAGACAATTGTTTTGCCTGTGTCAAATCACGGTGCAAATGAAAATAAAAAATATAACTGTTATCAGATATGATATAATATTAATCAAAACCTTGGATTAGCACTTAAAAGTGAGGCCAATAACTCAATCAATAGACAAGCTTCGAGTCAAGCCGATTAGTAAAGTGTGGGGGCTTAGTTGTGACAGCGAGCTCCAATCTGTTTTGATGGTTTAGTAACCTTGATTACAGTTTATAATAGTAAGTTATTGAATATAAGTGATCTGTGATTTTGTTATCATATGTATTCAAGCAAAGTTTTATTTACTTAGTTATAACACAATTTCCTCATCATAGTAATTTAAGAATTGTGAATATAAGTCATGCAATATTTTAATTAAAAAATTACTTGATACTTATAACTTCCTCAAGCCGCAAGGTAAATTGGATGTGCACTAATTAGTGGCAAATTATTTGAATTAAAAAATATCAGTTATATTTTTTGGCAACTGAATATTAAGCCAATTGCTTTCATTTCATTCATCTCCTTATAACGGTGAAGGAAAACATCACGAGCGAACTTTCATGTCTGAGAGTTCTCCAGAGTATTCTCAAAGGTGTATGAAGTCTGAGAATCTGTACTTAGCTAGCATTTGAATTCAGCAGCCCACAAGGTAATGCAATAGTTATTATTTCATATTTAAAAAAATATGTACATATTGAAACATTTTGTTTTATGCATTAAAAGAAAGGAAATACTGAGTTTCTTGCTGGCTCATCTCAGTAATGGCAATCTGGTTTCTCATCCGGTGGTAGGGTCTTGACATATTATCATAAGTGGCACAAGCTGTCCCACTTGAAAGAAATAAATAAACATTTCATTTCTGTGGACTTGTGCCTAAGCCCTTCTCATTCTAAGAGGAGACCCGTTCTCAGTAATTAGTAGGCCGGCGATGGGTTGATAATGGTGATGGTGAGCTTTAAACTACCACAGAGCCATCTGTCGGTGTGAGATCAAAAATTAAGTAAGTAAGTACATACTAGATAGGTACGTTCGGCTACCTATGAATTACCCAGCTATTAGTTTAGTCAGATCATATTCGCATAACATCCATCAAGTATTACCTATTCAATTCGCAACAATTGCTTATATTATTATGTCTACATCAATAATGTAATAGTTTAGGTACTACCTCATATTACTATAATATACCTACTTACATTAAATTACACATGAAACCACTACACATGATGCTCCCAGGCGCAGATCGTCGAAGCATAAACCGCAATCCATTTACGTGTATTATCAAACACTAGTGATAAGTGATTCGAATTCACTCGAGGGTGGTGTGGTGTATATGCGAATTATATGCGTTACCGATTGCGTTTGTTCGGCGATATTGGTTCAAGTTGGTAAGTTGTGGATAGATGCCTTGAAGCAAGGATGGTTGACTTGTGCCCTGACGACTTTACGTTTTACCGACTTACAGTCAGTACCCGTAGTACAAGATTTCACGTCTCACCAAACGAAACCAAATTCGAGAGTCGAAATAATTCCGCGTTACAGTAAAATGGACCTAAACAGCCTTGAATTGAAGTCAAATATTCAATGCCACTGATTTTAATTTCGCAATGTTTCCGCTTGGAGCGCTGGCTGTAGAAGTGTAGACAAACTTGAGCTTTAAAACAAGGCATTTAAGATCTAGTTTACTGTAACGCGGAAGTATTTCGACTCTCGAATTTGGTTTGGTTTGGTGAGACGTAAAATCTTGTACTACGGGTACAGAATCAATCCTAAGGGCGTTTGTGCACGCATCCGTACTCGATTCGTATCCGTGATTCTTCAAAGTGGTCGTCATACAAATACGTACATTCGATTCGTATTTTTTGACGGATCCGTAAAATCAGAGTGCACAAACGCCCTATCTGTAATCTGTCCATACGTGATTAACGGCCGAAAACAATAGTAATAAATAATTTACAATCCGTAATAAATGTCGGTTCTATGGGAACCTGTGGTTAGGGCGTCTGCCTTCGACTCGGGAGATCGGGGATTCGATCCCAGGTACGCACCTCTAACTTTGCAGAGTTCTGTGCGTTTTATTAATATAATAGTAATTAAATAATATGCTTTAGCGGCCAAGAAAAATATCATGATTCATGAGGGAACCTGCATGCCTGAGAGTTCTCCATAATGTTTTCAAGATGTGTGAAGTCTCCCAACCCGCACTTGGCCAGCGTGGCGGACTATGGCCTAAATCCTTTTCATTCTGTGAGGAGACCCGTTCTCAGTAATGGGCCGGTGATGGGTTGATCGTGATATGATGATGATTCGTACCTAACCCTTTTATAATATCAGTTTTCGAACCTAAGTAAGAATGGTTATGGTCTTTCAAAACAAAAACGTGTTATTTTTGGTACAAAAGTAAAACCTGGCGATTCGTTGAATTTTGTTATTATTATATAAATCTACTACATTTCATTCATCTTCCGCGGGGTGTACCTACTCCGCGGGTGGAATTATTTTTTGGTTCAATATCATTTTTGGCTCTATGATTTTCGCTTTATTCACTGAATGCATTGAAAATACCTTTTAATTAATTATTATTGATTCAACTTCGTTATGTTGTCAGACATCGTTTTGTACAAGCGTTATAAAAAAAGTTGTCATCATCGTTTTCATAGCATTTGGTGAAAATTATATCCTTACCTACCTACTAATCCTACTTCCTATTTAATATTATAAATATGAAAGTGTGGATGTTTGGATGTTTGGATGTTTGGATGTTTGTTACTCAATCATGCGAAAACGGCTGAACGGATTTGGATGAAATTTGGAATGGAGATAGATTATACCCTGGATTGACACATAAGCTATTTTTTATCCCGGAAAATCAAAGACTTCCGAGCGATTTTTACGACGACGACGAACTCATTATTTCATTTTCACTGGCGTTTATTTGTTAGGAACCTAAAAGCAATATATTCACTAACACCACGCAAGCCTACACAGATTCTTCAAGGCACAATCTACGCATCTCACGCCGACTCTAGAGCATCTTTAGGAAAAGTATACACTACAATGCACTTGCAAAAGCCTCTATTTTGTTTTATATCTATATTGACCTCCGTATATTTTTGCCTTACAAATCCCACCCTGATTCGTAAAAATACAGACAGAGAGAATGGAGGCCATACTTCAATTCTTTTTCAAGTGCTACTTTCGTTTGCAAACAAGGCCCGATTATCCGCAGATTTGCTACAAAAATGATAGGCAAATAACAATATTTCAGACAAACAAGTTACACGTCCCTAAACTAACATCGCTAAGGGCCCTGGGGTCCTCTTTTGCGAGCTGGGTCTATATTACAGTGGGTTACGTCGGCGGCGCTAGACCATCCGTTATTTTTGCCCCTACATATTTTAATGCCCCCAAAGGAGATTTCTTTACCGCCCTCTTAACCATTTCCAAGCCATTGGGCGTACGGATGCAGTCTGTAACTTTTTAAATTCGTTGATACGAGTAAGTTAGCTTTTGACCGCCATTTTACTTGGCGAATTAATTTTAAAATGAAAGTGGTACAACTTGGATGGCGTTTAGCAGCTCTTATAAAACACATAAGCCTGAACAAGTTGACCCCGCATCTTACTGAAACGCTTAAAAACTTAGCAGCATACCTATAATTGCCAGTAGAGTGGTAGCCACGGCCGAAGCCTCTCACGAGACCAAACCAAGACCACTCTAGAAATTATAAATTTTCAAATTATCGCCACCGCATATCGAACCTGTGACCTTCCATTCCACAGAGCTCATCAAAGTGCGCCGAGGAAGTCGTCAAACTCGTCAATTATGTTTTTTTATTTGATGCTAAACAATTGGCAAAATACTTTCTTTAAAATACTAATCCAATCCAATCCATCAGCCTGTTTGCATCCACTGCTGGACATAGGCCTTTTCAAGAGCGCGTCACCAAACACGGTCCTCCGCCTTCCTCATCCATCCGCTCCCCACTACCTTCTTCAAGTCATCGGTCCAGCGGGTTGGAGGTCGTCCCACGCTACGCTTACCGGTCTCCACTCCAGAACACGTCTGCCCCATCAGCCGTCGGTTCTGCGACAGACATGACCTGCCCATTGCCATTCTTTGAGCTATGTTTGAAATAAACTATAATAACTCTAATCCTTATTTCAGTATTTCTGACGAAAACCAAGAAGTAAAGACCTTTTTTTACGTCTATATTAAGATGCGAATGTCATTATTAAGCTAAGGTTGATTCGGTTTAGATCTACATTGATTAAAGTTTAATCCGGCGTATTATAGAACAGTGTGCCGCGAGGTAAACCCTAGAATCGTATCGGACTGTTGACATTAATTAATTCAGGTGAAAGACGTTAGGCGCTCTGATTTTCTGAGAAGTTTCCCTAACCCGCTCCACAGCGCTCTCCGTACAAACGTAGTTTGATTTTCAATCCTTGATTTCATGCGCAGTATAAAAAAGAGTAGGTGGCAGAAAATTTTGACGACCTCCCTGGCGCAGTGGTAAGCGCTGTGGTCTTATTAGTGGGAGGTCCCGGGTTCGATTCCTGGCAGGGATTTGGAATTTTATAATTTCTAAATTTCTGGTCTGGTCTGGTGGGAGGCTTCGGCCGTGGCTAGTTACCACCCTACCGGCAAAGCCGTGCCGCCAAGCGATTTAAAACTCCGGTACGATGCTGTGTAGAAACCAAAGGGGCATGGGTTTATTAAAAACTGCCATACCCCTTCCAGGTTAGCCCGCTTCCATCTTAGACTGCATCGTCACTTACCACCAGGTGAGATTGAAGTCAAGGACTAACTTGTATCTGAATTTTAAAAAAAAACCCCCTCCACCGTCGCCTCGAGCTCTTTTTACATGAAACCAACTGTAGTTATATTTTCTGAGGGAAAATCCTTACTCGAAAGAGATTTAGGTACCTTCTAAAGTGCACTCAGTTTAATTTTGATTAAACCCAGTCACCTGCAAAAGCAATTTCTCGTCTGATTAGTGTCATCTCAAGAGTTTATAAAATTGCATTATATTAATTTTGTTCTTTAATTAAAACATGCCTTGTTGAGTTTAGCATCATGGAATTCTTTGCCTTTGTCTTATATTGGGAAAGTTTTGACGATGATAGAATCAATAGATCACATCAATATGTGTCGTACTAGAAGCTGGAAGAGACCGACCAAACGTCACATAACGTATGAGTGACAGAGATGACGCTCTACAAAGCCGAAATCTCATTCTAAAGGTATGATTCCGAACCACGCTGCACGCAGCAGTGCTGTCACCAGCTGTCACAGTCCTGTCGCGGCACTACTGGTCCCCATACAATCTCTATAAGCTTATATGACATTACATTCCGAGCTAGGCAGCAATGTTCCGGCAGCAATGTAGCGGAACATTGCTGCCTAGCTCGGAATGTAATCTGTACTAATATTATAAATACTATCTGTCCCGGCTTACTCACGTGTGTAGTCGACGTTAGCCCGACTAGTTTCGAACCCATCCGGGGTCCTTTTTCAAGGGAGTCCGTCCGCGCACGCGCCGCGGTTTGACTGCGCGGTTTTGATTTGCGCGGTTATAATGGAAATCACTCACGGTAGTTTAAACGCTAAAATGTGCTAATATTATTAAGAGGTAATGTCGTTAAGTTTGTTTGTAGGGCGTAATCTCTGGAACTACTGAACCGATTTTGAAAATTCTTTCAGCAATCGAAAGCTACATTATTCCTGAGTGACATAGGGTATATTATATACACGCGGGCGAAGCCGCGGGGATCAGTTAGTGTCATATAAGCTTATAGAGATTGTATGGGGACCAGTAGTGCCGCGACAGGACTGTGACAGCACTGTTGCGGCAGCACTGCTGCGTGCAGCGTGGTTCGGAATCATACCTCAAAGGTCGATTAGCGATATTTTTTGCCGCGTACAGAGTAAGTAGTTAATATTGTTATTATACTAGGTACTGTAATTAATAAAGCGACAGTCATAACATTAATTGCACAAGGAAATTAAGTCTTTAGTAAATATTTTTTCATATATTTTTCTGTAATTTAAAATTGTGTGCTTTTAATGAAAGCTTCCTAAAACAAAACGATATCAAAGAATTTCATAATCCCCAAATGGAGGTATGTTTAAAGGAACGAAATTAATAACTTTATGCGCTTTAATTAACCTTTGATGAAATTAATCAGACATGAAATTGCTTTTGCAGGTGACGTTGCGAGGTGCAAGCGAAAATCAGTCTTACAGCCGTACTCAGAGTCACCTGGGCTATCCCGCACCGGGTTAGCGCGAGGGCTGTACGGGTATGCGGTGCGTCCTCAACTCCCCACCCCGATTGCCATCTCAACCTGTCACGTACTATAGATAAGTACTTACCTACTCCTAGAGAGGAAGGGACATATTTATGTAATCTACATAGTTGGTACAACGCATATAAATCGATTGCGGTTGTTAAGCAACGTTGACAAGTCCGTTACTGGAGGGGTGATCGACTTTAGAGGTCTGAATTCGGTCTTTTCGTTTCCTTCGTGCTCCGGAGAGCTTGGCAAGCTCGATCCCAGTTATGATCACTAACGATCTGATTAATCTAAGAGTCCAAATCTTGTTCTCTATTCCTGTTGTATGCGGAAGGATCTAGGAAGAATTATTATTCCAATTAAACTCCTACCATTATGTGATTAATGGTACTATGAACTAAATAGGTAATCAAACTTCAAACATACCCATTATTTAAAAAAATTGTTTGATAAAATATCCAATATAAATATTCCAAAGCTATTGAAAACATGAAATGAAACTAAACATAAGTACTGCTAACGCCATCTACGAGAATTCATCAGAACTCGCAGAGCATACTCGGAATGGACGTAACAAGGGTGCCTAGACAAGAACCATGATACGAACCTCTTGAATACGATCCAAGCGCCAGCTATCATGATGGAACTAATTTAGTTAACTTATTGAATAATGATACCTAATAATTTAACTTATTGTGGCACTTTTTTTTCTTGTTTGTTACCTGTAATCTTCTATTTTCTTTTACTGTCTTGTTGTTTTATACTGTTTTTAAATTATTATTAAGTAAGTAGACTGTACCTGCAAATAAAAGAAACAGTAATTAAGGCAGCTCAGTTCGGTGCTTTCTTCATACAAACGTAGGAGGGAAAATACAACAATATTCGATATTGTACGCACAAAACTAAGAATTATATCGATTTATCTCGTCATTATCTAGGTTCAATGATATCTAAAACATTGAAAAAAATATTGATTTAAAAGTTACGAGCCTCAAAAGATTCCTATTTTAACACTAAATTTATGTCAACTTTGGGCGTAAATAAATAAGATTAGGAATAGGAAAATTCTAAAAAAAAATATCATTAGACATAGTTTATTTATTCATTAGTTGAAATAACTTTACTTTGCAAACCTAAATTCAGTAGTTTTTTCTCAAAAATACTTTTCCCAAACTACTGTTCAACCCTTTTCAAGCGCTAGATTTCGGCTAAAATCATCATGCTTCTCACCCCAAAACATTAGACACCGCGCGGGTGGCGGAGGGAAGGGCCAGCCCAGCGGCGCGCGGCTGCGCGTGTAATATTGTGGTTTCTATGACGACAACTGTTGTTATTAATATGTTTTCAAAAACAAAAGTCGTAATGATTTTATAAAATTAATTTTTATTCAGTGGCTATGCAAATGTGTAGAAGATTGAGCAGAGCAGAGTCAATAAGTCCTTCAAATACTTATTGCATTTTGTACATTGACCTCTGGAATTTGAAATTTGGACACCAATTTTATTCATTGGTTTATTGACCTGACTTTGTTGTTGAGGTCCTAGTAGGGATATCTACTCGTGTGGTCCTAGTACAATAGGTAAGTAACTTTGTTTAGTTATTTATTTTATCTAATTTTAAAAAACCGGCCAAGTGCGAGTTGCTCGCGCACCAAGGGTTCCGTACTCAGGTATTTTTTTGACATTTTGCTCCATAAATCAAAAACTATTATGCATAAAAATAAATAAAAATGTGTTTTAGAATACACACAATACAGTAAAGCCCTTTCATATAATACCCCACTTGGTATACTTATTATACATTGAAAATTGAAAATACTAATTATTTTTTCATTAACACACTTTAATTTTTTTTTGTAAGTTGTAATCACAAATCTATGGTTTTCGGATTTATTCCTTTACTTGTGCTCTAAGACCTACGTACCTACTAAATTTCATGATTCTGGGTCAACGGGAAGTATCCTATAGGTTTGTGTGACAGATACGACACAGACGGAGAGACGGACAGACAGACAGACAACGAAGTGATCCTAAGGGTCCCTTTTTTCCTTATAAAGTACGGAACCCTAAAAAGGTACCTGTATATGTATAATAATATAGGTAGGTAGGTACCTACCTGGTGGTATTTCTTTGTATTTTTAGGGTTCCGTACCTCAGAAGGAAAAAACGGAACCCTCTGTCTGTCTGTCTGTCGGTCCGTCTGTCCGTCCGTCCGTCTGTCCGTCCGTCCGTCCGTCCGTCCGTCCGTCCGTACGTCCGTCAGTCCGTCCGTCCGTCCATGCGTCTGTCGGTCCGTCCATCGGTCCGTCTGCCCGTCCGTCTGTCCGTCTGTTCGTCTGTCGGTCTGTCCGTCTGTCTGTCTGTCCGTCTATCTGTCTGTCTGTCTGTCTGTCCGTCTTACAAATAAAGTACGCAACGCTTCGTACAAATAGTACTTTTTTATTTATTTACTAGCTGACGCCCGCGACTTCGTCCGCGTGGATGTAGGTTTTTAAAAGCCCGTGGGAACTCTTTTATTTTCTGGGATAAAAGAAGGCAGGTCATGCCTGTCGTAGAGGTGATGGCCGTTGGAGCCGGAAAGTTCTTGAGTGGAGACCGCGTAAGTATAAGTAAGCGTAGTGTGGGACGCCTTCCAGCACGATGGACCGACGATATACAGAGGCTGGCGGGAAGTGGCTAGGTGAGGAAGGCTGAGGACCGGGTGTGGTGGCGCTCTTTAGGGAAAGCCTATGTCCAACAGTGGACGACCGCAGGCTGATGATGATGGAAAAATCACGTTGATCCGTTGCACCCCTCACACGTCCCTATCCGCCTTCTCCACTCCTGTCACGCTGGCGAATAAGTTTGGAATAGAATAGGATTTCGATGGAGTGCGTGGATTTTTGTGAACGGAGTTCAACCATGTAGTCGTGGTTTGGTACAATAGTAAATGGTACAATATTAATTCACCAACAACAGTTCCTAAAACCCATAGAATAGGAGTGCAGTACCCTGCAGCATCAGTATTGAAGAGTTGGAACTTAAAGTTCAATAATGGTATATATGTTTGGCATCTACAATATTATCTCACAATCAACAGTGGCTTAGGAGTGCAATACCCTGCATCATCAGGGTTGAAGAGTTGGGATATCGAGTTGAATTATGAAGTCGTTGCTTGGTACCTAAACCAGAGATAGTTTATTCTAAGCGTACCTTTAATATCAATTCAACATCAACTATTCCTAAAACAGCTGATTGAAATCCAAAAGTACAAAAGCTACCCGTGATTATTATGATGATGGTTGAGAAGTTGGCACTTGAAGTTTTAACATGTATGGTTTCTAACAAAAAAGAATGAATGAAATCGGACTACGCGTTAATGAATTACAGCTCAGTATACATTTTAACTTTCAACCCCTCTCCTAAGGGAACCATGCTGAATTTCGGGATAAAAAGTATCCTATATCCTATATCCTTATAGTATGACGTCAAATCGTACCAAGTTTCATTGGAATCCATTCAGTAGTTTCAGCGTGATGCGCGGCCGTGATACAGACAGACAGACAGACAGACAGACAAAAATGAAAAAAATTCCAGTTTTGGGTTCAGTATCGATTATAGAGTGCCCTCGAAAAAAAAATTTCAAAATATCTTCAATGTACAGAATTTCACCTGTTACAGTTTTATTATAAGTAATAAAATAATAATAATAATATTGATTCAGATACAAGTTAGCCCTTGACTGCAATCTCACCTGGTGGTAGGTGACGATACAGTCTTGCTTACGACTATTTCGGATCGGAAATTCTTGGATTCAGGTTAAATGCAGTGCAAAAAGAGAGATCATTAGGATTCCGTACCTCAAAAGGAAAAAGGAACCCTTATAGGATCAGTTTGTTGTCTGTCCGTCTTACAAATAAAGTACGCAACGCTTCGTACAAATAGTACTTTTTTATTTATTTATTCAGATACAAGTTAGCCCTTGACTACAATCTCACCTGGTGGTAAGTGACGATACAGTCTTGCTTACGGCTATTTCGGATCGGGAATTCTTGGATTCAGATTAAATGCAGTGCAAAAAGAGAGATCATTAGGATTCCGTACCTCAAAAGGAAAAGGGAACCCTTATAGGATCAGTTTGTTGTCTGTCTGTCTGTCTATCTGTCAGTCTGTCAGTGTGTCTGTCAAGAAACCTGTAGGGTACTTCCCACTGACCTAGAATGATAAAATTTGGCAGGTAGGTAATAACAGTTATAACACACGTAAGGGGAAAAATCTGAAACAATGAATTTGTGGTTACATCACGAAAAATAAATAAAAATGTGTTCATTAACGAATAGTTAGTATTTTCAACTTTCAAGTAAGATTAGTAAACCAAGTGTGATATCATATAAAAGGACCTTACTTGTACATCAAAAACCGATTTTATTTATTTTTATCCATACTAATATTATAAATGCGAAAGTGTATCTGTCTATCTGTCCGTCTGTTTGTCTGCTAGCTTTTCACAGCTCATCCATTTAACCAATTTTGATGAAATTTGGTACAAAAATAGCTTGCATCCCGGGGAAGGACATAGGCTACTTTTATGATAAATAAGATTTAGTGGATACCGCTATTTTTCTGGAAATAACGTTAGATGCGAAACTTCAATGGGGCTCTCATATAAATAACTTATCGAACAGACAGTTCTGCTGCATATGCGGTAAAAAAGATTCGCCAGTTGACAGACATAGAAACGGCGAGACTAGTATATTTTAGTTACTTTCACAGCATTATGTCATATGGCATATTATTAGAAAAGAAAAAGAAAGAAAAGAAAAAACGTTTATTTTTTAAAGCTGTACCACACATTACCAGTTACCAACTGGTTAGGTTATCCCAGCGCCTCTTATACTTGAGTAATAAAGTCAAAAAACCTCAAGTAGAAGAAGCGCCGGAATAAAGTATGTCATGTGTGGCACAACCCAAAAAAAAAGGTCCCTACTCAGCATAAATGCATATTGTCTTGCACAAGTACAAAAACATACAGCGCTGGTTTTCAGTAGAAACCCTGATTCAGATGGCACCACGGAATTATTATGGGGTAATGCTGCTGATATAAATTCTATTTTTGTGCTGCAGAAAAGGGCTGTTCGAGCCATATATAGTATGGGACCACGAGAGTCGCTGAGAACTAAATTTAGAGAAGTTAAAATTATGACAGTGCATAATCAATATATTTTTGAAAATTTATTGTACGTATATAAAAACATAAATAAATTAACAAAAAAAGTGACTGTCATAAGTTCAAAGTGACTGTCATAAGTTCAAAGTTTTCATAAAACGTAAACTAATTAAAAAATCCTATTACATTGTAAAGGATTATTTAAATGATAAGCAAGCTTGGGAATGAGTTGCTCGGCTGTGTGATAGTTCTAATAAGTTTAATTTATGATTTTGTAAAGTGGTGATAATAAAAAGAATACCCGGCTGAGTTAGCTGTGGGCTCTTCTCAGTCTTGGGCACGTTTGGAACCCTCGTAGCGTTTGCGAAATAATTATCACCACTATATTTTACAAATCCAACAACTGACAATCGAAAAGAGTAATTTATTACCTATTTTGAACAAATCATTTGACTTTGACTTTTGATCCCGGAAAATCAAAGTTCCCACGGGATTTTTAAAAAACCTAAATCCACGCGGACGAAGTTGCGGGCATCATCTAGTGCATAATAAATAGTTTTGATTTATCATGCAAAATGTCAAAAAATACTATTTACCTATTTATTATTTTTATTTTTCACTAGCTGCCCCGGCGAACTTCGTACCGCCTAACAGTCGATTCTTTTACAGGAATTTTTTAAAAATTTTCTCTCCGTAAGAACCATATTCGTACTTCAAGGAATATTATAAAAAAAGAATTAGCGAAATCGGTTCAGCTGTTCTCGAGATTTGCGATCAGCAACACATTTAGCGATTCATTTTTATATGTACCGAAATTCTAGTTACATAGTAGTAATAAATTAAGTTACATTGTAAATGCTTATCTCTAAACGGAGATTTAGAGATAAACATTTTACTATTGTAGTACGGAAACCTCGGGGCGCGAGTCTGACTCGTACTTGGCCGGTCGGTCTGTCGGTCGGTCGGTCGATTTATTTTAGAATGCATCGTATCGACAGCTGGTGGTAGTAGTTTACATATATCCTACTAATATTATAAACTAGGTGAAGCTATGATAGCCTAGTGGTTAGGACGTCCGCCTTCTAAACGGAGGTCGGGGGGTTCGATCCCGGGCACGCACCTCTAACTTTTCGGAGTTATACGCGTTTTAATTAATTAAATATCACTTGCTTTAACGGTATAGGAAAACATCGTGAGGAAACCTGCATGCCGAGTTCTCCATAATGTTCTCAAAGGTGTGTGAATTCTACCAATCCGCACATGGCCAGCGTGGTAGACTATGGCCAAAACCCTTCTCACTCTGAGAGGAGACCCCTGCTCTGTAGTGAGCCGGCGATGGGTTGATCATGATGATGATGATGAGGTGATGCCCACGACTTCGTACGCGTGGATTTAGATTTTTAAAAATCCTGTGGGAACTCTTTGATTTTCCGGGATAAAAAGTGGCCTATGTCACTCTCCAGGTCAACCATACCCATGCAAAAATCACGTCGATCCGTTGCTCTGTTGCGACGTGATTGAAGGACAAACCAACGAACCAACAAACAAACACACTATCACATTTATAATAGGTGTAGTGATGTGTGTGTGTGGATGTTTGGATGTTTGTTACTCAATCACACAAAAACGGCTGAACAGTTTTGGATGAAATTTGGAATGGAGATAGTAATAGTAGTAAAAGTGTTAATTTAGGGTATACCCTAAATTAACACATAGGCTACTTTTTATCCCGGAAAATCAAAGAGTTCCCACGGGATTTTTAAAAACCTAATTCCACGCGGACGAAGTTGCGGGCATCAACTAGTAATAAAATATAATTTGGACTTATCCGAATTCCGAAAGTCAGGGTTGTCAAATCACACTTTACATTATAAAGGCGAAATTTTGTATCTGCGTGTGTGTGTGTATAGGTTTGTTACCCTTTCACGCAAAAAGTACAAGACGGATTTGGCTGAAATTTGAAATAGTGATCGCTTTTGAAAGAGTTCTCGCGGGATTAAAAAACCACTATATCCTCGCGGACGAAGTCGCGTATATCATCTAGTTACAAATATAAGTATGTAGGTCATATTGTGTGCTTAGACAATTTAATTATATACTTGAGTTTTCGTGTAACAGAAACAAAAATGGATTGGCGGAAGAGGAAAAAGAAACGGTTTAGACTCGCAAAAGCTTCTCGCAAAAGCAAATCCCTTGCAAAGAGGAGATCTATTAAAATTCATCAGAATCTTTCCAAACCATAATATTATCTTGTGATGATAATGCCATTACTTTTTCGGGGTTATTCCCGTGCGTCACACCCGACGTGAGTAGGTAACAATGTGACTCGACGGGAATTTTATTTGACTGAATATGTACTTTTCCGGGATGCTGAATTTGATAATGACATTTATTTTCAAATCCAAAATAGTAGACATGCACTTTTCACAAAAAATAGAAATGGGTGTCGTTTTCAGGGTTTCCAGGATGCTGGTTTTGATAATGACATTAATTTTTTAATCTAAGATGGCGGGCCAGCACTTTTTTATAAAAAATAGACGCGAGTGTCGTTTTCAAGGTTCTCCAGGATGGTGAATTTGATGATGACATTTATTTATTTTAATAAATACTTATATATTATACTCTATTTTAGTGGATCACGGGATTTTCTTTGGCAAGGAAACGACAAAGCAAAAAATCGAATTGAATTAGATTATGATGCTATCACACCGTACCATTTAGAGCCAGCTTCTGAAAGTTTGACACTGTGTTTGTAAGTTGATATTATTTAGATACTAGCAAATGCCCACGACTTCGTCCGCGTGGGCTACACAAAATTTCGAACCCCTATTTCACCCCCTCCAGAGTTGAATTTTCAAAAATCTCTTCTTAGTGGATGCCTGCGTCATAATAGCTATCTGCATGCCAAATTTCAGCACGATCCGTCCAGTAGTTTGAGCTGTGCGTTGATAGATCAGTCAGTCAGTCAGTCAGTCAGTCAGTCAGTCAGTCAGTCAGTCAGTCAGTCACCTTTTTCTTTTATATATTTAGATTAGGAATTAGGATTAGGATAATATAATTATTATGTTACTAGCTGCCCCGACGAACTTCGCACCGCCTACAGTCGATTCTTTTTCAGGACATTTTTTAAATTTTTCTCTCCATAAGAACCATCCCCGTACTTCAAGGAATATTATCAAAAAGAATTAGCGAAATCGGTGCAGCTGTTCTCGAGATTTGCGATCAGCAACACATTCAACGATTCATTTTTATATAATAATATAGAGATTTACTATTTGTTGTCAGATTTGTCAATGCTGAATTATGTTGTATTTTAGTGACTCAAGACATTCCTTTTAGAAGAAAACAAGGAAAATAAAATGAATGTGCCCAATATACGTACCACTGAAATCCAACATGATGCTGCAACATTCAATTCCGTACTAAATATTGAAAGGTCTACCCATACCATACTTGTAAGTTGTTATGCTATGTTTTTTGCATACATTCTATATAGATAATACTCACAATATATTTACGTTGATTGTATGTTTATTAATTCCAGAAATGAAATGGAGAGCTTCAATAGTTCTGCGTCGAATGATACATCTAATGTGACTGTTGAAACAGAAAATGATACATATTGTGTTTATGTGTGTAGTGGGCTTTTAGAGGGAAATTGAATTGTACCTACTTCCTACTTATAAAAATAAAATTTTCATTTTTGAGATCAAAGTGGAATTTATTTAGACTTTTTTATACACAAGTAGATGGTATATATAGTTTTTAGTCGCTACTAATAGATAAGTGTAGGCAACAAAATTTATTTTCACAGACAAACGAATGTGTAATCATGTGTTCCTAATAGGTAATCCGCCAGCACAGAGAATTCAACTCCTAGAGTACGCATATACAAGGATTTACATGAAAACAAAATCGTAAAATGTTGGCGGGGGACAGGGGAGAATGCTTTGTTGTGATTGGTGGACTGACTAATAAAAACAATGTGCGGAATGAGGGTACCGAACGGGCGTGGGCGATGATTCATTTAAAATTCCGTGGGATCACCACGATTTAGCAATGCAATTCCTTAGGTACAGCATCAGGGTCGAGAAGTGGGTCTTCGAGTTCAATGATAAAGTCTTTACTTGGTAGATATAGGTACCTACCTCTCAATATCAATTTATAACCGACAGTTTCAAAATCCCATAAGTTTTGGTGGTCATGTCCCCTGCAGCATCAGGATTGAGGAGTTGAAATCCACATTTATATAGGACAATGTTGCAAAGTTTCTTTATCAATTAAAAAAAATACGCAAATCGGTTCAGAAATCTCGGAGATTTCTGTGTACATAGGTAGAAAAACACAACTCCTTTTTTAAAAGTCGGTTAAAAAAGTATCCTTTGTTAATTCTCTACTTGTCTGTAAAAGTCCCGTCAAAATAGGTTCTGCCGTTCCGAAGATTAGCCCGTTCAAACTTCAAACAGACAGACAGACAGACAGTTTTTAAAAACATTTGATTCAGCTGTTATGGTACAGTTCAAATAACAATATTATGAGCTTGCGGTAGTTATTTCGAAATTACAGACAGACACTTCATAGAAGTATGGATTTCTATAATATAATATAAGTACGAGTTGTTTATACACGCTGAGGTAGTAGTTACCTAATAGGTATGTATGTAAGTGAGATTTTATAGTATTCATCAAAAGATAAGTAGGTAATCATTATCATTCAAAAAAAATTTAAAAATATCTATTTCAGTAGGTAAAACAATTTCACATAGTGCGTAGTAATTGGGACCATCCCAGTAAGTGTTTTAGTATTGCTACGAGTACTCGTGGCAGGCGACCCCGCTCTTCCATAAAATCTTATACAATAATAATTGAAATAAGTAGTTCCTTCATAAATCATATATTTACAAAATTCATCGGTGACATCTGTCCAACTATCTGTGTGCCATCATCAATATATCCGGACGCTAGTGTGAGCGCATGCACTCGCTACACTGCTCATCACTGAGTCTATTTCTTTCTATCACAATGTTAGGTGAAATAGCATACAGGTTACCCACGTGGGCCGAGCAGTTCGGACGTGCATCCAGCGTCACCGTACAGTTATATTATTAGTGTCCTAAACTTAGAATAAAGTTCTAAACTTTTAAAGTTCTAAACTTGTAAAATTAAGTAGGTAAGTAGTAAGTACAGACAGAACTCAGTAAAACAAAATTTGATTAAGTAAGTTTAGGTACCTACCTACCTATATTTTTTTAAAGTAAATTTTTAATAGGTAGGTATTTGATTATTAAGTAAATCAAACTCAATTCAATGAATTTTCTAGACATATAAACGAATAGCTGTTATCTGTCTGTGGTTTGTCAGATTTCCGTAAAAATATAATTAAGTAGGAAGTTTATATGTAGTTTCAAACAATAAAAAACCGGCCAAGTGCGAGTCAGGCTCGCGCAATGAGGGTTCCGTACTACAGTCTGTCAAAAACATACATAAAAATAAATAAAAATCTGTTTTAGAATGCACAGGTGAAGACCTTTCATATGATATACCACTTGATATATTTAGTTATCTTACTTAGAAAATTGAAAATACTTATTATTTAGTTCATGACCACAATTTAATTTTATGTGTGTGATGTAACTACAAATTCACGGTTATCAGATTTTTCCCCGAATGCCAGCTATAAGATCTACCTACCTGCCAAATCTGCCTGACAGACAGACAGGGTAAGGGTTCCGTTTTTCCTTTTGAGGTACGGAACCCTAAAAACAAGTAAGAAACAAACTTCGTTGGTATGGCAGTCGCTTCGAAGACACCCCTAAGTTAAGCATTCGCTAAAAGCTCACTGACTGGTATAATAGTAATTAATATTCTAGGCAGCAACGTCCGGCTGCGTCAGCCGTCGCCATCAAATATTTACACCTACTTTTTATTTCCGACTAGAAAATTATAATACAAACGTGGTAAGTAGTTAAAAGTCCCGCAAATTGCTATTGCGCTGGAACCATGTCTCATTAACATCGAAATGACGTCATTTTGACGTCAGCCGAAATAAAAATATACCATCAGCTCGAAACTTCAGTCTAGTGCTGACGTCACTAAAATGGCGGCCTCGCGCATTAGCAAATTTTTTCTCTGAGTTTACATAGCCGGTGCCTAATTTTAACCAACTTCAAAAAAATGAGGTTTTAAAAACAGAACTGTGCCTGAGGCTTTAGTAAATTTTTTCATGTTAAGTATAAATCTATCATCTCAGAGACAAAAAGTAGGTAGCAAATCTGCACTTTCCCAGTGCATTTACGAATGAGTCTGTAATCCCCACACATTGTATTTACATCATAGCACAAAAAACAAAAAGTATGCTACGCTTACAACTTGTACAACAATAGCCCGGCCAAGGTTTTGTTCATAATTTAGAAATTAAAAACCTCTAACATGCACCTACCTTGCTTTTATAATTTGCATAAATGGAGAGTGTAAAGACTGAATCAAACAGGGCGCGCGACGGAAACTGCACGACGCGCGCGCTTCTCAGTGTAAAGGTCATAGCTCATTAGAGCCACCCGGCACCCGACCTGCACCGCCTCGACTCGCGCGGCTAGTAATCCATATAATATGGACTTCTATGGACAAACGCTCATTATATCAACTCCATAGCGTCAACGAGCGAGCTGACGTTCGACGACGACGAAAATATAATAAAGTGTGGAAGTTTAGAAAAAATACAATTTATTGTGCAAACGATTTAACTTGCAAATCTGGTGGTGACAGGCGATCACGAAAGATTAAACGCATCGGTAAAAATATATGCGACCTAAAACCGGTAGGTATACGCTTTTTGTATCACGGTTTTTGTAATAAAATAAATAAATCAATCGAATAAATCATAACCAAATAGTTTTTTGTTTTCAATTTTTTTTCTCATTACTATTTAATTTTCATTTTGAATATATATATTGTTATCACGGCACAGTCAAACAAAAGCTCTCTCTCTATTCATAAACTCTGAACCTCTTATCTAAGGCCCTATCACCGTCGCGTCGGTCGTTTAGTTGATGTGGCCAGTGGCCACTTTGTATAGGTATAGGGTTCAATCCCGTGCACGCACCTACTTCTCAAGGTTATGTGATTTTTAATAAATTAATTAATATCACTTGCTTTAACGGTGAAGGAAAACATCGTGAGGAAACCTACATTCCTGAGAGTTCTCCATAATGTTCTCAAAGGTGTGTGAAGTCTACCAATCCGCACATGGCCAGCGTAGTAGAATATGGCCAAAACCCTTCTCACTCTGAGGGGAGACCCGTGCTCTGTAGTGAGCCGGCGATGGGTTGATCATGATGATGATAGATCTATCCCAGATCATTTCCACAATTTCTACATATCAGAGCGTCAATAGCTCAACGGTCACGGCGCGGACTGAAATCCGAAAGGTCGGGAGTTCAAACCCCACCCGTTGCACTATTGTCGTACCTACTCCTAGCACAAGCTTTACGCTTAGTTGGCTAATATCCTTTAAAAAAAATACAGAGTAGTGTGCAAGTGTTTCCTCCGAAGTGTCGCGTGTCGCGGTCCCGTAAGGCAGTGTGACCAATTTTCGCTGACCCTATGTGCATTTATCGAAGAGAAGGATAGAACATACGAATGAATACGAGTAACACGTGCTTTGCTTTCATAGATAATACACTATACCTGCTTTACTCAGAAGACAGACGGGCGGGGACGCGCACGTCTCTTGTGTGGACTACACCTAAATATCTAAATTCATGCTCCATACTTATATTATAAATGCGAAAGTCTGTCTCTCTGTCTGTTAGCTTGTCGCGGCCCATCTATTTAACTGTTTTAACGAAAATTGGTAACTTGCATCACAAAGAAGCATGTAGGCTAAGTTTTGTACCGGAGTTCCTACGGGATTTTTAAACTTTATACGATTAAATCCATGCGGAACAAGTCGCGGCGTCATCTAGTACCTATATTTGTAATTGTTTGATATTATAAATAAGTTAAATTTACACCATAGTACCAAAGGTTAAAACAACATGAAAATCAAAATTTTTACGAGGTTTATTCAGCATGCAGCCATGCGGCCGAGCAGCCCAAGCTTGCGTGTCGGCATTGTAAACAATCTCCGCTGCATACACTGTTTACCGCTCGTTGCAATCCGCCCTGCTGAGTCCATATTTTGTACGGTGCACCCATCAGTACCCTTATTATAAATACGAAAGTGTGTTTCTTTGTTGGTTTGTTGGTTTATTGGTTTGTTGGTTTGTCCTTCAATCACGTCGCAACGGTGCAACGGATTGACGTGATTTTTTGCATGGGTATAAAAACTTGGAGAGTGGCATACACTACTTTTGGACATAGGCTACTTTTTATACCGGAAATTCAAAGAGTTGCCACGGGATTTTTATAATTCCTACTTCCACTCGGACGAAGTATCAGCTAGTAGACCTATAATACTCGGTGCACTACAAGGATTTGCAACATTAATATTTTGAACAAACCGTCGCTTGCAGTTTTCTCAAAGTAAATACTGAACTCCACATAATTAAGCTCTGCATGCCGAACTGGTAGTAGAGTCACAGACTATAGTACGTGACAGGTCGAAAGGGCAATCGGGGAGGGAATGCCCAGCACACCCGCACATCCCCCGCGCTAACCCGGTATATAGTATATACCCAAACACCCACTCTTATTCCATTTCCATTCAGTCTGTTCAAAGGTTATTATCCCTTGACGCAAAAAAGTCTACACAGATCTCTCGACGTAAAAGAAAGTAATATCATATTAGACCACTTTTTACATTACGTCTGGAATTTCCAGGGTTACATGTTCTGAATATGTGTAAAAACTTTTTTATTCATTTTACTTTGATCAAGTATTTATTAAAGTTTATCTTATTCCAATTTGGACCTATTTTTAGGGTTCCGTACCTGAATATGAAAAACGGAACCCTTATAAGATCTCTTTGTTGTCTGTCTGTCAGTCAGTCTGTCAAGAAACCTACAGGGTAGGTACTTCCCGTTGACCTAGAATCATAAAATTTGGAAGGTAGGTAGGTCTTATAGCTGACATTCGGGGAAAAATCTGAAAACCGTGAATTTGTGGTTACATCACACAAAAAAAATTAAATTGTGGTCATGAACTAATAATTAGTATTTTCAACTTTCGAAGTGAGATAACTATATCAAGTGGGGTATCATATGAAAGGTCTTCACCTGTGCATTCTAAAACAGATTTTTATTTACTTTAATATATCATAGTTTTTGCAAAATGTCGAAAAATTCGACTGTAATACGGAACCCTCGTTGCGCGAGCCTGACTCGCACTTGGCCGGTTTTTTTCAATAAGGACCGCCCTTGTTAGGGGTTTCTAGTAAAACAAGGAGCCCTTATTGAACAGTTAGGCTGTCTAGCGATGTGTTTTTGTTCAAAGCCATTTTAAAAATAAACTATTAGAGCTGGAAAATTGAAGCGCAGTTATTTTAAACTAGGCTACACAGCCTAATTTTACCAATAATATAAATAGGTAAGATACATTTCTAATAAGGATATGTTGCCTATGTGAAAAATTAAATCTAAATATATAAAAGAAAAGGTGACTGACTGACTGACTTGTCTATAAACGCACAGCGCACACAGACTACTGAGCGGATCGGGCTGAAATTTAACATGCAGATAGCTATTATGACTAAGACATCCGCTAGGGGTTTGAAATTTGTTTAGTCCACGCGGATGAAGTCGCGGGTATAAGCTAGTAGGCAAATAAACGAGTTCCAAAGTATTTCAACTCATTTGGAAAAACTCAGGTCGAAAGTTTCGCGTAGCCAAACATTCGTGAACCTAGAGACCTATTTTGTTTGTATTTAAAGTGTAATCTCAACTCTCAAAGTGGGCGGAGTAGGCTAAGGAGTTACAAAAACGTTCATTAAGGCCAAACCTCACCCTTGTACTTGCGTCGGTAATTTACTCCAACAACGTTTTAGGGTCAAAACACACGCGATACTTTCAATATCGGCGTCTTTTGAAGGACGCCCCACACACCCGCACGTCACCCGCGCTCATCCGCACCGGGTTGGCGCGGGGGCTGTGCGGGTGGGCGGGGCGTTCTATCCCCGAATGCCATCTCGACCTGTCGCGGACTATAGAAACTAATAGTGTCGCGGCGACACGTCGCTTGCTGCTGCTTGCCTGCAGTCGGCTACGGACTTGTACCCTAAGTCCACTTACTACATAGACTTATTTTAATTTAAACAAAGCCTAGGCATAGGTCTATCGCCAGCACTATAACTAAATCTATACAAAAAAATTACGTCGATCCGTTAGTCCATTGCAGCTTGAAAGGATAAACCAACATACATACATTTGCATCTATAATATTATGTATTAATAGCAGATTTTTTTAATTCCGCGAATACTCTTTGATTTTCCGGAATAAAATTATCCTATTTCCTTATCTAGAAAGCACCATCAACTCAACCCATCCGCACCACCTCATTACTGAGCATGTGTCTCAATCAGAATCAGAAGATGTAGGCCATAGTCCATTACGCTGACCAAGTGCGAATTGGCATACTTCACATACCTTTTTGAGAACATTAATTTATGAAGAACTTATAGGTTTCCTCACGGCGTTTTCTTTCACCGTAAAAGTAAATTATATTAAACTGCCTTAACTCTGAAAGTTAGTGGTGCGTGCCCCGAATCGAACCTAGGACCCCACAAATAGGAGGCCGATATCTTAACCACTGGACTATCACTGCATTTATAATATTAGTAGTTACCTAAACATGGTAGCCACGCAAAACATCACGTCGACCCGTTCCTCCTGTGCTGCGTGAAAGAAGAATAACACACTATTACATTCATACTAGTGTCTAAATCCAAGTACATATATAAAAGGAAAAGTAGCTGACTGACTGATCTATTAATGCACAGCTCAAACAACTGGACGGATCGGGCTGAAATTTGGCATGCAGATAGTTATTATGACGTAGGCATCTGCTACGCAATGATTTTCGAAAATTCAACCCCTAAGAGGTTTGAAATTTGTGTAGTCCACGCGGACGAAGTTGCGAGCATAAGCTAGTCTAAATATATAAAAGGAAAAGGTGACTGATTGACTGACTGATCTAACAACGCACAGCTCATACTACTGTACGGATCGGACTGAAATTTGGCATGCAGATAGTTATTATGACGTAGGCATCCGCTAAGAAAGGATTTTAGAAAATTCAACCCCTAAGAGGTTTGAAATTTGTGTAGTTCACGCGGACGAAGTTGCGAGCATAAACTAGTCTAAATATATAAAATGAAAAGGTGACTGACTGACTGACTGACTGACTGATCTATCATAGTAGAGCTCAAACTACTGGACGGATCAGGCTGAAATTTGGCATACAGATAGCTATTATGACGTAGGCATCCGCTAGGAAAGGATGTTTGAAAATTCAACCCCTAAGGGGGTGAAATAGGGGTTTGAAATTTGTGTAGTCCACGCGGACGAAGTCGCGAACATAAAAGAAAAGAGTTGATTGACAGATTGATCTATCAACGCACAGCTCATACCAGTGGACGATTTGGGCTAATATTTGGTATACAGATGGCTATTATGATATATAGACATCCGCTAAGAAAGGATTTTTGAAAATTCAACCCCTAAGGGGTTAAAATAAACATTTGAAATAGATGTAGTCCACGCGGACAAAGACATGGGCATAAACTAGTCTAAATATATAAAAAGAAAAGCTGACTGACTGACTGACTGATCTATCAACGCACAGCTCAAACTACTAGACGGATCGGGCTGAAATTTTGCATGCAGATAGCTATTATGACGTAGACATAGCTAAGAAAGGATTTTTGAAAATCCAACCCCTGAGGGGGCCAATTAATAGGGGTTTTGAAAGTGTAGTCCACACGGGCGAAGTCGCGAGCATAAGCTAGTTTTAAAATACAACACATTAAATAATACAAAGGGCTCGTTAAATTACAAGTAATGCCTGGATCCCTGCACACGTCATGTTCCCGTCCTAAATACCTACGAAACGCCCATAAATAATGCAACTCTAACAGTGACGTCAAGCACAGATCCCGTTTGCAAACGAGATCGCATTTGAACTATGTGTTATAACGGCTTAGTTTGTTTTTGACGGCCTATTAAACTCTGTGATGAATGGGTACAGATGGCAGAGCAGACGTGGATACTGAAAATACTATTAGTAATTTTGTTAGTTACCGTGGTCCCTTGGATTGTCTACCGCCAAGCGACTAACGGGGATTCGAACCTTTTTAAATCTATTGCTCCTAGAGTGCACGGGCGTAGCAGAACAACGCGAACGCCATTTGGGTTCCCCGACCTCACTCCATGAAGCCCTCGGCAACCTGGGCGGTCTACTCGGCTTCTGGAGCGAGCTTGGATGGCTGGAGTGAAGACTTCAGCGGGGAGGGGCAATGCACGTACAACAGACGGAAACGTTTAAGTGCGGAAACCAGCCCAGAGCGAAGAAGAAGAAGAAGTAGAAATCTATTGTATTAAATAGTTATTATTATCAGAGAGATATGTACCCATTTTCTAAAGCCCGCTCTTCTCTCAACAACAATGTGTATGATTGTTTCGCGCCGTTCCCGGGCATTCTACCCGCGATTCGGATGTAAGTAAAGAACGAGCACAAGAAAATGTTAGCATCAAGGTTCACTCAAAAGCAGGGTACTCACCTGGCCGTGAAGTATGTAACGTATCTGATACTGTATCAAGTGAGTGGAGCGCTGGGTTCGCAGTGACCCGCCGAGTGGCGGTATCACTGCTTGACGGCAACACGTAGCTCGTAGCTGGATACGCGGTGACCGTGAAAGAGCCGTACCCACTTGCAGGTTGATACAGTTTCAGATACGTTACATGCTACACGGCTAGTGAGTACCCTGCTAAACTGCTAAACGCAAACAGGCCACCACCACAGCCACACGTCTGATGATGACGAAAAGATGATGCCACTATACGGCGGTTGTCCGACTGCCAAAATTAACGATACTCCGACTAACAAGTGAGTTAAAGGTGATCATATATTGTAATATGTACATTTACAACTAGAAACGAGTTAGCGAGCGACGAGAGGCGAGTGTAAAGTTGGGATAGTTTTGTCGCTGGGCTACGACTTATGAGCGAGTAATCACCTGTCATACATTAATTTTAATACCTACGCAAACTGCAGGAGTGAGTGTTTTGTCCTCCAAGAGAGCGTCGCTGAGCGAGTTTTTCTTTGGTAAGTAACTCTTGTCGCTGCGACAAACTAGTAGAGAGAGAGAGTTCTTACCTACATGCAGTGTGTATTATCTCTTTTTGACACAGTCACATCGATCGTACGTTTTTTGAGTCGATAGCTAGTCGCTTCCTCATCAACGGTGTGACACTTACCTAAGACAGTAGGTACATAAGCCGATTAACACGTATGGTGTAATCCCCTTATGTTGCAGCAGGTTAATAACTAACGTCTAAGGCATAGTGCAAAGGAATACAAACATGTCACACCATAAATTCAAACAGAGGCGACGACAACCCTCTCAAACTAATATTAGTTTCCAGTTTCATTCGCAATGCTGTAAATTTCTACACTTTACTGTTCTGGCACTCCGCGGTGACACTTATGGCCACCTACATTTATAACTTGGTATCGATTTTCATTTAAATATAGGAAGGTCTTGGTAAATATTCGATACAAGAAGACGGCAGCGATTTCGTCCGCGTGGACTTATGTTGATTAAAATTCCGTGGGAACTTTATAATTTTCTGCGATACCTAATCGAGTAAGCTCCAAGATGCAAGCTATATCTGAAACAAATTTCATTAAAAATTGTTAAGCAGCTGGGCCGTGGTCAGGTATTAGGTTGACATTCTAATACACTTTCGCATTTGAAATATTAGTATAGACTATAGATCATGATAGCTATATTCAGTTTTATTTATTTGCCTTGTTCCTATAACTATGTACATAGGACTTAAATATAGAAACTAGTAGGAAAAAAAATAGCTATTATATAATAAAGAAAAATCTGTCGCTGTCTTTTTTCACAGTCAATGTTTTACGCATTTCGAATCTAATTGACTACCAAAAGTCTTCGTCGGTAACACCAACAGACGTCCATGATAGAGAGAGAGCCAGTGCATGCCAGACCTTTGTTATTTTATCAAAGCTAGAAGTTTCTCGTATTGTCCCCAACGCTGACTGGCAAGAACGTTTGTTTGGATCATGGTGGCTTTGGGAGGTACTAAAGGTGTAAAAAAACTTACGTCAAAGTATAAAGTCTATTTTTTATATAGTCTTCAGAATAGTATTAGAAATCCTTACCCTTGAACTTTTAAACTGTAATAATAATTATACTTAAATACTCGTACAATAGGTACCTACACATTTAAAAAGAATACCCAAAAACCCACTCCAAAAGAAGCTCAAGTAATTTAAACATACAATCGTATTAGTACCTAGTATTCACCACACAAAAATACATCCATCATGTTGACTCGGTTATATTTGCCCGTTCAAGCACTGGCCATTGTAAAGGGGCTCAAGGTGAAATACTGAGTGAGTCAAGTTCATTGAACGTACAGGCAACGCATTCTGAAGGTTCCCTGTCGTCACTTCACTAGCATTGCTTGAACGTTTACGACTAGATCCTCTCCAATTTTTCAAGGTTCCTACAACTTTCGTATACTAATTTAGGTACACAACAAGTTCATTATTTATGTAGGAGCTTCTTAATGAAACTTCTTTCTTAAGCTTTTTTGGTTGTTAAAACAAGGTTAAAGCCTTTATTGAACTAGCTTATGGTCGCAACTTCGTCCGCGTGGACTACACAAATTTCAAACCCCTATTTGACCCCCCTTAGGGATTGAATTTTCAAAAACCCTTTCTTAGCGGATGGATCAGTCAGTCAATCAGTTTTCCTTTTATATATTTAAATGTCAGGCAGGGCATTCTGAAGGTTTTCCGTCATCAGTCATTACCTATTTCTCAATGCAGATATTGGGAGAATTTTTGTATTACAAAAAAGGGCAATACGCGCAATTTATAACTTAAGACCACGCGATTCCCTTCGAGAGAAATTTAAGGAAATAGATATCCTTACTGTAGCCTCTCAATATATTTATAATAGCATAATTTTTGTAAGACAAAATATTCTTAGTTACAAGAAAATTGGTGATCTACACAATACCTAGGCTAACTAGAAACAGAGACAAGCTTGCGGCTCCTACCTTCCGCCTCAGGAAAGTCCAAAAGTCATTTGTGGGTATGGGTATTACCTTTTATAATAAAATCCCGCAAACTATTTTGGACTTACCTTTGCACAAGTTTAAAAAATTTATTAAAAATATGCTCCTGAAAAAAGCATATTACACAATTGAAGATTATCTAAATGATAAAAGAGCGTGGATTTGACCTGCAGCTCGTTCCAGCAACGCACAAGACTGCAAATACTATTTTATACATGGCATAATCTTGTACCTATATCAAATATTTGAAAAGAGCAACCGCCGAGTATCTTGCTGGTTCTTCTCGGTAGGATAGGCATTCCGAAACAGTGGTAGATGCATCCGACTATTCGTAAGTACTTGTAAAAGTTTATTCGAATAAAAAAGATTTTTATTTTTATTTTTTATTTTTAATGGCATTTCTTGGACGTTTAAGGCTAGATCCTTAAGGTGAATCCTCTCCTACTTTTGAATGGATCTACAACTTCCGTAGGTATACAAATTCAAGTAAGTATACAACAAGTTCATTATTTATGTAAGGTTTATAATGGAACTTCGTAAGCTTCATTTGTTCGTTAAAGCCTTATTAAGCATGTAGTTTGCGATAACAACGGCAACTTTCAGATTGTAATACTTACTTTCGATTTTGTTCTATTCCAAGTTTCGCCAATGATTTACTATGATAATTCATGCGAAATAAAAACGCATACGATGAAAGCACGAGTAACATAAGGCGCCAAAGCAGTCGGCAGCATCGGGTGCTCTGCAAAAATGCATAAGCAGGGGTATTGCTGACCTCTGCATATGCCATCAGATTTTCTACAAAAACTTGATGCTAACGTCACACGTAATTTCAGATAAAAAAATTATTGCATTTTGCGGATAAATGATCTAAATATTGATATGAAACGAAATTTGAAGTAATAAATAATGATTTTCTTAGTTTATGTATAAAATAAAAATACATTATCCGATGATGTGGAACCGGTAGGTATGAAAAGATAGCTGATATAAAAGTATCGTAAGCACCAAAACGAATTTCGTATATACGAAAGCACCTATGCCTGCAGTAGAAAAACTCGAATCTAGATGAAAATTTTAAATAGAGCGCAAAAAATATACATTTTAAAGAGGAAAGAGGTCAAAACTGTAATAGAGACAGACGGCCGTGTCAAATGTGTGGTTTCGGCGGAACAATTCAAAGTACAATGGGTCTCTTCGCCGAGTAAAATACCTACCGTTTTTAGCTTTCCGAACAATGAAATTTTAACAGTAGAGTATTAAAATTTAGTGCAGTGTATTTCGTAATAAACCGAAGGGCAATCCCAATGGTTTTTTTTATTCAATTTGTTACAATTCTTACTCGGGTGTACTTTTTAAATAACTCTATCGAAACTCCATCGTAGTTTTTGCATTGTGGATTGTAAGGTCTACCTCTCCTGAGGATGCTCCGGTGTCGGGGCGAAACGTGCGTCGAGTGTGTTTTGGGATTTGTGTGGTGCTGCGTGGTGTTGGTGCGTATTGCTTGCCTGGTGGCTGCTTTTTCCTGCATGTTTAGCTGTGGGAGGACGGGCCGTGAATTTTGCATGCTGCATGTTGCACCATACAGATTCGACCTGTTTCAGCGGATTATAGCAAATTAAGCTTTTGGTTCATTGTTTTCAAACTCATAAAATTGAATTATTTAAATAGTTACTTTTTCTTAATTTATTATACCTAACCGCACATGTATTTATACAAGATGACTAGCAGATCTCTGCCGTTTTTTCCACGTGGTTTCAGGTTTTTTTTAACCCCATGGAAACTCTGATATTCTTGGATAAAAAGTAGCCCTTGTCTGTCCTGGAAAAGCAAGCTATCTGCGTCTGTACTGTATGTACAAAACTTCGTCAAAAATCGGTTAAACGGGTGGGCCGTTATTTTATTTATTCGATATTTTTAATTTGTTCGAGATGTTATGAGCGACACAGAACTATAAAGTAGGTACAAAGTAAAGAGAATTCTGTTTAAAAAACAATCAGAAATCACACCAAAACTTTTTATTTTGGCTTAATACTATAAATACAGTCAATACAGTAAGCATATAATATATGTATGTAAAGTAGTTACAATATAATTTTATATTGTTAGAACTAAGTGGGTACAATGTACAGAAATCGTTTCAAGCATAAAACGTTTATCAGCAATTAAGCGGTTATTTGCAAGCCACTGGTTTTAGAGAGGAACTCCATAATCGCTTGTTTTGCCATCAACTTGCGACTGTTGGCTATGATCCAAGTCTTCTAGCGGAGACGAGACCTTTGCTCTACACTACGTACCTACAGAGTTTCATAAAACATGTTTAACCGCTATTGATCTTAAAATTCAACAACAGTAAATAGTTAAAACTTTTATCTTGCAACTTTACTTGCGAGCAGTCTAATGGGCTTCCGAGACGGTCAAGCACATAGATCTTTGCTTGAGCCAAGCATTTTGACCGTTTACAATGGCGAGTCAAGCATTTACGTGCTTGATGGTGATTAATGCAGTTTTATATTTTTGCTTGACGCGACGTTCGGACAGTGTTCGTGATATCAGTTAAATGCCATTTGCTTGATCAAGCTGCTTGACTTGTTTGCTGCGACTGTCAATTTTTTCAAGCAAAAGAGAAATACGTGCTTGACGACAAGCCGTTTGACCGCCTCGGAAGCCCTTAAGGATAATACTAGCTTAGAATGTGACTCTATACTGCAGTATGTGTGTAATCTTGTATTAAACACACTTGATCGCAAGTTTTATTGTGATACGATTGGACTGGATATGACAACATGTAAAGGGTGATATTCTGCAATCTATGGTTAGGCATTTTTTAAATCAATAGGTCTACATTTCGCTATAACAAAATTAGTAAGTAGCATATGCAGATTCTTAACTAAAATCATGAATGTATTCTAGTAAAGTTTGCAGGCTTTCTATCTTTGTCAGGTAAGTATGTCCATCATAAAATTTAAAAATTCGTACAACGCAGGTCGTAGGAGTACATACCTACTGGCAGAAAATATTCGGTTGTTATAAAAAGTAAATGCTTATGTACCTAAAGGAATCGAAAACATTAATCCACAAACAATAATAGTAAATTAAACTAGTTGACGATTCAAAAGCAGTTGTAAAAGTTTACTTGAATTAAAATAATATATTCTATTCTATTCTAAATTGACCAAACAGATCGCAGATATAAAGACGTAAGTATGAAAACAAAAAATTAAGTTTTACTATTTATGTCTATTACTTTCGTTTCGTTATAATACTGAGGTCTTGAATGAATTAAAACACTCAGATGCGTCACATAAAAAAGGGCGATTATGCACTGAATGACAAGACTGGTCTTCTTGTTTTGCAGTCAGGTTAAGACCGTTTTACGGAACATCACTGTCTCTCTTTTACAGACACTAAAGACAGATGGAGATGATCGCAAAACTAGAAGGTTTTCCAATCTGTACACGAGCCGTATGACTGCGCAATGTACAAAAACATCTCAGCGAGGCTTTTATCCTTGGCGGTATCTGCGCCGACCGCCATGTTACTTGCAACTTCAGATTAGACTGCATGTTCTGCGACCACTGTAAATATAACTATGTCATCATCTTCATCAACCGATAGACGTCCACAGCTGTACAAAGGTCTCTTGTAGGGATTTCCACACACCACGGTCTTGCGCCGCCTAAATCCAGCGGCTCACTGCGACTCATGTGATGTCGTCTGTCCAGCTAGTGAGTAACTATGTAGAAGCAATAAACTCGAAAAGTTCTGATCCAGTTCCGTTCCGCCCGTCAAATTATTTTACATTGTCGGTATACGGTTGGCCGGCGCCCAACTTAGCTTTTACGATTATCCCCATTTTATAGTTTCCTCGATATAAACGATTGACGTTACGCCTTAACAAACAGCAGCGCGTTGATCAAGATTTCCCTGTTTTGATTTATCTATGCACATCGTAAAACTACTATTTAAACATTAATGAGATTATTATTCTAACGAAATATTTTATAGGTATTCTTTTTAAACTACAGACACTGTAGGTAGGTATATGTCGCAAGTCGCAATGCAATGGTGCGACCGATTCTGAGCTTCGAGCGTTAGTGCGCCGCGATAGACTAGTATTATTACGTCTTCAATCTTCATAATATAAAGACTCCAGAAAAATGTGTTTAAGAATGAACAAGTCAAGCCCTTTTATATGATACCCCACTTAATATAGTTATCTTTCTTTGAAAATTCAAAACACTAATTATGAGTTCATGACTTTTTTTTATGAAGTAACCACAAATTCACAGTTTTCAGATTCTTCCCCATATGTCTGCTATAAGACCTACCTACCTGCCAAATTTCATGATTCTAGGTCAACGGGAAGTACCCTGTAGGCTTCTTGACAGACAGACACGCAGTCAACAAAGTGATCCTATAAGGGTTCCGTTTATTATTTTGAGGTACGGAACCCTAAAAATTGAATGTTCACAGAAGTGACCTCAAGTTCCCAAAAAAGTGGAAACTATGTTATGGGAGCTTCCTACAAGTGCCTTTCGTGATGCATTGATTGTACGAGGTTTTTTGTACAATTATTATTAAAATGCTCGTTAGCGTAGGTATTCAACGAATTGCATAAGCTCTGCTTTTGTTTGTATTATGAATAGTGAAGCTGGGATGTCTTTTAATCGTTTTTTGGTGACCTTACTAGCGCAGTTTTGAGAATAAGTACTCGAGTAGTAGAATAGATTGTTATTTAAGTACTTACTTCTTTTTATTTTTATGTGCACTCCACTGGAAAACTATTTTTCCATTTTCCAGATCTGTGTATATAGATATCGTTGATTTTGGGGTATAGTTAGTAGGTATTCTTCGTTCGAGGTTTAACATTATGTACCGGCAAACAGCACCACCAAGCCAGTACTTAAGTCTATACGAAAACAAATACGTAAGTGTCCGATTTCACAAGAGTTATTTTAAAGTAAGATTGTGTGAGTGAAAACCCTACATTGAAAAAAAAATGTATGAAAAAGCTGAGTTATGTAGCAAGCGGTCTTGTACCGAAATTTGATAAATCAGAGGATAGTGACGACTTGATCCATACGCTCCTATTTATCAAAGCGTAACACCAATGTTTATAGAGAGAAAGCCAGCGCATGCCAGACCTTTATTATTTTACAAAAGTTGAAAGTTTCTCTGCGTGTTGTCCCCAACACAAGGAGGAACGATTAGCAACTATGAGGTTTGGATTATGGTGGCTTTGGGAGATAACAGGTAATAACGTTGTAAAAAATCTTACGTCAAAGTATAAAAGCTATTTTTTTTTCTTTGGAATAGTAGTAAAAATCACGTCAATCGTCATGCACTGCCAGATACTTATCGTAGCAACCCCCCGCCAGGCACCCTTAAACTTTAACAATTTATTAATTTTTGAGGGCGTCTGGCAGGGGGTTTCCAAGACACTAAGTGTCGGACAATGCATGACGTGATTTCTAACACTATTTTTGTTAGCGACTAGATTTACTGCTGCATGAATTCGATGAACGACGTACCTAAGTAGAACAAATAAAAACCCATACTTCGTCGGTTGGTTACAAAAAAGGGTGCGTCTCAAGTAGGTACGGTTAAAATTATTGATACTTAGCGACGACAACCTGCTTGACTTAAGGAATTACTGTGTTACTCTTAGAAATTAGACTTAAAGTAGTGTAGAGTTATTTATAAGACACTTATGTTTTAGGTTGATTAAGCGCTTGGCCGGACAAGAGGCCAATGGAGAACAAAAACAAAGTTTTAAATTTATGTCAGCTTGTAGTTTTGTATTGTAAATTAACCATATTAGGTCCCCTATTATTTATATTATACTGCGCAGACGTCATTAAATCGATCCGTCATTGTCATTATCATATGTATGCGGATGATATACAAATTTATATATCGTTTGCACCAAATGAGACCTATGAAGCTATGGATAAGCTAAACGAAGATCTAAGCAACATAGCCAAATGGTCAGAGTCTCACTGCTTGGTGTTAAATCCAACTAAAACCAAATATCTCATCCTTGGAACAAAAATTCAAATACAAAAAATTTCTGGTAAAAGACCTACCGTAAAAATACAAGGCGAAGACATTGAACGCGTTACTGAGGCACGTAATCTTGGTGTGATAATGGACGAAAATCTCCGATTTGAAAAGCATGTACTTAACACAGTAAGAAACTGCTTTTACCGTCTCAAGGTCTTGTATCGAATAAGACCTTTTATTAAAACAGATGTGCGCATTCAACTATGTGAATCTTTAGTTTTATCTAAGCTGAACTACGTAGACATTGTCATCGGTCCACGATTACTAGCTCGCACTAAGAATCTTATCCAAAAGGTACAAAATGCTTGCGCTCGTTACTGTTTTCAAATACCACCCCGTACTCACGTCACGCCATTCTTAAATAATGCTGGAGTTATGAAAATGGAGTACCGGAGACAGTTACACTTTGCCGTTTTATTATTTGGGGTTATAAAATACCAAGTTCCTCAGTATCTATACCATAAACTGCAGTGGGCAAGTGATATTCATACCACTCACCATACCAGGGCAGCTGCATATTTAATCCTTATGCCGCGTCATGCATCTGCGGCTTTCAGAGGTAGTTTTAAGTATAATGCAACGAAATGTTGGAATAACCTTCCTCCACCTTATAGAAACCTTCAGACTTCTGGCGCTTTTAAAGTAAAATTCAAAAAACATCTTTTAAATATTCAAAAGTTACAGATTTAGTCAAAATTTATTTAATTTATTTATCTTACCAAACTTTACTTTCTCATCCACACCTTGCGAGCTATTTTATTTTATTTTATTTTTTCTTTATTATACTTACAAAAAAAAAACTATCGTACAATTTTCCTATTCTTACAATTTACAACATCTATTTCAATGTATTATTTCTTATTTCTTCTTTTATGTCCTATATCACTTTAAATTTAAAAACTGTAAGCACTTTTCATTTTATTTATCCATTTACTCGCCAACTTTATGTATTCTATGCCACTGACGTTTAGGTAATATTTAAAAGGCGGTCACTGAAAATCAGCGTTGGGGCAACTGGTACCTCAGATATTTGCTCTAGAGGTTTGTGTCTGAGGGGCCCGACGTCTCAACACAAGCTGAGTGGCCTACCTGTTCGAGGTGTTGCACTGCTGTACAGGACGATATTGCCTACACCATGTACCACCTATATACCTCGAATAAACATTATTCTATTCTATTCTATTCTATTCTATTCTATTTTAAAAAAAACTTCATACTTTGACGTAAGATTTTTTTACACCTCTATTACCTACCTAGGTTATTTCCCAAATCCACCATGGTCCATACTTCATAGTCGCTAATCGTTTCTCCCTGTGTTAGGGACAAAACGCAGATAAACTTACAGCTTTTATAAAATAGCGAATGTCTGGCACGCGCTGGCTCTTAGACCATTATATATCGAGGAAACTAAAATGGGGATAATCGTAAAAGCAAAGTTGGGCGCCGGCCAACCGTACACCAACAATGAAAAATAATTCAACGGAAGAACGGAAACGGTACAAATCTTTTCAGGATTATTACTCTTAGTTATATTTACGTTTGAGATGTTGATGCAGTCCAAATATTTGTATAGACCGTGAATAGTATCACGAAGTGCATTGTAGAAGGAAAATTGCTATAATATTTTTATAATACAATGAAATAAGAGTATCATGAAAGAAATGAACGTATTCAATGACTAGCTGACCTGGTGGTACAGCTTAATTCGGTTTGAGTTTCTGAAAATTCTTTCTCAGTGGGTGCAAAATTTCAATATAGAGTTAACATTTATAACCCTAGAATGAGTTTAGAGATGTTTAAATACAGTTCTCAAACGAATATTGTTCACACAACATTGTATCAATATAAGTTGTATTAATCAGTACCCTTATTATATAAATGCGAAAAAGTGTTTGTTTGTTAGTTTATTGGTTTGTCCTTCAATCACGTCGCAACCGTGCAACGGATTGACGTGATTTTTTGCATGGGTACAGATAAAGACCTGGAGAGTGACATAGGCTACTTTTTATCCCGGAAAATCAAGGAGTTCCCACGGGATTTTTAAAAATCTAATTCCATGCGAACGAAGTCGCGGGCATCAGCTAGTATTATTAAAAATTATGCCCGAGACCTAGTGTAGTCACTTTCGAGTTATCGGGAGTTTAGTTACAGTGACATGAGCGTTAAAAAAACTGTCAAAGGCAAAGGTCACGACTTGATATTTCTGTACCATAGATTAATTATTGGTCTCGCTCCGCTTTCTATACGTCTTATCTAATTTAAGCAGATTAACTTACACTTCAGGCGCATATCAAAGTTAAGGCCGGTTACTTGGACGATCTAACCTAGGTTAGATCGTCCAAGGCCGGTTAGGGCATGCCTGTATGAAACAAATAACAAAATAACGAGCTTAAGAAAGTCGACTTACGGGTCACGAAGGTCGATGTGTGGGTAACGAAGGTCGATATCGAGATTACGAAAATCGACTTCGAGGTAACGACGTTTGATATCGAGGTAACGAAGGTTGATGAGTAGGTAACGAAGGTCGACTAAGAGGTTGCGATGGTTGATGTCGAGGTAAGGACGGTCAATGTCGAGGTTACGAAAATCAACTTCGAGGTAACGAAGATAGACTTCATGGTATCGAAGTACGAGAACGAGTAGTATTCGAGACGAGCGTAACTTTGCCGACTCGCTACGATAGCCGCTCGCATGTCAGCGGCTGCCGTCGCCATGAGGCAGCAGCCAGTGAGCTGCCACCATAAGCGTGTCGACGGCAGCCGCCAAAGCGTCAAAGGCAATGACAATGCGCGACGACGGCAGCAGTCACTCCACAGTCGTCGATAAAGTGCCGCTTGTCTGTAAGCATACTATCTCGATTCAAAAGCCTGAACTAATATTATAAAGCTCTTAAAAAGTAATAAATCAAAACAGACGCGTGTTTGGTGACAAAGGAACAATCGTTTGACTAATAACTGTAGCTATTAAATGACAGCAGCACACCAATGGGAGGTGCCTATGACGGGTGACAGGCTTACATTCATCCTCCAACTCTATCTAAATGATGACGGTATATTAATCAAACTGTAAATTAGGGATTTATGAATGAAGATAGCAACAGATGAATCGTTTTGTTACACGTTCCCGAGATGGTATCTAGATCGTTTCATATAACTTCGATAAGGTGATGACAGACATAACCTATACATTTACTTGGTACAAAATATAGGAGGGCTACACTATACATCCGTGTTGCATTCTTCTACTTATCACAGAGTTTAAACGAAATGCAAAGTTTACTGCAACTTGGATTTTGTTATCTTTATTTAAGAGGGTTGTGAGAGACATCTATTTATTATGACGCGATTTTTTTTAGCAGTCCCACGTAAGCAGCTGAGATTAAAACCTTTTAAGCGCGAAAACATTACCCTCCTTCTAGAGCAGTCAGGTAAATAAAAAACCAACAAAAGAAAGTTTGGCATATCTCATGACATAACAGAGGTTGAGGTCTTCACCTGGCCTGCTTTTAATGGATACGAAGCACATTACGTTTTCCTCACTTCTGAACAATTGACTGAATTTAACTTTTATTGTTTGTTGGTATAGTGTAGCGGCAATAGAAATACACATTTCTGAGAAAATTTCAACTCTACATACGGTTCAGGAGATCCAGCCTGCGGACAGACAGATGGACGGACAGAGTACGGGCAGCAGAGGCTTATTAATAGGGTCCCGTTGGCACCCTTCGGGTACGAAACTCTACAAATGGAATCTCCATAACAATTTTGGCCGATTTTTATAAAGTTAACGTTAACTTTAAATAGGTACCTGTTGGGATATTTTGATTTTATAGGAAAAATATCAGTAAAAGGAAAAACTTGGACGTCCTGTTTGAGATATATATTTGAAGTGAGTTAAAAAGTCATCGAACGTAAAACAAAGGATTTAAGAAAAAATAAGAATAAGAATATATTTAAATATAAACAATTTAGTTTACAGCCAGTTCCAACAGTACCCACACTAGGGTCATAACAAGATCCGTCTAAGTAATAAAAGTAACAGAAAACACAATATAAATCTCGTCTAGAGGTGTGCTCGCTTTTTGTGAGACAATATCCTCTAAGCGCTCATTACATTAATAAATAATGAAAATGGTATTGCTTGGGTATCTAGTTTGTTTATTATTAATACACGTGTTACCGTTAATGCGAGTAATCCAGAAATGTGTAAGTGTATAATACACACAGTATATTCACCATATATCTTGTATTATATACTTACCTACTAACATCATAGTCTAGTGGTCATTGTAATGGGGATATAGTGATTAAGACGTCACTCGGTCTCCTATTGGGGAGTCCGGGATTCAATCCCGGGCATCTACTTCTACGTTTTCGGAGTTATGAGCGTTTTAAGTAGGTAATCAAATATCAACGGTAAAGGTAAACATCTTGAGGATACCTGCATGCCTGAGAATTCTCCATAATGGTTTTTCAAGTGTGTGAAGTCGGCCAGTCCGTACAAGTAGCCAGGGTGGTGGACTATAGCCTTATAACACTTTTCAATCTGAAAGAGGATCTGTGCTCACTGCCTCTGTAGTGGGCCGGCGGCGATGAGTTTAGATGACTATCACTGTCAGTATTAATAAAAAGAGTCGTGTACAATTTTTTCAATCAAGCATTTAAATCTATATATATATTTCAGGAAAAGGTGACTGACTGAATGATCTATCAACGCACAGCTCAAACTACTGGACGGCTCGGGCTGAAATTTGGCATGCAGATAGCTATTATGACGAAGCCAGGTATTATAAGTATTTGAAATTTGTGTAGTTCACGCGGACGAAATCGCGGGCATAAGCTAGTATTTACAATATGCCCACGTGAATGTTTTAGTCAAACTAAGCCCATCTCAAGAAACTCCCAGTGGGTATAAGTACTGCAACACGCAAACTCTATAAAGTCTAATATGGATTTAAGAGATTTCAACTAGCAACCTCAACCGCTACAACACAGCCCGTACAAAACCGAAAACCTTAATTTAATATAAGTCAATTTAGGCCAATTTAATTTCGCGCCCATGCAGTGGCGGCTGTCAGCCACACGATGTTGTACCGCAACAAATACTCCACACAATTTTCATATTTAATACAGGACAATAGCGGCTATATTAGCGTAAATAATTTGTACGCACTGTGACTGTGCTGTCTATAGATACTTGAATTACATATATATAGCTGTTGCTGGGTAAGTACATGCAAAGTGGATATCTAAAAAATAAAATAAGGACAAAATAATATGTACCTAGATGTCTACGTCTTCGAGTAGGTAAACTGTTGATCAACAAACTTAATACGTACTTACTAAATATATACTAACCTGTCTTTAAACAACAGCTAAGTGCTAATCTACTCTCCTCTTCTAAAAGTTAAGGATACCGAAGAGAGAAAGTTAAAAATTTAATTAGATTTAGACTTCGTGCTACTGTTTAGTGACCTAATAAATAAAATAAAATAGATTTCATAAAATTATGTAACTTTATAATTAGGTATTTAAACATTATTTAGATGACAAGAAAATAAACACCCAGTCGGAACAGCACAGAATATTGGGAGGGATCGCTTATTTAAAGCCGATAAAAATAACATGTCGAAAATTTTAAGTAGTAACTTACCTATCTACAAAGTCACCAAGTATCTAAACCCATTTCATAATATTCCAGAATCTAGAGACCGAAAGTCATGCGACTGCAAGTTTATACTTACGGTAAAGCAAAGAGACAAAAAGTCGAGTCACAAGTCCAGGTGCCTGCACATAGATGGCAACCCTAAATATACCCTGTTTACAATCTCGGCATCCTCACTCTCCTATAGGTTTAGTATGAGCAGCCAGCAGCGCTCCAAGAGGAAACCTTACAAAATTAAATTCGATGGTACTGAAAGTTTGACTTTAAAACAAGGATATTAAGGTCCAACTGAAGTGTTTCGACGCTCGAATGCTATCATCGTTGGCGAGATGTAAAATCTTATACTAAGCCTACTGTTCGGTTGACGCTCCCCGATGATGCTAGGCGTAATAGGCAAAATTACTATAATTAATCGGCTTCTATCGAGAACAGCACTATCATGAGATGTAATTATAGTTTGATAACAGTATACCTAGTACACAAAATTTTAGTAGGTATATCTAGAGCCAAAGTTATTTAGGTACTTCATTTTTTTAAACCAATCTAACCTACTATAGAGTAGAACGAAATTCTAACTGCATTTCCGCGATTAACAGCTTAACTGACTCTTGTACTATTTTTTTTCTCTTTAAACTATTTTACTTTAGGTATCTACATATTATATAACTGTGTTTTTCACTTTTTTTTACGTCCAGGTATTTCACAATTTACCTATTTATTTTTACTCGGTCGGTGGTAGGTACTTACCTACTGAGATATTATTATGGATAATCAATCAGGGTATGAGGCGCGGGGATGCCCCGCACACCTGCACGTCACCCGCGCTCGCCCGGGTAGCGCGAGGGCTGTGCGGGTGTGCTGAGCGTTCCCTCCCCGATTGCCTTCTCGACCTGCCGCGTACTATAAATATGTATGAGGACGTTAAAGCATCGTGTCTACTATGGCCCTCATATTCGAAATTCTGATTACTCAGACTTTTAAACCGACATTATTCCATAGGAATCCACATCCATTTCCATCAATATTAATTAATTAAACATGAAAATATCGACAATACAAATACCATTAACGAAAGTACAAGCTTCAAAATATAAATGAAATACCAACATAAACATTTTCCATAATTAATTACAAAAAGTGGGCGACCCTCATCTTATTGGCGATCTCATTAAAATCAGGAAGACTCGACATTTACCGCTCCGTTATGCCTTGTTTTTTTTATTTTCCACTCCTCTCGATTCGTAGCCCTCTCGATTTATTTATGCCTTGAAAAGGAACATACAGGAAATCGTATAAAGGTATAAGTAAGAATGATCTGCTATTCTGCTGCTAGGATAGGTACGTTTTTGTAAAGATACCTTCGAGAGTATTTATTTCAATATATACCTATGAGTACTAGTAACTATCTAATAGGGGTGTTACGGATATTCGCATCCGCAAATGCGGAACATTTGTTTTAATTCAGCCATCCGCATCCGCATCAAATTAATAAGGAGCTTTTACGGATGCGTTTTCATACTTGCAACAAGTAACGATCTGCATAGAAAATGGGCGGGGAAAGAGTGGCGCGTGCCTCGCGCGTGTTTGCTAGTTGATATCTTGTATGTTGATAAAAGTGTACAGTGGTACCCAACAGGGGTGTTACGGATATTCGCATCCGCATCCGCAAATTCGGAACATTCGCATGAATTCAGACATCAGCATATGCATTCGCATCCGCGGATGTGAACTTCTAATAATCTCCATCGGTATCATGTTGGCATCCGCAACAACCCTACTATCTAACACCATTATCTGTAACAACCAGTGATATGTTATATTGGTAACAACCATTGATAACAACGTTTTGTCAACGTTGATGTCAGTTGCTTCTCCGATAAAGAAAGAAGATGGAACCTAGATGATTGACCTAGAATCATGAAATTTGGCAGGAAGGTAGGTCAGGATTTGTGGTTACATCACACAAAAAAAAATTGTGGTCATAAACTAATAATTAGTATTTTCAATTTTCGAAGTAAGATAACTATATAAAGTGGGGTATCGTATGAAAGGGCTTCGCCTGTACATTCTAAAACACATTTTTATTTATTTTTATGTATCATAGTTTTTGAATTATCGTGCAAAATGTCGAAAAATACGACTGTAGTACGGAACCCTCATTGCGCGAGCCTGACTCGCACTTGGCCGGTTTTTCCTTTTGAGGTACGGAACCCTAAAAATAAATGTACGTCTAGTGCCCAGCCAAGTGCTACAGAAATAGACAATAACCATAAATATCTATCACATTACTAATATAGGACTTTCCCGGGAAAACACGGTGACACCCCTAACGTTTCGGATTAACATGTTCCACGATAATATTCTCTCTGAATTATGTTTCTGGTAATTCTCAAGACGAAATGTTGAAGATGTTTTACTACAATTCATTTCATTCAACATTTCACAATAGTAAGAATCGATGCCAGATTCCAAATTAACAGTGATATTACAAAAACAAAAACATTTTTAACAAATAACTTTTGCGTAAGTAGGTACAATTAATAAGTGTCTAAAATTATTGCCGAAACTACCACACATTTGTTGTCACCCATTTGTTCAACATTCCCAGTTTTATGTTCTTTTCAAACCCAATCAAAAATATGTTTAAATCCCATTAAAAATTTGGTAATGTCAAGAAAACAGAGACTCTTCTCTTTCCTTAGTTGAAATTCTACAATTTAAAAAAAAATGTGACCCAAATTTTATTTCTTTCGCAATGTCTTTAAATATTCTGTGACCTTGATCTTTATACAATTATATGGCAACCCTAAGACCCGTTTACACAGCTTAAACACCGCACGATTTTTGCAAAAATTTTAACAAATATGTGAATACACTATAGAAACTCACAGTTTTAACCGTGTGAACACGGTTTTTTGCAGTACAAACAAGGTGTGACTATACTCAAAGTATGCGCCATTAGGTATTCGATAACTATTCTCCTACTAAAAGACGTGCGGTGTTAATATCGTGTGAACATGGTCTAAACAAGACAGATGTTGTTTCATATTTCGACACCATCCATGTGTTCAAAACAGTCGCCTATTTCTAAATCTTGATTAATGCGTTACGAGCAATTTAGAAGTTATATTTCCCCTTATCCGCCTACTTATCTGTTGTGGTTACGCTCTTTCGTTTCGTTTCGAGACGACAACCAATTATTCTATCACGCCAGTACAAGAATTTATGTAGGTGCGTTCATACTAAAGATAAATCATTCTCGTTAAAAAGTGAGTCCCAATTATTATTTTATTATCACGTCTTGTAATTCTGCTCATAACTGAACATAGATTACTGTATAAACGAAACGAACGAACGAATTATAAAATACCTAATTAGTTACCATTTAAATTGTTAAGACGTAGCCTCAGGTAGGTACAACTGGTGATGCGTGGCATAAAATAAAACTATAACACTGACTTTATTAGTCGACCTGTAAACTAGAGTTCCTATGCTGTTCCCGCCGCCATATACGGATGGTTATCAGTTCAGTAGTCACCAATTTTGTACCTCTATGCTTGTAACGGAATATACATACTCGGTCCCTACTATCGACGTGTTTTCTTGGAAAACTTCCGACTCACCGCACATCCACTCTACATAAGTCGTACAAAACGTTTTTTCTTTCTTTCTTTTTGTCTATTTGAGATTTAGCATGTACTTAGGTGTTCTTCACAACGTAGACCTTCACTAAAGAATTTTTAGTACATATTCCACTCCAGGAGTCTTACCAGGAGGGGTCAACTAGTAGGTATTGACATCATGATCATCATCAACCGATAAACGTCCACAGCTGGACGTAGATCTCTTGTAGGACTTCCAACATACCTACGTCATTTTACATGCTACGGTCTTGCATCGCCTTAATCCAACGGCGACTCGTCTGTAGGTACACCTAGTGAATGTAGTAAACCTTTAATTAATTCACGAAAACAGATTTTTCAATAACCAAAATAACACGAAGCAGAAATCGTCTGGCTTTACTTCGGCGCAAAGCAGTCCAGTTAAAAAGGAAATTGTGGTCTTACAGCCTAGCACCAACCTAGTAGCACTTGCGAAGTAATTTTCGCCCAATTAGACGGCTGAATACGCCGCGTCCGCGTCACTGAACGACGAGATTGCTTCCCCTCCACCTTTATTCTTATGAATCACCTCGTAACTCTATAATTTCAGTCAGTTTTTTTATCATCTATCTTCTTAGCTGAAATTACTATTTATCGTAATTCTATAATATATAATAATAATAATATAATATAATTATATAATAATAATAGGAATAATAAATATTCAACATAGATTTTTTTTAGAATATCAATGGATAGTTCACTCTGGCATTACTAGTACGAGTAGTCTAGGTATTTAAAAATGTAAAAAAAATCAATTGGGCTTAAAAAAAGAGTTAGAGTCAGCCCGCGCGACGTTAAAAAATCTAAAAGCCCTTCGTATAACAAAGTCTGACTATTTTACAGTCGAACCCACACAGGCATATTATATAACATTTTGTAATAAACATAATATATTCGAGGATTTGAACAGTTGCCGCTACATGTAATAAAAAAATTAAGTGTACATCGTAAAACTAGGAATTCTACTGGCCTTCGCTAACTACATAGAAATAGACAAGATTGAAAAGGCGTAGTGCAATCAGTCTCATACCCCGATTGTCATCTCGACCTGTCTTGGCTGTCGCGTACTATATCTAGATGAAGACTGTCATTGACCACATTTAAAAAGTTCACTTTTGAATAACGCATTTTAAATGAGTTTTGTTAAGAACCATTTGTCAAAGCGTATCCCCTTTTTCACTAAACTGTGGATTACCGTGCACTAAAAACATCACAAAGATGGCACGCGGCAGCTGTTCGGATTAATTTTGTCTAGCTGAGTTGAGAATGCGAGAGATTTTTTATTCGACTACAATACGCGTCGAAACTCGAAACATACAAACAGTCGCTTTTAAAACAATAAAACTTTAGACGATTATCAAAAATCGGTCAAATGCGAGCTGGACTTGCACACGAAGGGTTCTAGATATGTACTAACTTTTTAATTTGCACAGTGGAAATTTTGAAATTTTTACTAAGTAGATATTTATTTTTATAGCGGCAATAGAAATACACACTGAAAATTTTAACTCTATACGATGAGATACAGTCCGCTGACAGACAGACGGATGGACTTAGATATGTTCCCGTTGGCACCCTTTGTAGGTACGGTACCCTAAACATTTAATAAGTACCTGTTTGTATCGGATTCTATGATATTATTTCATAGCAATATTGCTATCATCACATATTTGTACAATTACCAATATGATGATTTTCCGCATGCTTTAGGTATAGTATATAACTGTGTATTTCTAACAAGTGACTAACTCTGCCAACCTAAGCCAAGTATTCCGAGAATTTCCTAAACACATCCGAAACAACTACAATTATCTGTGACAATTATAATTCAGATGGCAATTAACAAACTTTATAGGTATGTTACGCACAAGATTTATTTTGCGAGTGGGTATAACGCCTGGGTAGTGACACTTTTATTCGTACAGTTGCGACTAGATATAGTAAAGTATGTAGTAAAGCCTAGTGGTAAGGACCCGCCTCCTATTTGGAAAGTCGGGGTTCGATCCCGGGCACGCACCTCTAACTTTTCGAAGTTATGTGCGTTTTGCGTGATTTGCACGCAAGTGCAAAGAGCGAGCTTGTATGTCCAATAACTATTTAGGTAGAGAAACGGTATGTAGTTACATTAAACCAGGACACTGCGCTAAAGCTGTAATTTCTGCCCTTTTAGAAATACAAACATGTTTTGAAAATATAGTCGCGTAACACTTCCACAGTCATATATAACTGTCAAATAAAATAATACCTAGATACTGAAACAAATGATCGAATAATCATTTTTTATAAATAGCTATGTTATATTTATATTATGTTTGGCCCTTATACCAAACTCGTGAAATGTAAAAAAGCAAATATTATATAGTTGCCTGCAACAAAAGTGGCAAACATAGCTAAACAACCAAGTAAACATAGCTCACATCCATACTAGGTAATATTATAAATGCGAAAGTGTGTCTGTCTGTCGGTCTGCTAGCCTTTCACGGCTCATCCGTTCAACGGATTTTAATGAAATTTGGTACAGAGATAGCTTGCATCCCGGGTAAGGACATAATTTTTAACCCGGAAAATCCAAGAGTTCCCACGGGATTTTTAAAAACCTAAATCCACGCGGATGAAGTCGCGGGCTTCATCTAGTAATTCAATATTTTTGTGTAGACAAAAGATTCCAAGAACGGCTTCGATATAAAAAGGAAAAGTAAACAATTGCGATAAGTTCCCAAATGTTTCTAATCAAAGGCGCGAACAGCACTTACGAGTACCACAATATTTGATGGGGCTTGAGGAGTCGTAAAAATGAGTTAAGTGCTTACTGACTGACGTTTGTGTCAACAAAGAACATTTTTTTTATCGCCGGTTTAGATCTTTGATCGGAAGCCAACTCCGAGCCGAATTTAATTGGTAACAGACTGTTATCAAAATCGGGAACACTAATAAAATCACTTCGAAGTTGGTCGCATTCCAATAAAGATAGGGAAACATATGCCTGATGTTTTTTAAATTCTTCTGATAGTCGAACGCTTTTAGCTAATTTGAAACTTGTGATAATTGAACTCAAATAAAAGAATTTTTAACGCCCGATTTTGTTCGCGTGGATTTAGGGGTTTTTTAATGCCGTGGGAACTTTCCAGATTTTCCGGGATAAAAAGGCCTATGTGCGTCGCAGATAACAAACAGGCAGGAAGACAGACAAACGCTCTATCACATTTGTCATATTAATAAGGATTGCGGTGTACAAGATAATCCCGTACACCATGACACGCTATGACATGAAAGTCGCCAGAGGCTCACAGAACGCCAACTTCAATACTGAAAATCGGTGTGACATCAGCGGCAAGATTCGGCAGAATCAATTGCGATTGAAAAATGATGATAAAGTCACCAGAGGACGCCGATGTGACCGATGCGCCCGATGCTGCAAACCTCACTCGCATATTCATTACTAAACAATGCGCCTCATACGACTCTTGTACTTCCTGCGGCTGTGTGCAATCTGCTTTATTAATTAATACGCTATTTTAAATTGTGATTGCATTTCGATGTTTTCTGTTCGCCGCTCGTAATTCTGCAATTTTCAAAATCTGACAGTGCGCCTTTAAATTCTTTCGTTCTTGCCTAGTTAATTTTAAACAGTAAAACGTTACGCTAAATATTTGCCACTGTAGGACACGAGTAAGATATAAAGAATTCAAACAGATAATATTTTCTTGAATGCATCAGATATAATAACATAGCTTGCTACCATCTTGGAACGTGTAACGTCCAAACGATGCCAAGTCATAAACATCGATGAACATCCTCCAGCATTACGCAAATTGCCGTAATTTAGACTATAAAGTTTTCATGTAGCCTTGCGTTATGGTCTAACACTTAAATCATGTCCAGATTTTATAGTATAGACCATTAGGTGCAGCCATTACAATATTTGAAGTATCACCACTAAACTCAATGTTATTTGTGGGATACTCCAAAACTTGAAATACACTTAAAAATCCGAACAATAAAAGATAAGGTCTTAAAAAGATGACGCTATTTTTCAATATCAAACTAGATGAGCCATCCCGGCTTCACTTGTGTGAAATTTTTGAAAATCCGTTCATAGTGAGAGTCCGTTATTGAGAAAATATATTTGCAACATCTCTGGTATGTTAGACAGTCAGTTTATCTTTTATGTACAGATAGAATGAGAAATAGAATGCCGAGAGAGAGGTAAGTAAAGTATGAAAAGGAGTGTAAGCTTGTTTTAAATGAAGCGTGTAGTAGTAATCCTCTTAGTACAAAGCCAGGTCACTTACCACGACGGTTCTAGATCTTTTACTAAGTACTTTAACAATAATTACTTTACATAAATGTGTTTAAACGCTACTCTAAGAAAATGAATAAGTTAGCCGAGGAGTATAAAAGGCTAAGCGTGAGTTAAATAACACTGATAATCCTCTTACTACGTATAATGTTTTGCAAAGCGATTTTAGCTCTCGAAGTCATTATTTTAGACGTCTACAGACCGACTAAATTATATTGGTGTAGTGATGTTATTAGATAAAAAAATAAAAATAAAAACCTAACATCCTAAGTAGGTAGGTCCTAGTAGTTGGCTAAGTAATGCCCCCGCCTGTCATACATTTTCTAACATTTATGTTTATGACCTAATCAATTTCTATTTTATAGAATGCAAAGCTTATTTTTTGCTTTTCCAGTTACAGTAGGTACGCGGCAGAAAGTAATGTACATCGTTACACCTGTAGAGCGTTGTCTCTGTCACTCTTATATGACGTTTTGTGAGTCTCAACGACAGAGACAATGCTCTACAAATCCGCTATACCTTTCTTAAGGTCGATGTACATTATTTTCTGCCATATACTGTACTATTTATTAGCAGTCGGGTTTTTAGTTTTTTTAATTACAATTTTTTTACATCTATTCGCACTCCGAGCACTACCAAAATTACCATATCTATGATGCAACTTTGAAGTTTTTACCCATCCCAAAATTGCCCAACGCGTCTAAAGAAGTTTTCACTTCAATAATGGGTAGGAGTGAAATTAAGCAAATATTTTACGGATATACTTAATACTAATTCACTTAACTGTGAATAAAATTTTGTTGTGTAACAAGAGTAACTGGGTTGTGAAATGCTTAAAGCAACAAATCCGGTTTTAAGTGAATCAGTAGTAATCCTCTTAAGTGCGGGCCCGGTCATTTATAGCGACGCGACGCTTCTGTTAACAAGTTCACGGTACTTTGATAAATGTAGGTTGCATCTATTATATTATTATATAGAAATGCTACAAGCAACGTAAGTAAAATTACTAAATAGGTCGCACAGCACAAAAACGCTAGACTTGTATAGACAGGATAGCTGGATAGAGTTGTATAGAAACTTCAAAGACATTATAAAAGTTCAGATAGACAAGTTCATACATCCGTATTTTAAAAAGTAAAGCAAATTCGTAAATTAGCAAAGCCTGTACGTAGGATACGCGTAGCAGCAACGGCTGCGTAGATACTGGCGCAGTGTTTTCGCTAACGACACCTATTCACATGCTTTAAAAGTGACAGCCGGTCACCAGTCAATAAAAGTTATTGGAAAACTTAAACTCATCAAATCTTGCTTGATCTTAAGTTGGCTAGAGGGGAAGCTTTAGATACGGTAAATATAACTAAGATAAGGCAGGTTTACATAAAATTAGCCGTGCCGTCCATGTATAGTACGCGACATGGCAATCGGGGAGGGAACGCCCCGTACAGCCCCCGCGCTAACCCGGTGCAGGCGAACGCGCGTGACGTGAGGATGTGCGGGGCGTCCCCTCGCCTCATACCCCGATTGCCATCTCGATCTGTCGCGGAATATAGATACTAACGAATAATCGCAGATTTGTAGAATGTTTAAAATTATGCCAATCATTGGCATCAGCGTTCACAGGTTATTTATCTTCTCGTGAGTCTGTAGTAGACGGATTGCATTTAGGAGTCGCTCAATGCTGCTTGCTGTAGATAATTTGTCTAACAATATACTTACAAAACAATTTGTCTGTGTGATAGGCATAATTTTAAACATTCTACGAATCTGCGACAATTCTTTAGTGTAGCCACCTTTACTTTTTTCTTATTTGATTTTTTTCAGGTAGGTATGCGCTTGATATAACAATTCCCAAAGTTCCCATAGATTTCAGGAAACTCTATATTTATAGTTAGAAGCAGTACTGAATGTACTTATTTTAGCATAGACCGTAAGTACAATGTACATGCTCGATTTTATTAAAGCAAACATCGTTTCGTGGTTTAAAATAAACGATATACATATTCTCCTCTCAGTTAAAATGATTATTCAGCCTTGAATATAAATACGTTCTTAAGATATGCATCTACATTTAAGTACGGCGAACTTAGTCTTAACCGTAGGTACAATTTAAAAATAAATTATTACCTTCTGTGTTATAATTTTAATTCTGGCTTTTGATCATCAAAAGCTCGTAACCTTGTTTAGTTTTAATAATCGTTATACTTTTTTCATTCATTTCATTACACTAAATACTACAACGCTGCCTCGTCAGAAAAATATTGGTTAAATCACTAATAAACTTGGTCCGCGTGGATTTTGGTTTAAAAAATCTCGTGAGAATGCTTTGATTTTCCGGGATAACAAGTATGTCCTTCTCTACCACTGGTATTCAACGGATACTCTGAAGATCTTGCTTTCACCTAGTGTAGTGGCAGTGTAGTGGGGAGGAAGGAACACAACGCTGCGATTTCCGGTGCAAGGTCAGCATTCAACCACTTTGGGAGCCTACTGGTTCTTCAAACGATGTTCTTAAGCTTTGAGTCGGTATCTACCTTAAACTTTCGAATATTTTGGAAAAAATTCGTTGTTTTTTGTAGAACAAAATGAAACTTAATTATTAAGTTCACATACACAGCTAACTAAATGTACATACATTTCGCTCTTCACCCTGAGAAAGACAGATCTTGAAACAAATCTAAGACTAACTTTTCTTGAATCCAGTTTTAGCGCCTCACTAACAGCTTTTGTGTAAAGTTTACCCGCTTCGGCAGCTTCAGCTGCACTTCCGTAATTATATTTTAACGTGACTAGCTTTGAGCCTCAGTCTTTCCTCGATGAAAAACTATATTCAACACATAAAATTTGAAGAAAATTTTTAATGGCTAGACGAATTGGGTAAAAAATATGCAACTAGAAAACATCTCTGGTTAGGGCGTTTTATTAAAGTTCAAAATAAATCATGTTCGTAATCAGGCACTTAAACTGATAATAGAAATTTGGTACTGAAAATTCTCTTGAAAAAAGTTGTAGGTTAATATCTAAAGGTAACCTTCAGCAAAAATTTGACAATACCAGCTCGTATGACATTATATTTACGTTTAAAATTTAAATACACCATATCGGTGCGAAGCTTATCAAAGCGCATAAAGTCTGCAATTTCCTCGACACAGACTAATCGTCTGTTAGTGCGACACGTTTAATATAATAAAATATTTATTATCTTGCAGAATATGAAAAGGAAGCTATTAAATATTGTCTCTTCTAATAGAAATTTAAGTCTAAACCGTCTTCCTCAGAAATATATGCATCCATAATTTTCCGCCTAACCTACATTAACAAAGTTTTAATGATTGAAGATTCATTTAGCGGTTTACCGTTAAAATTATGTAAGGTATATAATAAATGTAAAGTTTAGGTATTTCAATCCATACTTAAATTATTCACGGTCCATTTAACCAATTTCGACGGGTACAACATAGCTTGCATTTCGGGGACGGACAAAAGTTATTATCCCGGAAATACAAAGAGTTCTCACGGGATTTTAAAAGGCCCATCCGTTCAACCGATTTTGATGCAATTTGGTACAAAATAATTTGCATCCCGGAGACGAAGATGGGCTATTTTATCCCCAAAAATCAAATAATTCCAGCGGGATTACACGCCAACGAAAACGTCGTTATCGTTACATAATTTTTTGCAGATGTAGTATACGTACAAGGCTTGAAAACGTAAAATTCTAAAAGCACTGTATTTTTGAACTAATAAAACTGTTGCAAGAAGACCGCTGTCGCACCTTAAGGCACCGCGCTCGAAATAAAATTACCACGAAAATTCCATTTTTAACAGCAAGCCTTGACAACGCGAAATGTCTGAAAGAATGTTCTGAACTTGGGTATCCGAAAGTTAAATGGAAAAGTTCGGGTTTCAAATAATTGACAATCTCGACAAGGAGGACAAACCCATCCATGGATGAGCAGAAATTGGTTTTCGAGGGTTGTAAGGTTGTATCAATTAAACGGATATCCGTAAAAGAAAAAAAAGTCTGAAAAAAAAATTGGACGCCCGGAAGGGCCTTCCACACCTTAGCGATTTGTATCACAAACGACGTTGAACCAAAGCGTTTCGTGGCAGTGGATTGGATGTCGACCACATAAGGATGCCAACTTTTATGGTTCCTCGCTGCTCTCATAACCTTGTTCCTCCTTCACCATTCTTCCACAGAGGTGGTAGAATGGTGAAGTAGGAACAATGTTATGAAGTTTCATTGCGTCGGTGCTGTAAGTTGTGCGATTTCGCCTGCGTAACTGATTGATCGCCACTTCTTCGGGCTCGGCGATCTATTGAGTATAATGCATCGAGTTGGTACTTGACAGGCCCATCCCAAAGGTGGAAGCAGTATTCCATGCCAGATCGAACCTGAGCCTGGTAAAGAGTGAGGAGTTGTTTTGAATTTAAAGAAAGTGTTACAGTCCAGAGGATTTGGTGAATTTCAGAGTGTATACACTGAGGAGAATCGCTTAGGTCAAAGTTATAAGCTCCACTGACGATTGCTTACTTAAAAACTTTTAGACAGATTGTTGTGGAGATTTTTGGAGAAGCAAGTAATAAAATCTAAGAGCGCTATCACACTGACGACCGCTAGTAGGCAATTATTTTATTGTTGTTTGTAGGAAATCACAAAATCCTAATCCGTACTAATATTATAAATGCGAAAGTGTGTGTCTGTCTATCTGTCTGCTAGCTTTTCACGACCCATCCGTTCAACCGATTTTGATGAAATTTGATACCTACAGAGATAGCTTGCATCCCAGGCAAGGACATACGCTACTTTTCATCCCGGAAATTCAAAGAGTTCCCACGGGATTTTTAAAACCCTTAATCCACGCGGACGAAGTCGCGGGCATAATCTAGTATAAATGCAAAAGTATGCTTATCTACCTGCCCGCGTTTTCACGCCCCATCCCCGATCCAGACTAGATGATGCCTGCGACTTCATCCGCATGAATTCCGGTTTTCTAAAAAGCACAAGAGAACTCTTTGATATCCGGGATAAAAAGTAGCCTATATCTGTGTTTCCAGGATGCCAACTATCGCTGTTTCTCCTGCACGCGACTTGAATTCAGGTTTTTTGAAATCATTTGGGAACTTGATTTCCTGGGATAAAATTTCGTCAAATTCAGTTAAACGGATAGGACGTATTACGTATACGTACGTATTTTCTAATATGTATTAAGTTTTTTCGTGCAATACATGCATACATACGTGATATAAATTAAATTTTAATTAAATTTGTATTAGTAAGGATTTCCTTAATACTTTTATGTTATCATTTATAGTCGGCCAAGCACCTTTATCTAATATGTACCTAGTTATCCATAGATGTTGTCAAAACTGCTCAATCAAATTAATCATAATATGGTATGTAGGTACTCTATCAAATAGTACACTGTACAGAACACCCCGTTTAAGATTGTTATTACTCCATTACGCTTAAACGCTCAAACCATTATCGTAACGGATACTACTATTTCGATATTCAGATTAACACATGAGCAGCTATAATTGTAAAACGGATTATGTCAAACTATAGTCGACGCATTTTAAACTGAGTCGTCGAGTTATCTGTCTGTTTCGCTCGCACTTACAGGTCGTTGGTAAGTGCGAGCAAAACAGACGGATAACTCGACGACTCAGTTTAAAATGCGTAGACTATAGATGATGCTCACGATTACGTCCGCGTAAATTTCGGCTTTTTAAAAATCCCGAGGGAACTCTTTGATTTTCCGGGATATAAGTAGCCTATGTGCTTCTCCGGAATACAAGCTATCTCTGTACCCGTCAAAATATGTTGAACGGATTGGGCGTGAAAAGCTAGCAGACAGACAGACACACTTTCGCATTTATAATATTAGAATAATTAAATATTTCATATTAAAATAAGCTGCTACTGTGATACGGCTTTAGGTTCTAAAAAAAAGAGAAAAACTTTTAACTGAACCCCAGCAATCGCGACTTTGAAAAATTGTTTACGTAATTAAAAATTCGTGGCCAACAGAGTTTGGACTTGTGTCGGTAAACAGCTATCCAACAAGTTTCTAACAAAATTTCTTAAGAGCAATTTATTTCCGAACTGACTATTTCAAACGCAAAAAACTTTTATAAGTGATGGAATATTAATAGACTCATTTTATTTAAAAGAAAAAAAACTAATTTAGGATGCACTGATCTAGATATGGATAAAAGGTCGCTAAAATAAATTCAAATAAGAAATGAGGAAGAAGAGTTTACGTATTCTGATGTAAGAGATTCTTATTGAAATCGACTATACGAGCAGTATCTATTCTATTCGGAGTATAATAAAGGCTTTTAACTTTTTGTTAAACTTTAAGGGTGTCTGGTAGGAGTGTATCATGTTGTATCACACTTTATTAATTACATGTAACTATTTAAACAAATAAAAGAGACATTCTCACAATATTGTATTTTATTAGGCCACTTTTAACAATTGAACATTTTAGTGAGTACTTTCGACTCTCCAGACCATAGAGCGAGTCCTGACCACAGATACTAACCTATGATAGTATGCTACATCTTTCTCCTTACAAATACAATCCTAAAACCTAAAATTCTTAATTACTAATTACGATGAAGTATCATAATACTGCAAATAGTTAGGGGGCCTTATGAGTCTTTTGGGACGTTCATAGTTCTCCAATTTGGTCAATAATTTGTCTGGTGACAAATCTTGTAATGTTTGTTCTTCCAAAATTACACTTTTTTTAATAAACGGTTTTAGTTGAGATGTATTTCTTCTCATATAATTATCTTTATCATCCTTTATTATGAAGGATCTTGGAGAACTATGTGCGCTTACAATATCAGCTGGCAACCAAACATTATCTTTCAAAAACATAATCTTGTCCCCTTCTTTAAAATTATAATTAAACTGTTTAGCATTTCTGTCATAGTTTCTTTTATTTATTTCATTTCTTTTAACTTGAAACTCAGTAAAATTAGCTATGACCCTTGGTATCAATAATTTGTCATGCATTGGTAATATTGATCGGATATTCCTACTCATCAATAGTTGTGAAGGCGAATATGGACTATTAATCACTGGGCTGTTACGGTATTCTAATAGCATTAATTCAATATCTGACTTCACTTCCTTACACTTTTTAAGCATACTCTTTGCAACACCTACAAATCTTTCTATAAAACCATTTGATTTTGGATATAAGGGGCTGGATGTTACAACTGAAAAACCCCATTGTTTTGCGAAATCCTTAAATTCTTGTGAATTAAATGGCATATTATCAGCTCTGAGAATTTTTGGAATGCCATGTGAAGCAAATAAACATTTCAAGATTTTAATTACAGTTGCAGCTGACAGAGAATTAACTTTGACTAACTCAAACCATTTCGAAAAATAATCTGCAACTATCAAATAGTTATTGTTGCAAAATGTCAAAAAATCACAACCAATCTTTTGAAATGGGAGTTTTGGAATTTCATCAATAATCATAGGTTCCTTTGCTTTCTTCACGCTATATTTTTGGCACAATGGACATTGACTTACCAATGAAATAATATCATTTTTCATATTAGGCCAAAAAAACAATGACTTAGCCCTGCCCAAAGTTTTAGTTGTACCAAAATGCGATAAATGAACTTTTTTTAATACTATTTTCTGAAGTGAATCTGGTACTATAATTCTGTGATTTAAATAAACCAGTCCATTTTCCACAAAAACATCATCTTTGAATTTCCAATAAAACTTAGCATAATCTGGAACTTTATCAATACTCTTTGGCCACCCATTTTTATAAAAATCAATTAACTTCTGCATTAAAATGTCACTAACAGTTGCCTCAACAATATCACTTAAAAATTCATCACTAACATTGACTGAATGTACCACTACATCCAGAGAATTTTCAACACTCACACAATCAGCTTTAGAAGATGCTCTACTAATAGCATCTGCAATCAACATTTCCGACCCTTTTACATACTGTACATCAACATCATAAATATTAAGTTTTAACCTTATCTTTCTTAAACGCTGAGATGCAATGCAGTGAATTTCTTTTTTCATCAATGCAACTAACGGTTGATGGTCAGTTTGTATGATAGTGTGTCTTCCATAAATATAATAATGAAATTTTTTGCATGCAAATAATATGGCCAAAAATTCCTTATCAATTTGTCCATATTCACATTCAGCATCATTTAGACTTTTTGATGCAAATGCTATTGGTTGATTATTTTGTAATAATACACAACCAATTGCATCCTTTGAACTATCTGTTTGAATGGTTAACGGCTTATTAGGATCAAAATTTCTCAAAACAGGTGGACTAGTTAAAACATTCTTAATTTTTTGTATACAATTATCATGACTCTGATTCCAGACAAAATCAACATTCTTTTTTAATAGCTCTCTAAGTGGTCCAGTTAGTTCTGAGAGATTTGGAATGAATTCTCTTAAGTAATTAACCATTCCCAAAAAACGTTGCAAACTCTTCTTGTCATTAGGTACATCATAATCCATTAACGCCTTAACCTTATTCTTATCAGGTAACAAACAGCCATTAACTATTTCATGTCCTAAATATTTAACAACTTTTGGCAAATATTGAAATTTTTTCAAATTGAATTTTATATTTAACTGTCTAGCCCTATCTAAGACTTTTTTTAAATTTACATCATGTTCCTCCTTTGTATGTCCAAAAACCAAAAAATCATCAATATAAATAAATACATTGTCAATCCCTTTAAAACAAGTTTCACAAGTTTCTTGAAAAATTTCAGCGGAAACATCAAGACCAAAAGGTAACACATTAAATTGATAAGTTCCAAATGCAGTGGAAAAAGTACAAATTTTTCTACTGGACTCTGCAAGTCCAATTTGCCAAAAGGATTCTTTTAAATCCAACACTGAAATATATTTTGCATTACCAATCTTAGCTTTCAGGTCATTAATGGTGGGTATCTCAAAATATTTTTTCAAAATACATTTGTTCAAATCACGTGGATCTAAACACACCCTAATGTTATTTTCATCTTTTTCAACAACCACTATCCTATTAACCCATTCAGTAGGAGTATCCACTTTAGATAAGACACCCTTATTACATAACCGTTCCAATTCAAATTTGAGCTTTTCCTTCAATTTTAAAGGTATGCGATGTGGTGGTTTAGAAACAGGCACAGATCCTTCTTTTAGTAAAATTTTGTATTCGTTAGGAAATTTACCTGAACCAGTAAAAACATCAATATATTTATCTATAAGAATCTGTTTTTCTGGGCTATCTGAACTTAGATTTTCCACATCTACGCTACTAACCTGTTTCTTTCGTTCTATAAGGCCTAATATAATGCAAGCATCTTTGCCAAGAGTTGGCTGAAAGCACGAGTCAGTTACTATGAAATCAATGTAAAAGTGCTTATCTTTTAACCTCACTTCCAATAAAACACTCCCGAATACTCTAATATTTGTCTGATTATAGGCATGCAATTTAAATTTACAACATTTTAAATTCAACTTCTTACTTTCGCATAACGAATGAAACACATTATATGGAATCAAATTGACATCTGAACCTGTATCCAACTTAAACTTACAACTCTCTTTATCTTCTAAAATGAGTGTCTCCGTCCACTCAATAGAACAAATATTAACATTTACACTATTACAATAAAACTCATGGCCAGATTCTCCTCCAGAAAACTGACTAAAAGCCACTGTTTTAACTTGCCTAGTACGGCACACTTTAGAAAAATGGTTAAACCGATTACACTTTTCACACTGTTTTCCTCTTGCTGGACAGAGTTGCAATTTCCGCTCATGCTCATCACCACACCATTTGCACCGTATCAACATGTTTAATGTCTTCTTTTCGATGAAATTTTTATTAACTTTATTAACCTGAACATTTGAAGTACCTTGAACTTCAGCAGCGTGCTGATTCTCAACCTCCGCCAGTCTTAATCTTTTTATAACATCATCCAATAAAACATCACCCTCCTTGATTAACTTTTTCTGAGTCTTTTTATCTGTAGTACCAAAAACTAACCTATCTCTTATGGCCTCCTCTTCTGAACCAAACTTGCAGCCCTTTGTCAGTTTTTTGAGATCATTTACAAACTGGTCAAAAGGTTCTTCCTCCTTTTGAGACCTTTGGTAGAAAAGGTATCTAGAATATAACACATTTTGTTTTGGCTCAGAATACTCTCTGAACAACTGAATTACTTGCTCATAAGTAGCATCGCTAGCAAGGGAAAAATTATTAAAAATTTTCACGCCTTCTTCACCAATTATATTTAGAAGAATCGCAATTTTTCTCTCATTACTGGTTTTGTTAAGACCCGCGGCTGTTAAATATATGTTCACATTCTGTTCGAAAAACTTCCAATTTTCAGCCAAGTTTCCTAGTACATCCAATTTCTCTGGTAAGTTGAATGACGAAACCGCCATTTTGTTGCTTGATGTTTCTTGCTTACGATTTTATACGTAGGTCAACAAAGACTGCGCCATGTATCATGTTGTATCACACTTTATTAATTACATGTAACTATTTAAACAAATAAAAGAGACATTCTCACAATATTGTATTTTATTAGGCCACTTTTAACAATTGAACATTTTAGTGAGTACTTTCGACTCTCCAGACCATAGAGCGAGTCCTGACCACAGATACTAACCTATGATAGTATGCTACAAGGAGGTCGCCACCTTACTAAGTGTCTGGCAATACATGACGTGATTTCTAATACTATTCAGAAAATCAAAATAAAAAATCGACTTTATACTTTGGTGTAAGATTTTTTACACATTAACCTGTTATTTCCCAAAGCCTTCAAAGTCCCTGATCGTCCCTCGCTGTGTTGATGTTATTACTCATAGAAACTTTCCGCTTTTATAAGATAACGAGGGTCTGGCACGCGCTGGCTCTTAGTCCATTACAAATATGCTTGTTGAGAATACCCAATATAGACTAAGCGGGGCATCTGTCACAGCTATTATCACTAAGATCTGAAAATTCATATCCATACTTATATTATAAATTTCTGTCTCTTTCTAGGAGAACAATTATTTCAATGAGTCAGTCAGTGAGTGAGTCAGTGAGTGGTAATTGAGCTATATATAGTATAATGCGAAAATGTGTCTGTCTATCTGTCTGTTTGCTAGTTTTCACGTCCTATCCTGTTAAACAATTTTGACATAATAATGTTAGTTTACATCCCGGGGATAGATATAGACATACCTAGGCTACTTTTTGTCTCGGAAAGTTAGAGTTCGCACGGGATTTTTGAAGGCTATTTAACCGAGTTTGATGAAAGTTACAAAAATACTCGATATGTCCCGGAGACGGATATATACGCTGCTTTTTAACCCGGGAAATCAAAAAAATTACCACGGGATTTTTAATAAACAATGGGGCCGATTCTCTAGTACACAATCTCTAAACTAAACTAAATTAACAGGTCTAAATCTAGTGCTATCCTTTTCCGCAAGCAACATTATGAAAGGGATAGCAATAGATTTAGACGTGATATTTTAGTTTAGTTTAGAGATTGTGTACAAAGGAATTAGCCACATTATCTATTGATATAAAATAAAGAGACGAAGTCGTGACGTATGCGGAAAAATTTCAGCTCTGGCCGCATTATATCTACGAAAACCCCAATTTTAACGTTTTAATAGAATCGGAATTAGAAAAGGTCAAGAACAAGGTGTCTGGTGCACTTCGACCGTCCGCTGTGCCAGATCCTTCTTTCCACGCACATGCAAACTGTGGAACCAACCCCCATCGGCGGTGTTCCCACTAGATTACAACATGGGGTTATTCAAGGGGCGGACCAACAGATTCCTAAAAGGCCGGCAACGCATCGGCGGTTCTTCTGGTGCTGCAAATGTTCATGGGCGGCGGTAACCACTTAACATCAGGTGACCCGCCTGCTCGTTTGCTCGCTATCTCTATAAAAAAAACTTTAATGAAAAATACGACTCCTCCATACGACGTTCTCCAAATATATTATTTGAATTTTTATGAACTAGGTACTACAAGTACTTACATTCATGGCTCGCATCGCGACGCCGAGTTTATGACTATAAGAACTCCGTATGGAATCTAAACTAGTCGGGCCTGCCCAATAAATATCATACGTGAGTGTTTCCCAAATAATTTTATATGAAATATGGATGAAAATAGTTTTTACTGTCTCTATTCCGCCTCAAAATAGTATTTTTTCTCGAAATACAATTAAATATTTCCTTAAATATATGATGTATTCATATTATCCTTTCTTTGGAAATAAGCAAAATGTTTATCTACACACCTCTTTTTCTCTCTATAGCGTTTCTCCTCATTCGTAAAGGTTGTAAACAGCAGTTTTACTCGGATAATAGTGCGGCGCATTTCTGAATCCTTCCGCAAATCAGACCTATCCACCTTAGGCTGCATCATCTAATACTGCTTGGTGTGATTGCAGTCAAATGAAATGAAATTATCTACTTTAACTTGAACTTTTATCTACTTTTTTAAACATTGCTTTAAGCGCAAACAAAAATTTTGTTGTATTGCATTTAAATTATTGAGGGATCTGTACCTATGTTACGGTTTAACAACAAGACGGTTTTCTAGTTATTATAATAATAATATCATTCAGTGCTTCCGTACAGCACATTGTATTTAAAGCTGGACGCGACTGACGAGTTCATACATCATCCCAACAATGACATATCCAGAAATAACTACTTAATTAGTATCGGTAGGATGGTATTTAATATTTATGTATTTATTACTTGGAATAGAATAGTACCGCATCTGGTCCTTCATAAACGTATATTTTACATGAAGGCAACTATCAGTCAATAATTACTAGCAGATCCATCATAAACTTTGTATTAAAGATAAGATATAAGATAAGAAATATCCAATTACCTCTATTCCTTTTTTTATACCTACAATGACTATATATTCATAATAATAAACTGTTTTTAAACTCAATATCCAAAATGTTACAAGTTAATTCCATATTTGGATACTACTTAACATGGTTTTTTAATTTTGATCACTTTCGTCTATTGCTAAATGGAAATTATAGAGATTTTTACAAACTCAAAGACACATTCATGACTCCATAAGTTCATCAGAGTCTATCTATCTAGGCAAATTATAATACGATAAACGCGTTGAATGTAAAAGTTTCGAATGTAAAGGACGAGGTTTAAATAATGAATAAATAAATAATAATAACATATAAAAATATAAATGTAAAATAGGAATACATATTATTAGATACATATATAAGTAGAAATAATAGCTTGATGAAAACTACATTCAAATGAGTTATAAAGTTATAAACGAATACACACAAACGTGAGCTGCTAGTTTACGTCATATCATTTAGAGATAGAGAAGAAGATCCACAAGTGACAGTTATTAGTATAACTCACTTAACCAAATGTATATGTAAATCCAGTTAGCTAACCGCGTATCACTAACAAGTTAAACGGCAATTAACTAAGTTAAAGTAACAGTTGCTAAGCCGTGAGCATTTAATTACATGACGGCGACAAACTTTCGAGCTCCTACTAATTTATTATTCGCCACCGTTGCCGTTGCCACTCGAGCGATCATAATTTTGAACACTTCATTTCGAGATTAAAAGAGTTGATTAATCCTTAACAAGATAAAGCTCAAACTCTAGACTACGAGTAACTATTCTCATAAAAATACCAACCCCTCTGTCGGTGTTATTTTGATTGCTTTTCTGTGTGCGGCTCTGTGTTTGTCTGTGGCATCGCAGCGCTCAAACCTCAGGCTCAAATGGATGTGCTAAAGTAAAAAGTATTAGATTTTTCATGACGTCACTTATCAATCACATTTTTGTCAATATCTTTTAATGATTAGTTTAAGCATTATGACAGAATCGAACACACACATACCAGGTAGGTACTAATGCTGAAATACGATTCACATACTGAAAAGGGTAAGTACTAATAAAATATTCTGTACAAAACTAAAAGTGCTTTTGTTTGCGAAATTTCATAAATCATTTACGAGTCATAATAGTAATAAAATATTCAGTAAACCTAATGTTTATATTCGCATAAAGCTGCTACCATTATAATGTTTTTATTTTGACTAAGCCGGGCTAAAAATATTTTTCGCTTCAAATACTTCATGTACAATACAGTGAGGTAATATGAAAGAAGAAAAATAGCGGAAAGGAATTGAGCCAGACCGCTACTAAGTGCGTACGAGACTTTCTATTTTATTGAATTTCCCGCTAAAGTTGCTGGAACAATATGTAGTTGCGGAAAAACTGTTGTTTGATAAAATCACCAAGGTTCCTGAAGATTTTGATCTTGCGAACTAGATTGAAATTGAGAATAAAACCATAAACGGTAAAGTGGAAGGTAATTTTAATGACAAATAGGTACATAGCAAGCAAGACTAATACAAAATATCGCCTAAGAATATTATAAAAAAGAATTTAACTTTGCAATACAACGTCAAAACCAATCCCATAAAGTTGACAAAGTAACTTTTGAAAAATTCACTTACGAAAAAGTCATGGCTGAAAAACTCTAGTTTATTAAAAGTATACACAATAAATGTTTGCTACCAAATTACTAGAGCGACTAACTTTTCAACAAAAAGCAACAAAGGCGAAATCGACGGAGAACCTATCAAAACTTGAGAAAATTCAATAAAGGCACTTGGAAAGTTTGTTAAACCGAGTAACGGGAATATTCTTATAAAAAAGACCCTCAATTTGTGTCGCCGGTAAAATAAAAATAACGAGGACCCCGATGCCTCTGAGGTAAAATCGATTTTGCGTAGTTCGCCAAGTTGCGGGTGAATTATGTTATACAATGTTGTGATAAGTATTGTACATGCAGTGTTCACACTTTCCATTGCGTCTTGTCTTGCCAATGCTCATTCAGTACTCAGTAGACGTACCTGTAAATAAAAGAAAAGCATAAAGTTATTTTAAGCAGATTTAGATCAACGGACAGTCTATCTGTTGACTATTCGAAAATTGGTTTCGAGGGAGATTTTTCGGTGCCAGTAGGGACTAAAGAAAAGAACTTTGCATAGGCCTTGGTGGCATACCTACTCCTTGAAAACGCCAAGGACAAGTAGACTGTCTTTGTCAAGTGACTTGACTTTGAAATCAGTTTCACATCTGCATATCAATATCTGAAGTTTATTATGTTTGTACGCCAAAGTTGCAGATGTCAGTGCAGTGAATATTTGCGGGTAGCGAGATCAATATAAACAGGACACGCCAAAGCCGAACTAAAGCAATTAGTTATACTTGAATCAATATTAACATTATAGGTTACATATTAGTTCTACGACAATATAGTGCAACTACTATAATAAAGAGTGACTGCCGCACGCACGGAGGTTTTGCATTGGTACTGATTCTAAGCACAACAAAATTTTAGAGTATTTGCATCCTCTTCTTACTTGTAATATGAAAAGGACAGACACAAGGTTTGACAGTTTGAATTTAATTTATTCGCGAGCCTATTGTTTAAATAGCGTGCAATAAAAATAAGAGTATTTAAAAAAAAAATGTAAAATTCATGATCCGTCCTTTTGCAGCAATATTAAAAATAAAAAGATGCAGATACTCTAAATTTAGTTTAGAGAAAGAGAACAGAATCGACGCCATTGTCTGTAACTTAAGACCTAGTGCGCACCACCGTGCGACGAGTTGCGGTGCGTTTTAAAATCCGCTAATTTTAAAACGCACCGCACCTTTATTTTATAAAAGCTGGGAGTTACGTCTGGCCGAGGGTTGCCACGATATTAAGTGTCGTGCATGACGCGGTTTTGTAATACTACTAGCTTATGTTCGCGACTTCGTCCGCGTGGACAACACAAATTTCAAACCTCTATTTCACCCCTTTAGCAGTTGAATTTTCATAAATCCTTTCTTAGCGGACCCCTACGTCATAATGGCTATCTGCATGCCAAATTTCAGCCTGATCCGTCCAGTAGCTGTGCGTTGATAGATCAGTCAGTCAGTCAATCGTCAGTCAGTCACCTTTTCCTTTTATATATTTAGATTCCGAAGAAAACATAAAAAAACCGGCTAAGTGCGAGTCAGGCTCGCGCAATGAGGGTTCCGTACTACAGTCGTATTTTTTCGACATTTTGCACGATAATTAAAAAGTATGATGCATAAAAATAAATAAAAATCTGTTTTAGAATGTACAGATGGAGACCTTTCATATGATACCCCACTTGATATAGTTATCTCAGTTCGAAAGTTGAAAATACTAATTATTAGTTCATGACCACAATTTTTTTTTGTGTGAACTAACCCTAAATTCACGGTTTTCAGATTTTTCCCCAAATGTCAGCTATAAGATGTACCTACCTGCCAAATTTCATGATTCTAGGTCAACGGGAAGTACCCTGTAGGTTTCTTGACAGACAGACGGACAGACAGACAGACAGACAGACAGACAACAAAGTGATCCTATAAGGGTACGGAACCCTAAAAATTAGACTTTATACTTTGACGTAAGATTTTATAAGTACACCTTTATTATCTGTTATCTCCCAAAGAGATATGCAAAGAAACTTTCAGCGTTTATAAAATAACGGAGGTCTGACACGCGCTGGATCTTAGTCCATAAGCTGGTATCAGTTGTCGCGAATTTGATGCAGCGAGCCGACTATCATTAATCAAATCAAGGCTGCGCGGTTTAATGGCAGACTAATTACAGTTCGCGTATCACTACACACTACAATCCGATGCTGTAATTATGGCAAACTCGTCTGCTCAAAACGCTTAATAAAGGGCGGTTCACGTTGCACAGTTATCTGCAAGCCTACTCGTACTTCTAACCGTAAACAGATCGCCATATCGGTGTAATGCCTAACCATCGATGTCCGCGACAGGTTGAGATGGCAAGCGGGGAGGCACGTCACCCGCGCTCGCCCGCAGCGTGTTAGCGTACAGTGTGCGGGTGTGCGTGGCGTTACCTCCCCGGTTACGATACTCGATCTGGCGCGTATTATACATATCCTATTATGGGTTCAATAAATCTATCAAGTTAGCCTTCCAAGTTAGCTTCATCTTGCATTGCAGTCAAGGGCTAACTTGTGGTGGAATTAAAAAAATCACCTGAATAATAACGAAACCTGTTTTAAATAATCTGAAAATAGAAAATATAGTTTAGTTTTTTACGAAATTTTGCTATGTTATTTTATTTCGAAAAATTAAAGAGCCCGCATGGAAATTTTAATACCAATATTCACGCGGACGAGGTCGTGTGTATCAACTAGTATGAAATAATTATTAATGTTTAACTTAAAATTAATGAAAAAAAGAATTAAGGGCTAATAGAATAGTCAGAAACAAGTTGGCGCCTAAAGAAAGATGTTACCTGAAAGAAAGAGTAGAGCAGGGGAGGAGGTTCTTAGTCCGTAGGCCTTTGGGCAATATCTCCAATGAAATCCGACATGCCTGAGGCATCCATGAGGATTTTTTAATTTCCAAACGAAAAAACAAAATAATTTTGTTAAACCATGCCTAAAATATTTTAAAAAACGCCTGAAGGTAGTGTAGGTAAGTGTACGCGGAAGACAATTACATTGTTACACGTCTGACATATTATATTAAAGAAATATTATAAAAATAAGTACCTACGTATTATTTGTTATTTAAAATCCGTCAATCAACCATTTCGATGGCATCATCTTATTGTGCCTATTCAATGTTGTTGCAGTGTATACAGCACTCCTAATTTTTACCTTTGAAGCCGAGGTCGTGTCAGAGGTCACCTCTCACATCCCATTTAATTGCATGCTCATACATTGGTTTATGAATGCAATAAACCACATAGTTGTGATTTTCGTGACTCAATATTAAATATTAACTAAACAGGTTTATCACCTATCAGAAATCATCCAATTAAAATTATTTAGTAAAGCCGGATGATTTTTGTGTCAAAGGCCGTTGCAGCGTTGTTATATGTTTGGCATTGGCAATATGGGTTTATAGGAAGATGCAGTAAGTAGTATTGCTCTATTAGAAAATGGAAATAAAATATGCCTATTTGATGTCCCTTTGTGGGACTTCAAATAGGCATTAAACTGCAGGAAACCTTGAAAACACAAAATAGTTTGCCGGCGTATTTTATGGTTTTCAATGTTTCTACACGGATACACCGAATGCGCGCTTACACGTTTATAATACAAATTCTGTTAAAAAAATCCAGTACTAGGTACTAACCCGGTGTTATAAAGTTGGCGGCATATTAGCAGTGTTTCACTACCGTGCTACGGAGAGCTCGTAAAGTCGACGGTCCTGCGCGTGATCTCTCTTCCTTCGTGTCGAATTGCCATCCTATCGAACTATGATAGTAAGGGAATAGAGAATGCACCTGTATTTGCGCATACGCTTGAACTTCATAGGTAATATCTCACGCGCAGATGTCTAATTTGCCGTGGCCGAAATTCGGTAGGGAGGACAATACAAATGCGTGTGTGATTATACAAAGAACTCTAGAAGGCACTGTAGGAACGCCTATTAGTTACCTATTACAAAATCAAAGAACTGCATCGCCGTGTGTTCTGTTTATTTCAACCTTTACTTAACTATAAAACATTATAATTTGAGTTTGTTTTCAAGTCATCTATAGGGAGCAATGTAATCAAAGTTTACAGGTGCAAGCAGTTATTTATATAAATCAAGCTTTAGCATCGCCAGACGGTTGCAAAGAAATAGAATCTTATAGACTTTCAGTGCCCTGCAGACTCGTAAAAGAGGTGATAAAAGAGCAAACAACCAACCTAAGCGCTTACCTTCGAATGCCTTTGTTTACGATCCGTTATCCAGCCAACGGCATATAAAGATGCCGACATCATATTTCCACGGAATGAGAAAATGCATTAATGCCATTAAGCAATGATTTACAAGCTACTTTTATGCTGACCATTATTTACAATCACGGATATTGTAGTGCCATAACAGGTGCCTATTTATATAAATGACTATAAATATTTTAGAATAAATTACATGTCATATTACTACGAGCGTAGGAAGATATATCAAACGATTGCGTTGATTGGTCACACTTAATAGGTATACCGACCAATTACTTCTTGTTTCTTCTTTACTGTCCATCTCTGACCTCGTTTTAGGACTAGTCGTCGATTCAATCGACGGATTGTATGTCCATAACTGGACATTCTCTTTTTTACATACATATTTGTATAAACAGAAGTGCAGTTAAATATTAACCACGACACGAATAGGCTTACTGCAATATTTAACTTGACTAGGGTCCAATTGTTATTGTGACCACTCAGTCAGAATGGCGACCTAAACACAAAAAGCATTTAATAGTCGATCGAGTCCCGGTCGGAACGAGACTAGCTTAAGAATCATCAAACACTCGTATTTATAGAAATCGTATTTATCGAATCAAGATGGCCGCCCCACAAGCCAAAACAGAACACGTGACTTCCGTTTCAAAGGCGGCAAAAGTGCGATAACATTTGGACTTTCAGATTGCTAGTTTTGAAGGGATTTTCATTCACTACAGACCTGGTGTTAAGGGGCTCAATGCGAGTCATTTGAGGTCAGGTGACGTGAGATTTTCCACGGAACTTCTCATTTGATCACGTAGACATAATATGTACTGACTTCGAGCGTAGCTCTCACCACCGCTCAAGTGACTTCTGAGGCTTGTACCAGAACAAGTAGAAAAGAGAAAAAAAATTGATACTACATGATAATAGAAATAACGACTCTGGCTTTAGCCGAAACGCCCTTTACCAAATGAGCTACAGGCAGTACTAGTGTTCATGCTAGAATGAATATAATGTTTCATTAATATCGCGAGAATCAGATATAGGTAATGAATATTTGTTCTGTGCATAATATAAGAAGTGGCATATCGAACAAAAATGTTAAGAAATAAAACAAAATCGTTCGAGTTTTGACATCTTACCACTTAAATTGGGAAATTCAATTACCTACTTGATTATTATTATTATTACCAAGAGACTAGATTACGTGTGTGATTAGTAACTAGCAAACTAAGTTATGTGCAGAGAGAATTTGAAATTGCGTAATTATAATCACCAAAAGTAAGTAGTATATATCTTCCGATTATTTATAAGTATTATATATCACTACTGTAAGCTTCGCGTGCATTGGAGTGGCCTATAGATACCCTAAGCGCACGAGTCGGAAATCGGAATTGCGCTGCGCGACAACATACGACAAATCATGCCTCGTCAGCTAATAGCACGGTCGGTATGCCTCAAATTGACGCAGCATCTCCTCACCCTGCCCAAAGCAGATGGCTAATGAGTGTTTAAATAGCTTTTACAATTACACACATTATTTCGCGTTTTAAGTAACTTACTGCCAAGCTCAATGACGACACATCTCTCTGGCGGTTTTTGCAACGCTTTGTCGATAAAAAAGCGTGAAAACGCGTTATCGCACTAATTGTGCTTGGCCTGCTGATATAGTTGCAGTTTCAAATCTAAAGGCTGAAAGAAATAGAACGTATGATAAACGTGTTAACGATATAGTGTGATCAGATTAAAATGATAATAAGAAAACCTTACTTAGATTCGTGATAGCCTAGTGGTTACAAGGTCCACCTCCCATTCGGTTCGATCCCGGGCACGCACCTCTAACTATTCAGAGTTATGTGCGTTTTAAGAGATTAACTATCACTCGCTTTAACGGTGAAGGAAAACCTGTATGCATGAGTGTTCTTCATAATGTTCTCAAAGATGTGTGAAGTCTGCTGCACTTGGCCAGCGTGGTGAACTATGGCCAAACCCTTCTCATACTGAGAGGAAACCCGTACTCTGTAGTGAGCCGGCTATGGGTTGATCATGATGGAGAGCTAAGACACTACAACTATAATTAAAGTAGGTAGGTATTAACTAACAATAGTCGATGTTTTAGGACCAGCTAAAGTATGTGCATAATTGCTAAAGTTAAACGATGGACTTAGGAATGAGATCAGTACAGAGGAACTTGCATCGAAGCCAGTAGTTTCGAACATTAACTCAATGTCTGAAATACTGTTTTCATTCCTACTTTGGTAAAGTGTTAGGCCTAAAGGTTATTGTAATGACTAGTAAGTATTTTTAACTCATTTTACTTTTTAGGGTTGCGTACCTCGAAAGGAAAAAAGGAACCCTTATAGGATCACTTTGATGTCTTTCTGTCTGTATGTCTGCCTGTCTGTCTTTCTGTTTGTCTGTCTGTCGTGTCTGGCAAGAAACCTAGAGGGTACTTCCCGTTGACCTAGAATCATGAAATTTGGCAGGTAGGTATGTCTTATAGCGTGAGGAGAAAATCTGAAAACCGTGAATTTGTTGTTTTACCACAAAAAAAAATGTGTTCATAAACAGTTAATTAGTATTTTCAACTTTTATTTTTAACGTAGAAAGTAATGTACATCGGCCTTTAGAACGACATTTCGGCTTTGTGGAGCGTTGTCCCTGTCACTCATACCCATATGACGTTTTGTCGGTCTCAACGACGGAGACAATGCTCTACAAATCTGCTATCTCCTTCAAATGTCGATGTATATTACTTTCGGCCACGTACTGTACCAATATTAAAAGTAGAGGGGAAAACTGATGCCGGAAGGGCATACTTTTGATACACGTCGAAAAACAAATTATAACTGAGTAATTTGTATTTCCTCTCATCCCAAATGGTATAGACCAATATAGACTATAGATCCAGGCATCCGAATAAATAATAATAATTAAATAATACTTATCATTGACGACAGACATCTGTCAGAGAAATATTTTCGATACTAACTGCCCTGAAGCTTGTTAATTGTTTGCGAAGCGTGGTAGAATCAATGGTCGCTTATAATTAAATTCCTTCACGTCAATTTCTTCTCGCCTTGCCTTAAATTTGCTTAATTAAATATCGATAAGGGTACCCCATTAAATCTGTTGTTGTGACGAATGCCTTGAAGTGGCTAAGCTATAGTCACATGCTGTTGTAGTAGTCATAGTTTGACGACCTCCCTGGTGCAGTAGTAAGCACTGTGGTTTTATAAGTGTGAGGTCCTGGGTTCGATTCCCGGCAGGAGAAATTTGGTGGAAGGCTTCGGCCGTGGCTAGTTACCAGCAAAGTCGTGCCACCGAGCGATTAAGCGTTCAGATAGGATGACGTGTAGAAAACGATCTGGGGTATAAAGTTTAATGAAACTGCCACACTCCTTCCAAGTTAGCCCGCTTCTTTCTTCGACTGCATCATCACTTACCAACAGGCGAGATCGCAGTCAAAGGCTAACTTGAATCAGAATAAAATAAAATGTAATAAAGAAGATGGTGATGTTGGTAGTTAAAAAATATATTAGGTAGTGTACCTAGCCATGCTATGTAGATTATTTTCTAGCATAAGTGAAGTAGGTAAAGTAACTTTTCCAGGAATAGAGAAAGTAAATGACACAACTTTTGTTCACGATTAGATGGTTTTCAGAACCGAATATAGAGTTTCGTGACCGTACTAATGGACTTATCTGTTTCTATTCAAACATTCATAATAAGCAACTTCTAAGTCAAGCCCATAATTGAAAGGATACCTTCAATGGGATGAATATTCACACGATATTACCAACTGATATGAACTGTTAATATCAACGTAATACAGTAGAGATTCAATTACATGCTTAAGAACAGCACTTAGGATGAAAAACGGGTCGCGCGTCAAGGGACCGTAGAATGACAGGTCCTAACTCATGAGATACGAGCATACTCGTGTTTTGAATGAGATTGGAAAATCAAATACAATGGTTCATTAAACATACAAGCTTTCTCCTGCTGAAATCGATCCTTCGATTTAGCTTCATTTTTAGTGAGTACGTAACTATAGCTAAGTATTCAGGTTACCTAAACAACTGGTTCGGAAAATAACAACGGAAATGTCTACTCTACGCTCAGTTTAATTTCGTACGTCTACTTGGGTAACATAATTAGTGTTTATGACTCTGCTAAATGCAACGCGTAGAAACTACGAAATTTTCTTCTTTGGTCTATATTCAGCGTCTACGTACCTATCCATAATTCAAACGAAATTTAAGAGAAGTAACCCTGCTCAAAGATTTGTTTGTACGTCTTGTAACTTTAAAATTACACATTTTTAAAGAAATCTGTGACTTTGTATTGAATGTAAAAGTAAGTCCATATCCATAGTTATAAATGCGAAAGTGTGTGTAGGTATCTGTGTTTTACCTTTTTATAACCCAAGCTTATCCCGAAGACGAACATAAGTAGGTAAATTTATGCTATTTTATGTTATTATAAAGAGTTATCAGGGGTTTTAAAAAAACCTGAATCCAAGCGTAAAAAGTCGTAGACCATAAATAAAACTTTCTTGTAATATGTTCTAAATAGTAAAAGCCGCCCCAAAATCCACTTAAAAGTTTATACGTTATACACACAAACGGAGATTTTAACTTTGTATTATACTACAGAGAAGATAAAATACAGAAGAGATATTATGTGCACCGCTTTAGTCACATCACTCGCGATAAAACTGAGCGTTGACTAATAAATATACCTCAAGTCACGGTCACCGCATGCAACAAGTCGCGCTATTCAAAAATAAAGTTGCGTTGTGCTGGAATCTCTCAATGGAGCACAATTAAGATTCCCCGCGACTCCGGAGCGCCTTCATGCATGCAGAGTACATCCACCCGCCTGCGAAACGCGGCTGTTACACAAACGACATAAATCTCACTTCACACCGTTCCGAGCGACGCTGCCGTATTTTGAATAAAACTAAAAGATAAGCCTAATTCGGGATTACCAACCTAATCTCGAAGGCTCCATGACCTAAATTTGCAACGTCGTCAAGCCATTTCATCGTTTGACGCCTCTCACGTCACGAACTTTCCTATGGCACCGGTAAGTGATATAGAGTCCTTTTGTGCTTCCCGAAATTAAACTTTATAGCGCTTTGCATGGAGCTTAAAAACGGCAGGTGCGAAAAAAGTTTTATACAAAAGAATTTCGGTAGACCGATTCAATGTCACGTTTTCACAATTTCATCCGACGATGCTTGTTTATTATTTATGCGGAGAGCCTATCCAGAATATCAATAAGTCTCGATAAGACTCAAAGCATGAAAAGGTTAAAATTGAATTTCAGAACCTGCGGCGGTATCTTCTATATTCGTGATTACTTCTTACTAGCATAATCCCGTGCTTTTGCCTTATTAAAAACAATAACGCAATATTATCTATTAGCACATCTGCCGACCCTACCTATCCTAAGTTCGTTTAAGAATATTTTAAACTACTTCGAAAGAAACCAACATCTTTATATATAAAAGGAAAAGCTGACTGACTGACTGACTGACTGACTGACTGACTGACTGGCTGACTGACTGACTGACTGACTGACTGACTGACTGACTGACTGACTGACTGACTGACTGACCGACTGATCTATCAAAGCACAGCTCAAACAAATGATGGTTCGGGCTGAAAGCATGCAGATAGCTATTATGACGTAGACATCCGCTAAAGAAAGGGTAAAATAGGGATTTGAAATTTGTGTAGTCCACGCGGAGGAAGTCGCGGGAATAAACTAGTTACTTTTATTTTAAAAATTTGCATCTGTGTTTATATACCGTTTTTAAGTTTTCCTTATTATTTCCTTATTTTCTTCCTTAATACAAAGTACTACATAAATTCTAGAAATGTAATGAAAACTGCAAACAGAATGATTGTATTTACTAGGTCGAAACAATGGACCGCGACGCGACGCGTGCATGCATTTTAGAAGCGGAACAATCAACGATTAAAATGTTTATAAATTGCACGCCGATATGCAGCCAGTTGAGCTCATATCGCTATTTCTACGTTTGTTACTGTTTGGCATTCATTGTTTTCTTTTCTCCATCAACACGTATTGTTTTACGTTAAATCATTCATTGAGCTAAAAAATATAGAGATACAGACCTCATACGACGCCTGACGCGTCCTAAATAACAATACTTTAAGGTCTTTAAATAAATATATTTATTTCTGTATTTTTAATTTTACGTACTATAGAAGCTTGTTCTGAATCATCATCATCGTCAACTGATAGATGTCCACTGCTGTCTCTTGTAGGGGATGCTACCACCTAGTAGGGAGAGCTGCCAACGCTGCAGTCTCCAATCAGCTTCACACAGAATATTATTATGAAAATAACAATAGTATTGACAGACAGAGTAACAGCAAGAGTAGCGCTCATTTACTAAATGACAAAAACACGGCTGCTTCTCTTGGTCACCTGTCATATTGAAGGACATCACCACAATTCACTCTTACATCACCACCTCTAGTGTATGATATCTCTCTGCGTTGAACGAAAAATGAGCTGTAGGCATTTTGGGAACGTTTAATTACATTTTTAACAACTCCAGCTTTGTTCCATACCGTTAGTAATGAGTTTTCACTACTGAATTTGCATGTTTTATTAACTTTGTAAAAAATCTCTCGGAGAACACTTTGGGATCTCATTGTCAGGTAAACGGTTCAAATAACAGTAACTTATTTGTTTTCGGAATAGGGTTAACAGATTCTAAAGGTCTCAATTGCATCCGATACCCGGGATCTTGAGATGCCTCATAATGCCTTGAGATGATTCATGGCGCAGATTCTGCCGTTGCATTGGCATCTTCTCCATTTTTGTGTGATCCATACTTTATATTATAAATGCGAAAGTGTGTACGTCTGTCTGTCTGTCTGCTAGCCTTCCACGGCCCATTTTGACGAAATTTAGTACAGAGATAGCTTGCATCCATCCCGAGGAAGGACATAGGCTACTTTTTATCCCGGAAAATCAAAAAGTTCTCACGGGATTTTTAAAAACCTAAATCCATGCGGACGAAGTCGCGGGCATCAGCTAGTAGTAAATAAAATAAAAAAATATCTAACTGAAATTATGAATGAACTAGCTTATGCCCGCGACTTCGTCCGCGTGGACTCCACAAATTTCAAACCCCTATTTCACCCCCTTAGGGGTTGAATTTTCAAAAATCCTTTCTTAGCGGATGCCTACGTCATAATAGCTATCTGCATGCCAAATTTCAGCCCGATCCGTCCAGTAGTTTGAGCTGTGCGTTGATAGATCAGTCAGTCAGTCAGTCAGTCAGTCAGTCAGTCAGTCAGTCAGTCAGTCACCCTTTCCTTTTATATATTTAGACATACTAAAACAATTCGGTATTGCCCGAAAATCGATAATAATAACATTCTCAAGTAGGTACCTAACGCGGACGTGAGACAATGGTTCAAATAACTGTAACCAGATGTCAGCCAGGCAATTTCCTCATATATGCTGAGGCGCGTTTTATGGTTTGTTATGACTGCACACCGTCCGTGACATGACGCCGTTACTTGAGCCTCTAAATGACAAAGAACGCACAGAAAGCGGATATGAAAATTGAAACCCATACTTCCATTCGAAATTACGTCCGCCTCTATTTTCATGACACTAATACAGACTATAGTACGAGACAGGTTGAAAAAAAAGATGGCAAACGGGCTGGAGACGCGCGCACACCCGCACAGCCCCCGCGCTAACCCGGCGGGAGATAGCGCGGGTGGCGTGCGAGTCTACGGGGCGTCCCACCGCCTCATACTCTGATAGCCTTTTCGACCTGTCGCGAACTATAACCACAGATCTTCGATGCATTAAATTTGCTAGATTACTTAATAATTACTTAAAAAAAGTTTTCCTTTTACTAAAGCATTAAATACAAAAATATGTTTAACAAAACCATCCAGTGACCTAGTATTTACGTAAAACACACAAAGAGGAGATTTAGCAAAGACATGCCAGCAAGTTTTCTGTATTTAACTGGGACCCACTTTTTGTTTCAAGTGGTTTTTGTCATACTACCAATTTTTATTAAAATCGCTATTTGATCTCTACCACAGAATATAATATAATAGTACTAACTTATCTCTACTAACCGAGTAAACCACCACACAGCACAACCATCATCTCCTTCTAAAGGTCGATGTACATTATTTTCTGCCGCGTACTGTCGCTACAAGTCTATGAGGCATTTGTGTCTGCGCCACGACTTCGCCACCCAGTCGCTTGGTGGGGTGAATCCTACTCAACCATTTAATAAGTTGAAGTAACGTAATATATAACAAGGCCACATTAAGCTACCTATAACTAAGGTATACAATTATAAATAATTTTATACTCATATAAACGTATAATTACCCACCATAAGTACCTATTAAGTTGAATAAACAAAGGGCCTTGACAATCTATTCAGATGCTAATCTTCTAAAGCACGATCATCCTATTAAATAAATTTCGCACATTTGTAAGGCTTTAAAACTGCGTGCAATATGCATTTTATTTGCATAATAAGTGAGTTAAGCGTTTTCACTCATCCATAATAAATATGTTTTCGCATAATATAATGCGCACAGTGGACGGACTTGTGGGGAATAAGGTAAATCTTTAATATATAAAAAGAAAAGGTGACTGACTGACTGACTGACTGACTGACTGATCTATCAACGCAAAGCTCAAACTACTACACGGATCGGGCTGAAATTTGGCATGCAGATTGTTATTATGACGTAGGCATCCGCTAAGAAAGGATTTTTGAAAATTCAACCCCTAAGGGGGTGAAATAGGGGTTGAAAATTTGTGTAGTCCACGCGGACGAAGTCGCGAGCATAAGCTAGTAGTAAATACAAAGGTAGAATTTTAGCTTTTTCATTGAGGTTACAACTTACAAAACGTAATTAAAGACAGCTTTAAAATAAAAGATAGGTAGGTATGTCATTTTAAAATATAATCGATGTACCTACTCGAAACGTAGGACCTATAGTTCGCGACAGGTCGAGATGGTAATTGGGGTATGGGGCGGAGGACGCCCGGCATACCCGCACGTCACCCGCCTCGCCCGCACCGGGTCAGCGCGGGGGCTGTGCGGGTATTCGGGGTGTCCCCTCCCCGATCGCCAACTCGTCTTGTCGCGTACTATATCCAAAATGAAAATTTATGTCGCGACAGTTATCTATAGTTAGTTAAATAAGTTAAAGAAAATAATCGGTTATTAGTATGTATAGGAGTGTTATCATAATGATTCATTTTTATTATTAAAAAAAGGCGTAAGCAATTAAAATACTTTTACTTAAGTCTTATCAAAGCACGATGGCGTGAGTGTTTTGAGGTGTTAGATGTTAATAGAAAAAAAAACTAAAGAAAACAAACCACCATTTCCTTCCAACAATTACGTTATCGGCCGTTCCGCTCGCTGATAACATCGGGGCTAACTTGTCTTAGGAAAATCGTTTCCTTCTTCTCTCCTACTATCTCATGGTTCCACTAAATACCCGATAACTGACACCCTTTGGCTGGAGAGACTTTTCGTTTTGACTTAAGTACCTATATAATCTGTAAATGCATCGCTAAAAGCTGAAACAGAACGCGCGTGAACGTGTAGTGTACCTATACAAGCGTACACGAATACGCGCGTGTTCGTTGTGATATCCCGTAGCCAAAGCACAATCAGTGTGACAAGACTTTCTCGTATCTTTTCCATTGACAAGGCGTTTCTAAAGTTGCCAGTGAGATGTATCCATTGATGATTATTATTGTACGTATCTTGTCTAGTCAATGTATCTTGAACTGCTGCCAAACATTGATTGTAGGCAATTGAGGAGCTGGCGAACTAAATATAAGTAATTACAGTTCTGATCAAAAAAAATTTTGGCCCACTGAAAACAAATTTGAACTCATTTCCAAGTTAACTGACTTAAAACTGTACTGAAATTGAGTCCGAACTCCAAAGTTCATAATTTGATCGCTACATACGTTTAGCTCATTTCTAAGTCAAATGGCATAAAACCATGCTCAAATTCAGTCCAAAGTACGTGTTTTCTATCAAAATAGTACAATCACAGTATAGTTTCAATGGCTTTCATTCAGTTGTTTTGCTCCTCCTATAAAATTGTATTTTGTACAATCACACCGCCAGCTCCTCAATTGTGAGTCAGGCTTTGTTGACCTTGTCTAGAAGCGGCGAATTCGCCGCGAAACGCGTTTCGCGCATGTACGCGGGTTGCGGCCAGAAAGCATTCAAGCCGTTCCATTTCCCTAGATAGATAAACTCGCTCTGAAGTTCGCTTCGCGCGTAAACTGAACGCAACGAGTCTCTAGTATCTTGAATCGAGAACCAGGCGTAGCACGTAGCGTAGGCATTCCGAACCCGTGGTAGATGCATTATACTCGTACGATTCAAAAGTATTATTAAAAGTTTAATTGAATAAAAAATATATTAGCGCGTATAGTCCGTACAAAATAACTCCTCTCGCGCCATTTCAACTATATGCCATGTCAAAAGTAAAAGGATTAAAATAAGGACTAACATCTTACTTTTGACATGAAATTTGACACAAAAAATTTAAATGGCGCGTGAGGAGTTGAATTTTAGGCGTTATATCTTTCGCATTCGCACGATGCTTGTGGAATCGATGTATTGCACCCAAATGAATGAATTCGTTTATGAAAATGAGTCGCGGCGAATTTGCCCCTTCTGGACAGTCTTTAGATAGATGTCTTCTACCTACAGGTAGGTATATAAAAATTCTTGCAAGTTGCAAGAGCTTTTTTTGATTACCTATCACTATCTTTCTTATTAAAAGCACTGAGCAAGTAATTTACAAGGCGCTGTTTCCTTCAAACAATTGCATTATCGGTCGTTCCATTCGGCGACAACGTCGGTGCCAAGTTGCACCAGCAAATCGTTAGGGAACATTTTACATGCATAGTACAATAGGTAAGTAGGTATATATATGGAAATGTACTTTGAATGTAGGTAACAGCGCTGCGCAAATACAGTTGTGCATTCCCACGGTATTTCAATGTAATTTTTTGTAGTAAATATTATAATTTTTAGGTTTTACGTTTTCCGATGTACTATCCATACAGTTATTAGCTTGCGTCATCCAGTTCCATGTATTACAAGCACACGCTTAGGGCTAGTGACTAGTGGTGGTAGTGGTGATAGGTTGACGGCGATGATGATGATGATGATGATTGATCTCTACTCCACCACGTATAAGCACTAAAAGCTAAGAAGTGTGAATTTAGTCTGACGCCTTGCCGTGCAGATACCGTGTCGCTGCGTTGCGGTCGAACATCACTACCCATATAATAATTAATGCGAAAGTGAGTTTGTTTGTTTGTTTATTGGTTTGTCCTCATATCACGTCGCAACTCGCAACGGAGCAAACGGATCGATGTGATGGCATGGGTATAGTTAAAGGCTACTTTTTATTCCTGAAAATCAAAGTGTTCCCATGGGTTTTTATGAAAACCTAAATCCACGCGGACGAAATTCGCTGGCATCAGCTAGTTGTGTTTTTGCAATAATGAATCGCTACCAAATTGATTAGTTGGTTAGGCATTTTGTAACTAACACCGCCGTGACGTTTTCAGCCGTAACAATGGTTCAGGCTGAAAACATTTTTCTTACGTGTCAACATAATATAAAAGAAACTAAGCAAGTAAATTACCAAGCCACTATTTTCTTCACACAATTTGGTTATCGGTTGTTCCGCCGCCCGATAACATCGGTGCTACCTTGTCCCAGCAAAACGTTTACTACGTACAAACTAGCTACATTTTATGCGTTCCTTTTACTACTATTGTACCTATCTAACTTTTATAATCTAACAACTAATACCTAGAGCCAATTCAATATGTCACTTTTAAAGATTTGTATGAGAAAAAATATTACCAGTCGTGACTTTACAATGCAGTTCGGTTTCTTAAATATAATATAAGTTATAATATTTGCAATATAAGCTGATAATGATGTTTTATACTTTTAAAAAACGAAAAAATATGATACATGTTAATAAGAAGCTTTTATTAAGTCCCACCTTCTATATTAATTGTTGTACCTATTCTTCTAGCTTTACAACCAACGGTCACCGACAGATATCTCTTATAGAGATAACTTCTTCCATGTTTACTTCCCATCTTTTTTCTTTTTACCGTGACTAATTTGGTACGAATAGAAAAAATGCAATACATAAGTACTTATTTAAAGAAGTGTCAGTGTTCAATATTATTATGTTGCTGCTGGTCTCCATTAGCCATTTCCAAGACCTTTTTGCCTGTTGTCTTCTTTCGACTCGCTTGAAATTCGTACACATACAGTTTCTCTACCAGCGTTTTCCAGTGCGGGTGACCCTCCCAGCACCTGACGAACCTAATGTCCATCCCTAACTCTAACCGAGAACTTTATTGCAGAGATCAATCTTACAGTTCCATATAAAATAATATGAGAAGGTGGGTGTTATCAAATATTAAAAATGTTAGCACTCGTTCACAAAGCTCATAAATACGTAGGCAATAATATTTCGTATTTTATTACCAATACGTACATATTTTACTATTGAAATAGCTAGTTTCCTTCCAAATGAATACATAGTATAGATATAAAATAAGTACACTTATATACAATAGATAATTTTTGACGACCTCCCTGGCGCAGTGGTAAGCGCTGTGGTCTTATTAGTGGGAGGTCCCGGGTTCGATTCCTGGCAGGGATTTGGAATTTTATAATTTCTAAATTTCTGGTCTGGTCTGGTGGGAGGCTTCGGCCGTGGCTAGCTACCACCCTACCGGCAAAGCCGTACCGCCAAGCGATTTAGCGTTCCGGTACGATGCCGTGTAGAAACCAAAGGGTAAATACCCCTGGTATGGTCCAGGTTAGCCCGCTACCATCTTAGACTGCATCGTCACTTACCACCAGGTGAGATTGCAGTCAACCTGTATCTAAATTAAAATATAAAAAAAATATATAAATTATACGTACAAATAAAAATATTAGGTGAATTTAAGAGTTTAGTTTATGTAAAAATCCTTGATTTTGAATGGATTTAAAAGTAAATTTTTAAATATACTATAAACACCATTTCATTAGTAGCCAGCTTTACACTTCATAAACCAGCTGGGCAATAAAATGCGAAACGACCCCTAACTTCGACAGACATCCGCTATAAATGTTTGGACTTTGAAAAAGTAGGTGCTGAAAAATATTATTATCACATGATCTTGCAATAACTGTTGTACAGGAAGACAAGAATTCTTTGATGTCGCTCTTGTAGGCGTGTACTAAATTTTTTATAGATTTTTTACTGTCATCTAGCTACCTGGTTCAAATTTCCATATTATTGTTAAGTGCTTCTATTTCTATAAAAGCGAAATACCCAATGACTGTCCAATCTAATTTGTCAAAGACTGACTAATCACATATGGTTTAGTGTAGAGGGTAGTCATACCTTCCTACCAATCCATTTAGGTTTTAATCTAGAAAACTGTAATATTACTCAATGTATAGTTCAATAAAAGCTAAACGCTCGCGTCTAAACTAGGCCGAGCCGATCTTTAAAACGCTTGTGTCTTCCGCTGACACAATTATTTTGCAATTAACTTTATTAATGGTAATATGTGCCAGCTGCACCTTTACAATAGAAAAGATTTTCCTTTTTGTTACGTAAAGATAAATTACTAAATTTATTTCAGATTGATTATTTGAACCTATCTACATTATTTTTATTTTTCAGTAAAATCATAGAACCATTTATTCGGATTTCTCATAATTTCGCATAGATATAAATAGGTATAAGTAATATGATAACTTCATATCTTTAAAATACTTTTTTGCCACAATACCTAAAAACAAAAATGAAACCATTTTCGTCATAAACTGCTAGACTTGAATAAAATTTAACGTTCGACATTTTTAAATCGGCAATAAATAATAAAATAAACATATTAATATAGAAATTAACTTAATTGATACATAATTGTGAGATGATTAAGCGTCTTGATGAATATATTGTAGCAGTTTGTCATCGGTTCGTGATTGATAGTGGCAGTAATTAATTCCTCGCTGCTGGTTAGTTGACAGTTCAAACGCACAGGAGCGCCGCGTGATAACGCTTCTTAGCAAAATAAAGCTTAGTTAGCATAAATAGTTAGAAATAATGTAATATTTAGGGTTCTGAACCCGAAGAGTTCAACGGGACCCTATTACTAAGCCTCCTCTGTCCGTCCGTCCGTCTGTCAGCGGGCCATCTCATGAACCGTAATAGGTTGAGTTGTCACAGAGCATGTAATGTGTATTTCGATTGCCACTATAACAACAAATAATAAAAAATTCAAAATGGCCGCATTGCGAATTAAAAAAGTGCGAGTCAGACTTGCACTTGACCGGTTTTTGTAATCATCATCCCGATTACCTCGAAATTGACGTTTCAAAAGCACTACCACTAGGTAGTGCTTTATTTGAAAAAAAATATTCTATTCTAATGTCCATTGGGCACAGGTCTCTTGCACGAATTGCCAACACGACAATGACGTCTCCAGACGGGCTATCGTCTCTCTCGGGCCTGTCCCACTTGTCAAAGTCTCTTTAGAAGTTCACAAGCGATTTTGGCAAGACGATCTTTACCCTGAACCCGACCTCAACCCTGAACCCGACCTTAACCCTGAACGCTCCCTGTAGGTAAGTTGTGACCCTTAAACTTATAATATTATATAGAGTTGAAACTACTTAATACTGATATAGGCACAGAAAATTAATGCGCTAATTTACTTGCTTAAGCTTTATTACGTATTAAAGCATAATCAAGCGCCGGCGCTCTGAGTCCAAACTGTCAACTTATCAGCGGCGAAATTAATTACAACCGTTATCAATCATGGACCGACAACGGTTTCGGTATAGGCTTCAGCTTCCGAGAAATGCATAGAATGTGTAAACTCTACACGGGACCAAGTTGTTAATTAACTCTTACACAACGTTGACCGTAAAAAAAGATCGCACGTTAATGGATTAATGCAGTAAGAATAGTACATAACAATACGTTTCATACTTAGGTTGGGTGAATTTATTAAAGCTGAAGCTTAGAATAATGTCGTGATGAGCTCCAAAGTCTACCTGCTCAAAATTGAAATAGTTGAGTGATATTGGTATAGTCTCAATAATATAAGACCGATCTTTAACACAACGACACATAACATGAAATCAAAGTGCCAAGGGACGTCAAAACTTGTAAATTATTAGCTTAGGAATTACTTACAACAGCTATTAATCAAGGACTGACGGCAAAGCGCTCGTTTGTTAATTGCAACTTTGATCTATGTTATGACCAATCATTAAACTAATAAAAAATATACAGTTAGACGCTTGAGAGTTCAATTATATGCTATAATTGGAGAGACTAAATCAGCGCGACTCTACCGTTTGACAACTAGAGGCTGGTAAAGAATCATCTTCGTTCAAAAGTGGCAGCTTCTAATTATCAGAAGGCAACTATAGGTACGCAACTACGTATAAACCATCAAATGTTAGAATAAGTACACAGTTTTAATAAACAAGGCAATAGACGAAGCCAAATTGATTAGTTACCCGACGTTTGAGATACAACAAAAAATCATTCATTCAAAAGTTCCATTCCAAAATCCGCATCCATTTCACAGGATGACTTTTGAGTTTTTATTTTCGAATCGGCCGTTGTATGCCAATTTAAATTATCAGCTGAATCGGTTCAAAAGTTATTGAGTTACAAAACGGCTACGGATGAAAGAGACTTCGCTAATTGGGTTACCTCCAATAAAATGAACTGTTTTGTATAAACCAGTAGGTACGATTTTTGGGCTCGGTACAAAAACGATCTTTAAGTAATTATAGATTTGCTAAGTGTGCTGAAAATCAGTACCCTTATTATAAATGCGAAAGTGTGTTTGTTTGTTGAATTGTTGGTTTTTTGGTTTGTTGGTTTGTCCTTCAATTTTGGCATGGGTATAGTTGAAGATTCGGAGAGTGACATAGGCTACTTTTTAACTCAGAAAATGAAAGAGTTCCCAAAGGATTTTTAAAACCTAAATCCACGCGAACGAAGTCGCAGGCATTATTATGGTGATCTGTATTTGTAACATTTGAGCTTTAACATTTTGAAGCATTGCTATAGCTCCAATAAAATATTTTTAAGTAATAAAACAAATATTTCACTAAGTTGGGCGCCAACATCAGATATGAGAAAATCTTACATTCAAATTGTTAATGTTAAAAATAATAATAATTTATTCTGCAAATGCAGAATAAAATCCTGCAAAAGCAGAAAAAAGATGCTTATCTGAAAATAAATGTTATGCATAAAGCATGATAGCAAAGCTAGAAGAGTCGACCTTATAAGTGATATTTTATTTTTTATGCTGCAAAAAAGAAGTAAAAGCTAGTGGTATTACGACAAACAAAACAAATAAATTTATAAGTACGTCATTTATGTAACATTTACAATCTGCGCATTAATCAATTAATTATTAAGGCATACATTATGAACGCCCTGAAAACAATAGAGCAGGACATAAATTATTTATGGGCACAGCTACATTGCCCTGATTAGGCTAATGATAGTCGGTAGCATGTGGGAATCGATACAGCGGTTATAAGCACTGCGTGTGTAACATTGACAACAAACACCTATTTGCCAGCAAACAGCAAACACCTATTTGCCAGACGTTAATTTTAGGCAATACTTTCGCAAATGCGAATCACCAATATCCCTATTATAAATGCGAAAATGTGTTTGTTCGTTGGTTTGTTGGTGTGTCCTTCAATCAAGTCGCAACGGATCGACGTGATTTTTTGCATGGGTATAGTTTAAGACCTGGAGAGTGACATTGGCTACTTTTTATCTCGGAAAATCAAAGAGTTCCCACGAGATTTTTAAAAACCTAAATCCACGAGTACGAAGTCGCGGGCATCAGCTAGTATTTCTCTTAATTTAATATGCCTTTAACAATTACTTCACCTTAATCAACGACCTCTATCTCTACACTCTAGATGGATCATCCAACGGGTCAAAAAAATTGCGGGCTGCAACTCGTTTTTGCCAGAGTAAACTAGAGTGAGGAAACTCTCGGTTTGATCCTGAATTGACGATATCACAGAATAATATAATAGTACTAACGTAACGATATGTCAGATATTTGGCTATGGTGACATGAATCATAGAAAAATAGGGCTACTTAAGGGCTACGTGCGTCAAATGTACTAACATTTAACGCCTGCTAGTGACGTAGAAGCCTCGATGTTTGTTGGAAGTTCGCTAACTTTCGTGAACTGTCTATTTTTTGTAACTCATAACTTATTTTGATAGCTTCAAAGAACACGATTTTTATTTGAAATAGCAGTTCTATCGCTATTATCTTCTATCAATGAGTATAGTATAGTATCAAGATTAGTAGTTTTAAACAGTGTATCCTTGTAACTCAAAATTACAAACTCCAGGTTGTCAAACAGTAATTTTAGAAGTTATTCTTGCTAATGTGGAATACCAACTGACGTATCTCCAGCGTCTATTTTTAGGTTTCCCGAACAGTGTGACTGAATTAGTAATCCTATATCTATATCTGCACTAGTTTGAAATACTATCTCACTGTCTTTTAGCTGTTAAAGTTACCCTATTTTAAATGCTAACGCGAAATTTAAAGTAATGTAAGTGAAACTATTATGCGGTTTTCTAACGCCTTGTCTCGTTTCGCATACCTTATTACAAGTGGCGTCTATACTCTGTACCATCTACCACTAATAAAATACTGTAACGTTATTCAAAAAAAACTCATCTCTTAATTTAATTCTATGGGTACTTCGCTTTAAATTGAGATGAGAACACATCACCACAAGGTTATATATTATTATCTACACGTAATATAAGTAAGTTGATTGCAGTTTATGTTCGGAGACAAACATTGTTTATTCAGATGTTCACTATAACTACAAGTCATAGTAATTACTACACCAAACTACCTAATGTATACAGTTATTTACTTATAACGTAAATAAGCCACACTCACTCCAGAAAGCGTCGGGGATCTGCTTATAACCTTGAGATTTGGATGCTAGGTACTGAATTCCTCATCGAATAGTAGCTATATTGATTGTACTTATGAAGCTCCTGCTAGCAGCTAGCAATTCCCGAGAGATAGAAGTCCACAATAAGCATCAAATGTATGATTATTTACTCCAGGATGTGACAATTGGTTTATATTGGCTATAAGAGACGCGCCCAGTAATAAGAGCTCGTTGAACAGATCTTCATCTATTTTATTGTCGCTAAGGCTCCAATGCTTCCAATTCTTTTTGATTAATGAATGTATTGAAGCCACAAACATTATTTTACGTCAATCAATGATGCTATTTGCTATATATATAATTTACGGTTGTAACTGTGACGTCACCCAGGTCAGGTCAGCATTGTAAAACCAGCTAATGTGAAGTAAGCTCGGTTTCTATCACTCGGTGCCACTTTACACACTGATTTAGCAAATCATACCGCTGGTCGACCAACCAACACCTGAGGAAGTCCATTAAGATAGACCTAAAAAGAGTGGGACTCTCGTGGAACTATGTCAAATCAGCAGCCATAGAATACAATTGCTGCAGCCCTAAGTTCCATGAGGAAATAAAAGAAATAATTGTTTGTAAGATTATGTGGTCGTCGTCGTTACCTCAAACGATGGATGTGTTCGCCTGGAGAAATGGACCCAGGGCCTAGGCAAGAAGTGATCTCCACAGTTGCAAATAGGGATGATGATTACTAGTCAAATCGGCGACTTTTATAAAACGTCAAAACGCTTGCTTAGTATCGGAGCGTGTATGAAATACACAGTACGTCCTAAAGGTTTGACATTATTAGACGTACTTTTGTAGTGAATTCGATAATGATTTAAATGGTTGGCAAACTTAAAGCTAACAGCGGACTGGGATTTTACGAATTTTGGAAGACCCAGTTATTTAATAGTTTCTAAGAAATAAATTATTTTTGACATAGTCATCATCCCTATTCGTGTGCCGCTCGTGTCCAATGTGTCCAATGGTTCGCCGCGTCTCGTTTGATGTCGACCTTTCACCAGCTAATGTAATTATCAAAATAAAAAGGAATCCCGTAGGGGAGAACAATAGACATTGAGTACATTTTATTAGCACATATAGGATTCAAGGATATAACAATTGGTTGATATTGGTTATAACTACAGACACGCCTCATAGGACAAACTCATTGAATATGTCTATTTTATTAATATTGATGACTTTATCTATATTAAATGTCTCTTGTTGATGTGGTAACATTTTCGGCGGTTCGATTACATCCTTCATTAAAATAATAATAATAAAATATTTACACTGTTGACCTAATTTTGAATTACATTTCATTGTATTAACGGGATCGTGCCCAATATCATGACGTAAATTATCCCTTTGCTCCTCTCTAAAGTGTCGAATAGTGCAAAATGTCTTTATCTTACTACCGTCATCAGTCGTCCCTAATTCCTTAGAAGTCAGACAGTTTAAAGTTTTCGTGTCGACCCGCCTCGGGCTCGACCCTCGACAATCATTGTAAGCCGCGTTTTATTATTCATCTGACTACTTTAAATGGACCCGATTTGTTTGAATAAGTTGTTAATGTATTCAAAGGGTCTCATGTCAGTTGTCTAATAGATACGGGTACCTAACGGACGTCGAAATATCAAACTAATTAAGAAGCTGTTCCGGTATGATATTATGTAGATAATCTATCAATAAGGCGATAATGAAGAACGACAGCAATAATTAAATGAATAAGGAATGTTTAGACTGAGGTAGGAGGTGGTAAAATATTTTTAATTTAGCTATATTATGTAGATACTAGCAACCCACCCCGGCTTCGCACGGTTGCTTAAAATAAAATAATAGCCTATGTTACTCAAAAAGAACTTAGCTTTCTATTGGTGAAAGATTTTTTTAAAGCGCTTCAGTAGCTCCAGAGATAACTTTCCGCAAACAAACTTACAAACTAATATTATAAAAAGGTAACTATATAATATTAGTAATATTGGTATAAAGAGGTAAATTTATAATATTAATTATTAATAGAAGTAATAATAGTGGAACCTATAGTGGAATTATTAATTTTCCTATGAAAATCAAAGATCAAAGCTCTGAATACAATATTTTATGAAACACAAGATGACTGTTTGTTAATTCCTGAATATTAAGTTTCTTAAAAACGCTAATATTATTATGAGGATTTTAAGAAAGTACCTATTAAAGATTTAGCAATGAATAGGTACAATAATATCCTCTGGTTAAATAAAACCATGTTGAATACTAGAAACACAAAATCTATTTCAAGTAAGTACTTACATAGATATAAATTGTCACCAGGTAGTAAAAATTGCATCTTGCTGAAGCCAAAAACCGCATCGCAAAATTTACTATGCAATTTGACTCTATGAATGATCGCCGGCAACAAGCTTCAAGTCATTGAAGTGTGACACGTCAAGATTCACGGATATGACCGCTCAGCAATGAATCACATGTGTTTATATCATACATCAAAGATATTCTCGAATTAATAGGGTATTCAACTTGTAATACATCTGCAGAATAATTTACATCTTAAAACGTATCAGACATTTTCACTTCAATCGGATTTTGTAACAGATGTGTGTAATAGAAGTAAAATTTGGAAAATCCTAGAATTTTGATAGATTTGCTCAAAGATATTTAAAATTTCAAGATAGGCAAAGCTCATAGGATTATATTTTAAAAAGTGAAGATAAATTCGTATGCTTGTATGCGTGAAACAGACTACATAGATATTCGAGCGGGGTTTACGCACCTTTTGACACCGTCGAGCATGCTGAAAAAATGGCGACCCATTACCAGGGTTGGAGTTACTAAAAAAATTGAGTTTAGCGAATGAAAGGATGGTTAAAGGTTCAGGGCATCTATACGTTTCTCTGGTCCGTTCATGAATCTTATTTTCATATAAGTTTGCTTAGTGTAATGTGATTCAACTGAAAAGGTCGGCGTTACTTTAATTAATTATGCCTGTCTTTATTAGTTAGTTATAATAACTACGAAGAACAAATTATTAATATAAAAGTGACCTCCATATTCCACACGTGTGACGTGACACATTTAATCGATTACCGAACACTGTCCACCATGATTCCACGACCTTTACTATTAATGTTCCTTGAATTAAAATACATTCTTATGTGTTTATATGAATGTCAAGGATTACGCATCGTTATAATATATTCTCGTACAATAAATAGTTAATGGCCTTTAATGTCTTCATCTATCAAACGAAATAATTTTTGATGAGAAATAGGTCGCCCAAAAGCAGATGATAGAGTACTACTATTTGCTCTTACGGAAATAAGGTCATTACAGCCATCGGACTACTTAACGTACGACGACGTAGACGTTCCTCTCAGTGTTGGGGACAATATGCAGCGAAACTTTCAGCTTTTCTAAAATATCGAAGGTAAGGCGCGCGCTGGCTCTTAGTCCACAGCTAATGTATTTTAAATTTCCTGTATATTTTCATTACAATGAGGTTTTTAATAAAAACTTTTTATTTTATTTTAGGTACTTAATTAAATAAGTAGACATTTTATTGCATATTGACACTGCATTAGCAAAGACAGCTGAACTAAACTGCATCCGTCCAAACTTTAAATTATTACTGGTCCGGAGCAATCGTCAACGCTGCATACTAAAAAGAACTAAGTAAAAGTATTTGAATATCTTCTCGTTTGGAAAAGTCAAATAAATGTCTGTGAGACTAAAGAGTAAAGACTCTCTTCAAGTATTTTTATTTAACTGTGCGCTAGCGTCTTCGCCTCTATCTTTGAAAATCATAGCAAAAACACTGCCATTTTTTGGCCTGTATTTTTTCTCTACGTACATACAGTATAATAGTTGTGGATGATTCATTACCAAACATTATCTGTCGAAACTTAAATATAAGGTGGATTAACAACTGTTTTCGCCTCAAGTATGGCGAAAGTCGTCTGAAATTCGACTGGGTGTCATAAAACACTGTTTGGTTTTATACTAGTCGTGCGGCAAAAAACGACTTGTGTAACTTAACATTACAGCAGTATTATAAAAATACGAATATGACGTAACTTAAAAACTCATGTAGCATTAGTTCACTATTATAGTTTAATGTTTTTATAATCAATTTTGTCGAAGGTCGTTTGCAGAACTTGATACAAAATAATCATCATCATCAACCGATAGACGTCCACTGTGAGGCATAGGTCTCTTATAGGGATTTCCTTTTGCCACGTTCTTCAACGTGTATCGTTTTTCCGAACTATGGTGGCCCTGACCATTGCCACTTCAGCTTTGCAACCCATTGAACTAGGTCATTAGTTTTGGTTCTCCTTGGAGCTTTCTTATGAGACGTAAAATTAATGCTACCACATATTTTTCTTTGCGTCAAAAGTCAAAACAAGTAGGTATCAACAAATCACAACATTGGCCATTAGCTATTTTATTTCCAATCAATAATGCAATTTGCTATTAAACGCGGCATCCGATATCGAAGATGTCCGAGTGAGAATTATGACCCGATATTTCATTGGGGGGCGACATATTCTCTCATCTACAACTTAGGGTCATAAATATCTGGGCGAGCTACGCTTTTCGACGGCAAGAAGCATGTCGTGAATGCGGTTTTACTAGGTTATATTAGTTATGATTAAAGGCGTTTTGGTGAATTTATATGTATAACTAGATAGGCCCAGTAAAAACTAGTCCGTACTGAGAGAAAACCGCATCCATTGGAGGCATGAAATTCGCACGATAAAAATCTGTGGTTTGATAAACTGGACGCAATACGGTACGGATTTAAACCGTCATCCGACGAAGTTATAGACATAGCCATATTTCGCGATGCGGCCAACCCCAGAGAGCTTTAGGTTTTTTTTTACAAGGAGGGGTGCCAGCCAGGTAACCTCCCAGTGTGCCTGGGTGCTGGTGGTCCCTTTCGGATCCGTCCGAGGGGAAGAGCAGTATTCGGGCCGGTGCACCCCGTAACATAGCTAATAATTTCTCTTCGGGGATATTGTTGGCTATGGCTAATGACCTGGCAGGGGGAGCTTACAGAGGGCACAGTTGACGAGGCGAAGGAAGGGACGCGGGCGAAGTGCGCGGGATCGCGTTGTTGGATCGTCTCAGGAGACGTAGACCTTACAATGCTTTCAAAAAATCGCATGCTGCACGTTGCACCATACAGATGTCTATTATGCAAAAAAAACCGGCCAAGTGCGAGTCAGGCTCGCGCAATGAGGGTTCCGTCCGAGGGTGAGGGTACAGTCGTATTTTTTCGAAATTTTGCACGATTCAAAAACTATGATGCATAAAAATAAATAAAAATGTGTTTTAGAATGTACAGGTGAAGACCTTTTATATGATACTCTACTTGATATAGTCACTCACTTCGAAGGTTTAAAATACTAATTATTAGTTCATGACCACAATTTAATTTTTTTTTGTGATCTAACCCTAAATTCACGGTTTTCAGATTTTTCCCCAAATGCCAGCTATAAGGTCTACCTACCTGCCAAATTTCATGATTCTAGGTCAACGGGAAGTACCCTGTAGGTTTCTTGACAGACAGACGGACAGACAGACAGACAGACAGACAGACAGACAGACAACAAAGTGATCCTATAAGGGTTCCGTTTTTCCTTTTGAGGTACGGAACCCTAAAAATGCATAAAAAACGGTCCAGTCAGGTTAAAATAATATGTAAAATCAGCGCTATATAATATAGCTCAATTACCACTCACTGACTCACTGACTCACTCATTGACATAATTGTTCTCCTAGAAAGAGACAGATAATGATATAATAATGTATGGGAGATATGTTCAGAAGTGGGATTCGAGTAGGGAAAAATTATGACATTTCAGAAAAACAAGATGGCGGCGGGATTTTTAGAAAAAGTGAAAAAAATTTGAAAAACAAGATGGCGGGCGAGATTTTCAAAAAATTTCCTCCTGTAAAATTTTGTATGAAACTTTTTTTTTTCACTTATGGTTTCATATAGAAGAAAAAGATTCCTTTAGGGCAACATATGGAGGGAGCTGATGATTGAGGATTTCGGAGACGGGTGAAGGGCACGCTCAAGGTATTGAAGATAGGTGGGAGGTGCTCGAGCAAATGTCATTCGAAACCTCATCCAATTGCCAAAAATTTGATTATTTTTTTTAAATTGTGAAAAAAATATGGCTTCCATACAAATTTCATCGGCGTCCATCTCGGAGGGTATGAAAGATGGAAGAGTGGTTTCTTGGCAAAAGATGATCAGGGTCCAAAGGTCTACTCGATGGATGGAAAAAAAATTCAAAATGGCGGAATTTATTTTTCATACAAAATGTATGACTTTTTTTTTAATTGTTCAAAATGGCCATTATAGACCTCGAGAGCTGCTTTAGCAGCTAGAGCAGCGAGCAAAATACTAGTCAGCGCTATAAACTTAAACAACAAGCTAGCTTTAAGTTTAGGATCCAAACTTAATATTCGCAAGATACTTCAATATTTGCTTTCGCGAATAGAAACACTAACATTCTTTGACTTCAAAATATGAAAGTGGAAAACTGTATAAAGCACACAGCGTAGTTTCAGTTCAGCGTGAGTAATTCAAATCACGTGCCTTTCATAAAATATTTTCACCAGATAGGTACCATTTCAAAGAGTGTATGTCCCGAATTGGTAGTTCAATTTCAATTACTTTTCTAAGAGCACCTTCAGGCTTTACGGATAACGGATTATATTTTTTGATACTATAAAGAGCAGCGAGTGGATTACAGCCATATATCATAACGTTTCAGGTTTCAGTTCAGAATGAGTAAATCGAATCACGTATGCCCCATATCATATAAATGTAACTTTTAGCAGGCGCCTTTTTAAAGCTTCGAGTTGGTAAGTTCAATTTCAACTGTATCTAGAATAGGCTCAAAAATTGTTTTTTCTTCTTTTTCTAGATCACAGGCTAAACCATCATCATCATCATCGATCATAGGCTCATAGGATATTATAAAACTCCTGATAGGTAAAGCTCATACATTCGTATTCCAAAAGCGAAGACTAATTCGACGCTCTTGGGTGTGCTACACAAATAATATCATGCGCGTAGCGGTACAGATTACATTAGATACCAGCGCGGTGTTTATGCATTCGACAGTGTCAACGACGCCTTCGAGCATGCTTCAAAATGTTGCCAGTTACTAGAGTTGGTCACAGCATAGAAATGGTATCTGTTGTTTTTATTACGGCAACCACAAGCCGACGATTTTGACCAAATCAGTCATACAAAAATGTACAAAAATTTTTCAAAAGAACAGAACATATCTCCAGCATCCAAAGAACCGAGTCTACTTTTAGAATAACGCACAATAATCCTTGACGCGTCATTGCCCATTGTCGCGGCGACAATATCAGACTTCTTTAATGTTGTAGGTATACCTATTCTGATTGATGAAACATGTTACTTTGTTCTTTGTTTGTTGCAGTTTGTTTTGTTAGGTGCCATAGCTGTGTACAGTCCTGCAATACCACTGCATTGTATATTTTCCAAAGAAAACAATTTGAGTATTTCTCAGTAGCGATCTCGTTGCAATTCTGACCACGTGACGTCTAGAATGGTCGGTCGAGCGACAATAGTTTAAGAAATCGGCCCCGGTTAACACTTATTGGTCCATACGCCTCAATTGATTTAGCTGGCAACATTCTTTCTGATACGGTTCAATTTTGTGAGTGCCTTTGGCTATTTGAAAAATAAAGAGAGGAAGGAATTAGATAAGGAAACTTAAAGGAAATTCTTGTTTAAGCTTTCTTGACTTTGAAGCTCTAATATCGGTATTTCCAGCTATACTTTACCCGATTTGATAACAATGTGCTGACAGATTCTTTAGTTTTAAATCCTGTTTTCCAACGTCACTTTCTGAATTCTGACCTAATAAGATCATCATTTGGTACAGAGATAGCTTGCATCCCAGGGAAGCACATAAGCTACTTTATATCCCGGAAAATCTAAATCCACGCGGACGAAGTCGCGGGCATTATTTAGTATTATAATATTCCGCTGAACACGAATTTATGAATTTATGAACCTCCTCCTTTTTTGAAGTCGGTTAAAAATAGATCCCAGAAGCCGGGAAGTTTTTGTTGATTTAGATTTAGTAATGATGCTACTAAAATGAAGTATGCATGCATACTTATTCCTTCTAACATAGAAGTGCGAAAGTTCAAAGTGTGTTTGTTTGTTGGTTTGTCCTTCAATCATGCCGTAACTGAACAACGATATTATTAAAGACTGTGAAAGAAGAGAGTGACATGGCTATTTTTTATCCCGAGAAATCAAAGAAGAAGAAGAAAGAGTCGACGAATTCATGGGCGTCATCTATTAATGTTATAAATACGAAAGTGTTTATCCATTATCTTTTCGTACGATTTTTTATCGATTTTTTTGTCATGTTTGCAATAAATTCTATAACTTTCATAAATAGTAGGTATAGACCGCGACAGGTTGAGATGGCAATCGGGATATGAGGCGGGGGGACGCCCCGCACACCCACACGTCGCCCGCGCTCACCCGCACCGGGGGTTTTGCGGATGTGTAGGGCGTTCCCTCCCCGATTGCCATCTCGACCTGTCGCGTTCTATAGTTAGGTACTTAAATAAGAAACAGATATCATAATTCAATAAGAAATTCCCTACTAGATATAGACACTTTAACATAACATTTTGAGCTAAAACCTAAGTTTCAATAAATAAATCCAAACACATTTCAAAACGTCACAAGCAGCCATTGTGATTTGTGGGGATATCGACCACCAATCGACGAAACGACCCGTAATCAAACTTTCCGGAGCCCCACGGATTAGCTCCTACATTGTTTATGTATTTAGAACCGACAGGGCTGATCTTGCTAAGCTATTAATGTAAGGACATTAGCAACATACAAGGGCAGCGGTGTTCTCATAATATTATATCCTTGGTGTTGTTCTCACTAAGTATACCCATTACATAAGGGGCACTACATATAATATTATTATATTATATGTAGTGCCCCTTATTTAAATAAATACATATAGTATTTATTTAAAAACCCTTTAAGTCTAATGCATCTTTATAAAAGTCTCATTCGCAGTATCCTAGAATATGGTGCCCCAGTTTGGTCCCCTTACCAGAAAACGTATGCCGATGCCGTTGAATCAGTGCAAAGACGTTTCTTACGAAGACTTCTCTTTAAATTCAATAGAAAGCTTGTCAATTCCTCTTATGAAGACAAGTTAAAATATTTTAAACTCGATTCTCTATGCTTGCGCCGTATGCTACTTGATACAATCCTACTGCATAAAATCATCAACAATCAAACGGATACCACACTTTTGTCAAAAATAGGTCTAAATTGTAAAATCCCAAAACGAGCAACTCGCACTTACAACGTATTTCCAACTAAGCCCTGCCGCACTGTTTTTGCGACGCACTCTTTCCTCAATCGCATCTGTCATCAATTTAATACGCTTCATCAGAAAGATCGACAGCTAAATATTTTTAATTCTACGACAACCTGCTTTCGTCGTAACGTCATTATCTCCCTACGAAAGGGAGCTAATTAATCAGTTTGTAATGAGACGTAACCGATTTAACGTGCTAATTCCTTATTACATTTTGCTTTACTTTACTGCCTTTTAAAGTCATAACATCATTGTACCTAAATCTTATGTACTAGCCAGTTGTTAACGTTTATGCTATGTGTCCTTTAGTTATAAATCCTTTTGTATGTAAATACTTGTGTATGTGTAAATGTTGTTGGTTAGTCAAATAAAAAAATAAAAAAAAAAAAAAAAAATAAAAAAAAATATGCCTGACGCAAAAAAACAGATCAACCGCAGAAATACGAATTATTATCTACGAATAACAAAGGTACCTACTGTACCTATTCGTACTTCGAATTATGAATTTTTCAATCAACAAACTATCGCCGGCGGCGATATATCGGCGTACAGTTTGACATGCTGGCCAAGTGCGAATCGCAGCGGAAGCAGACTTCGCACACCTATTTAAGAACATTGTGAAGAACTCTCAGGCATGCAGGTTTCCTCACCAATATTTTCCTTCACCGTAAGTCAAGTGATTGCTTAAAACACACATAAATCCGAAAAATTAGGGGTGCATGTCCATTGTCCGTGATCCCGGACCCCGCAACTAGTCTAAAGGTGTGATTCCGTATCACGCTGCACGCAGCAGTGCTGCCGCAACAGTGCTGTCGCGGCACTACTGGTCCCCATACAATGTCTATAAGTTTATATGACATTACATTCCGAGCTAGGCAGCAATGTCGCGGCAGCAATGTAGCGGAACATTGCTGCCCAGCTCGGAATGTAATCTCATATAAGCTTATAGACATTGTATGGGGACCAGTAGTGCCGCGACAGCACTGTTGCGGCAGCACTGCTGCGTGCAGCGTGGTTCGGAATCACACCTTTAAATGAATAAAATAGAAATATTTTTATTCAAATAAACTTTAACAAGTACGTACTTTTGAATCTTTTGAACTACTCGACTATCACCACTCCTATCAACTGTCTGTAACTTTTGTTCATTATTTTCAACAATACCTTAAAATAGGTTAGCTTCCCACATACCTACTCGTAATATAGGTAAGGTATGTATTTGAAATCGGGCATTGCATACACGCAGTGGCGTGCACAGTGTTAGAAGCCAGGGTAAGCATTAGTTAGGTAGGAACCTATTTACTGGCAGGTCATAATGAACAATATGCATTGAGCCATTACAACTGGGGTAAGCAGTGCATTTATGCCTCTATGCCCTGCACGCCACTGCATACACGTATATATAGGAAACACATAAACTGACATCGTTCAACGCCCGCATATAACTGGGTTTCATGCGAACTAGGTCTTGACAATTGATTCACTCACTTGTAAGTATACAAACGAATAGAATCTCCAGCGCACTCAATTGAGTGCAATGAATTTGACCTCTATGTCACAGTGGGGACGAGCAAACTGCAATGTGTACCCATTAACGGGTCTGCTGACTATTTTAAATTATATATTCAGCATTTTGAACCTCCACCTACGTAGATATATACAACATGTCATATACTATCCATACATAATATTATAAATGCGAAAGTGTGTCCGTCTATCTGCTAGCTTTTCACGGCCCCTCCGTTAAACCTATTCTTTACCCAACTACGGCAAGGCCAAAAGGAAGGTGTTATGGTTTATTATAAAAAAAATTGGACATAAATAACTTCTTCCCATGAACATAAGCTCCTTTGTATACCGGAAAATCAAAGAGTTTCCATAGGATTCGGATGGGCTAAATGCCCGATTTTACCGATTTTTATGAAAGGTACAAAGATAGCTTGCTTCCCAGAGATTGTCATAAGCTATTTTCTATCATGTAAAAATCAAAGAGTTCCCACGAGATTTTAAAAACTTAAATCCACGCAGACGACGAAATCGCGAGCATCTGCATCTACTGTAAATATTTTAGTGCATTGAAAATTCTACAAAGTAACTTTATGTGCCTTATTGGTCGAACTTCTTCACATTAGATGTGGGTATGCAGATAGAATAGAATTATTACAATACGTACCTACTAATCTAGTGTATTACTCTACCCACAGACTACCGTACCGACATGACATGACTACGGTGATTTACATACTGTCTCCAAAAATAGGAACTTATGTCACAGAAGTAACGAGGTTTACTTGAGTTCCTTTCAAGAAAATGAAAATACTATTCTTTTGAGCATAGTTTTAAATATTAAAACCATACCTCAACATTCATTTACTCAACGTGGCTCTTAAATAAATCAGGTCGCGCCATGCCAAATTCTTTCGTAAGGACAAAAAGGGACTGACCACTTAAAGAAAATCACATAATTGAAGAACAGTAAACGATGCGTAAAGTGGGGGCGACCCTCGAAAATGATTCTCAAGTCGGAGACGTGCTTTCTCCGAAGGTCACCGGAAGGGTCCATACATCATAAGCGGTTCAGAAAAGATTAGGAAGTGCGTGACAAGTGACTTCTCCCATTGTCAATATCTGTATTGATTTTGTTCAATATATTTTCAATATGGGGACTTACAAGAACTTTTTTTTTTATTTTTTTATTTTTTTTTTTATTTTTTTAATACAATAAAACTTAAAGCTAGCCTTATCTAATTACTATATAAATCATGACCGCGTGGAATGGTGCCAAGAATACTGGCTGCATTTCCGCGCTGGACAGCCAGGCTGATCCGCTGCGCAAAAAATGAGCCAGCCCTTCTGTCACCAGTTGAGGCTATTAATCGCGGTGAAATGTCTCGTAAAAAATTTTTAGCACTAAGACTCCATGGCCCCAGGGTCTCCACGGCAAACGGCACAAAAATGTAACTCTCTATAAGAGAGGCATACTTGCGCCGCTTGCCGTTTTCAGCTGTTTCTGCTGCGGCTCCCGGTCTTGATGCTGTCTTCCTGATATGACACGGGGCCAATGTGTCAACGCAAGTTGCGTCCCACATTAGCGCCCGTCCCCGTTCCCAGGGAACCAGCGTCAATCCATCAGGTCTCTTGCCATCATCCCGACTAATCCCTGCCGGCTCAATGAGCGCAGGAATATTTATGGTGGCAAGAGCTCTTTTAATTGTATCGTTAAGAGAGCCATGCCTAAACAGCCTACCGGAGCTCCTTTGGCAAGAGAGTCCGTGGATTCCAAATTTATCAACCTCTTTTCCACACGGACATCTGTGCTGATGGCACAGTGGTGTTCCCAATCTGAGACCTAGAGCCACACGAAAACTTTCGTTATCTAAAAGTGTGCCGAGATTTTTTGATGGCAAGGCATGCAGCCAATACCCAGATTCCTTTTCGGATAATGCTAGAAGCCTGGCACGATCTCTGTCACTTGTAAGATTTTGAACCAAATTCGTATGTGTCAGTTGAACCAATGGCAAATCCCAAAGTTTTTGTGTAGTACGTTCCTTCGGGATGTCGACATTGGGACATCTGACCTTCCAACTCTCTAGGGCCTCTGTGGCATAGGTCAATGATGAATTGGATTTGAGAATTTGAGAGCTAAGCTCTTTTATACTATGCACAGAGGACAGAAAAGCCGGAAGAGCTACACTGGAAATTTTCCTCACGCCGATGCCACCGTACTTGACCGGTAAAGTTGCTTGGTTCCAGGAGTGCTCATCAAAAGTTAAATTTAGAATTTGTTCTAGTGTACTTTTAAGGGTGGCATCCATGTTATCGAGTAGTCCATGAAATTTCCAAATTGGGCTCGCGCGGAGAATGTAAATTAATTTAGGTACAAAAAGGCAATATTTTAGGATCGAAAATGCAATGTGAGAATTTAGAGTGCCCAATTAATATTAGAAATTATTATTTAATTAGAACTTTTAATATCTGGTCAACTAATATTGCATTTTATATTACTTAGTTATATATATACATGTACATATTATAATAGGAGTAAATTAACTGCTTAAAAATAAAAAATAATTAAAAAGTTGCGGCGAGAAAAAATATTGGTGGCAATTATTGTAATCACAGTATATTGGTTCATTCATCGATGAATAATAACATTAATAATGAGCAGGCCTAGCCAATCGTATAACTTGTTTTCGTGACAGTTACTAAAGTTCTTGATCAAGTTCTTGATTTACCACGCGATGGTTGTGCGATCGCGGCTCTGTAATGTAACTTTTGATTTGACAGCGGCAATCGCAAAATCGTCTTTCGGTGCATTTATTCGCATGAAACGGCGTAGTGAGTTCGCGCAGTGGCGAGACGTGTCGATGACATAAACAGTAAGTGGCGAGCCGGACTCACTGATAAATATGTAGGTAAATACCATGGATTAGACTTATGAAGATGAAAGGTCGCCACTCACGAGCGAGCATCTGTCAGGTAGCCAAGTTAGAGGAGTTAGAGGCTTTGCTTAAATACCAGGAACATAGAGTAAGAAAACATTTGATTTTACAGTGAATTTTATTAGGAATACGCGCGGTATAATTCCCCGCGCCGCGCCGTAAAGATTTTAACGAAACAATTCAAGCACGAAATAAAATCAAGGTTACGCACTCAGTCCGTCCTAGTTGCACAATGTTGAGCAATGCAAGCTAATTTATAAACATTACCGGTGATTTGTATATTATGTCTGGCAGAAATAAACACTTTGCAAAGCAATATACGTATTATCCCTATGTATAATATAGAGTTTTGTTATGTTTAATATAGGATTTGCAAAAAAAACGACACACATAACGTTTTGAATCAAGGTTATTTTTATTAGGTATACAATTCATGACAAAAGTTGCATGGATAGGAAGCATTCAGCTGCCTACAAGATAGCTTTTTTTTTTAAATTATAGACAAGCGCTTGGCTGCAATCAGACCTGCTGGCAATTGATGATGCAGCCTAAGATGGAGCTCGATTGCCTAGGCCCTAGAAGATTTCTAACGTTGATTGATAGACATGATTATAATAATGTTGCTATACAAAAGTCTAGCACGATGCGTTTTGAGGAGTAACCTGAGTTTACTGTCGGCTTAGCAGAACCCGCTTTTTTGAATCTGTGGTAGTTTCTTGTTTCTTTATCATACTCATACGACGAAGATAGTAATATAATAGACTGGAGGAATAAAAGCAGGTACTGCGCTGAATGCGAATTATCTGAATTTTTACTGAATGAAATTTTTTAATTTTTTGAAATTACTGAATGTCAAAAATCTCGACTGGCGATTGCCCCAATGCTTAAATATAAATTAATTGTCGTTGGTAAAGGCGAAAGATATATTTAGACGGTTTGGACCAGAACTTTTGCTCGTTACTATAACACTAATGACACACAGAAAAGGTTTTTGTGAAATACCCGGCCATTCGTCTTCTAGCCGTTCGACATGTGCAGACGGATCCTGTGACCCCTTAGTGGTAAGAACATGACACCTAATTAATGGCAGGTACCTACCTCTCCTTAGGCGAAATTCTGGGTGCTTCAAATGTGTCATTAACTTTAGTCTGATGATGTAAAGAGGCCCAACATTGATGTTTGTCAGCTCGATGATGATGAAATCACTGGTTGATATTCTCTATTGTATAAATTACTTTAAAAGCTTAACTGGAATAGATACACACTTACTTAGAGATTGTGTTATGACTTATGAGACGGAATACACACACATTCTGCTAGGAATATGGATTCATTTACACCATAGTTCCGATATTTTTAAACAAGTAGATATAGATAAGACATACTAGTGACTTCTAAAGATAGACACAGTGGACTATATTCACGTTATTGACCTTTAAATTACAGTACTCAAGCAGGCAGCGCGTTTTCCGTCACAATCAAAAATTTAAATGAGCTTCCGCCGACCCGCAACCCAAGGGGGTATTTTTTCGCTTCTAATGCCATTTTCGGCGGTATTACTCTTAAATGAATATTCATTCAGTGCGAAATCGTTTAGAGATATAATAGATTGAGGTTCATATTAGGGAGGTAATGAATTATGAATGTCGGTTTCGTGTGCAAAAATGCTTTCTCGCATCAATTTAAGTTTAAAAATAATTGCTCCAGCAATTAAGAGCTCCGTAGCGTTCTGAAGAATGGCTAGGTAATAAAACTCGGCACGTCTAGTCTAGGGTCAGTTGAAAGTTAAATGAGCGGCTTCTTATTGTATATCTTATACCATATGTGTACAGTACGCGGCCGAATGTTTGCATACATCGACATTTAGAAGGAGACAGCAATTTTGTAGAGCGTTGTCCCTGTCGTTGAGACCGACAAAACGTCATCTAGGTATGAGTGACAGAGACAACGCTCTACAAAGCTGAAATGTCATTCTAAAGGCCGATGTACATTACTTTCGGCCGCTGACAGACATTTTATCTATATGGATCACTCACGATAGTTTAAACTAGGTAAAAGGTACCCTTACTTACAATTACAACTGAAAATATCTGGAATTACCTGAAAAAAAAGGCAAAAGTTAGCTATAATTGATTATCAAAATTTTTAAAACTAAGTTCACTTTCAAAACTTGACAAAATCTTCTTTACAAAGACACTCAAGATAAAAATCTACCTGCACGATATACATTTGGAAGCCTAATTTTCCAAAGAGAAATATATCAGGCGGCATTCCGAATTTATAGCTCTAAAAGTCTAGAGGCGAAGTAAGTAGCCTGAACTTACCTACTTGAAAACGAGAAGAAATTCATTTCAATTTGAGCTTTCCGTTCCGCATTAAAATAATTACAAAATAGTGCTACTTTTCATACTCCGTAGCCATAAAGAGTTGCTTTATTACTAGCAGTGATAAGTTCTTTTAGTGCGTAATGAAGTCGTAGACTGTAGAGTGTAGATCGGTGCAATCGATTTATCGAATGGAACTGGCTTTACCGCAACTGCCTATTTTGCTGGACCAATTGATCAACTGTTTTTTTATATATATTTGGGTCATTAAATTGGTTACAATGAGTAAACTTAACATTAGCTTTATAATTGGTTACATACATGCGACTAAAATCTTGAAATGACTGCAGCATGCGTGACAGAAATCTTCTAAATAAAATTTAAAAAACGAATATAAATATCCGGATATTACTACAAATACTTAGTGATAGTGATTGAATAAAAAATCCGAGTAGGTAACAAAGGAAGGATCAACTATTCAAACATAGGCAAGTATAAAAAAATATCTCAATGTAGAAAAATGTAAATTGTTTATGTGTCTTCTTAATATTCTATGTATTGACCGTAGCTACGATTTATTAACTAGTCTGTTAGAGAACATGTGGTCTAAAGTTTTATTGACCGTAGCTACGATTTAATAACTAGTCTGTTATGAGAACATGTGGTCTAAAGTTTTGCTAGAATTTTTTATTTTCACGAATGCGCGATGGCTCCTTCATGCAAGTTGAGCAACCATGTTAGTACTAAAAGTATAATCATTTAAAATTCAAATTGCTCAGATAATTTACGGCACGCACATTCTACGTCGTTGTTTATTTTATGAAATAGCTTCTTTACATGTCTGTACATAACTACTGAATAAAAATAAAAACCTTTACACTAGATAGACCGAGGTTTTTATTATTCTTTCATTATATGCTACTACAGCTTATCCGCTTACAAAATAAAATTCTGAAACTACGAAAAATAATATTTGGTAGGTAAAATTACTTTGAAGACGATGCGATAAGTATTCCTACGTTTCAGAAATTGGTGTAATACTGAAGTATTCAGTGATCGGTTAGAAAATAAATTACTGTGTATTGTTTAGATAATTTATAATTGGGTAAGTAGTTTGTGTTATACTATTACTTGAGTAATTAAATTACATTTAACTTTTAAACATAAAGATAATAGATTTATTCATTTGTGTAAAGTGTAAATAGAACACCGTAGAATTAATAAATCTACGAGACGTAAAAAGTAAATTGTCTACGGTCGTATGCGTGACAAATGCGTTCAACGCGTTTACGTGACCTCGATCTGCATGTGTGAACAATTTTAAATACAATACTAGCTGATGCCCACGACTTCGTCCCCGTGGATTTAGAATTTTGAAAATCCCATGGGAACTCATTGAATATTTGAGATAAAAAGTAAGATTTCATGGGGTTTTTTTTTGCGCGGGGCTCTAATTATTTATTAAATTTAAATAAATGTACCTTGATTTTGTCCTTATAACAGCAGCTATCTGTCAGTGAAAGTCTCGTCAAAATTGGTCCAGCCATTTCAGAGATTAGCCGGAACAAACAGGCAGACAAAAATTTTAAAAATTTGTTTTTGTTATAAGTATTGTTATACTTTCATATGCATTTAGTAAAAAGCTGTTATTATGACACTACAAACAGACACTTCAATTTTATTTATAGATATTAGAGACAATGTCACGAAACCACAGATTTTTTTACAATATATCATTCGTCTGACTCATCCTTGCTTGTCTGGTGGATTTTCATTTCCTTGCTTTTACTCCTCCATTCCCCTGCTCCCATTCCCCTCCTCTTTCCATTTCCCTGCTTGACGAAACAAGCATGAAATGCGTGCACGCTAAATGAAGACTCGAGGAAGAATTAGGATATTGAAGAACTGGCGGCGACCCAATATAATTTGAGATATTATTAAATTAGCGAGACTTCGCTGAGAATCAAGGTTCTGACTTCTAGTACGTTTAGAAGCAGATTTAGGTATAAGAAAGCGCAGAGTTAGCGAAACCTCTCAATAGGTGTAGGTGGACAAACGACACTGACAAACGAGTCGCGGTGAGCCGGGATTCTGGCGGTGCAAGATCGTGGAAGTCACTACAAGAGTCTTTTGTCCAGCAGTGTAGGTGGGCAGACGACACTGACAAACGAGTCGCGGTAAGCCGAGATTCTGGCGGTGCAAGATCGTGGAAGTCACTACAAGAGACTTTTGTCCAGCAGTGTAAGTGGACAGACGACACTGACAAACGAGTCGCGGTGAGCCGAGATTCTGGCGGTGCAAGATCGTGGAAGTCACTACAAGAGACTTGTCCAGCAGTGTAAGTGGACAGACGACACTGACAAACGAGTCGCGGTGAGCCGGGATTCTGGCGGTGCAAGATCGTGGAAGTCACTACAAGAGACTTTTGTCCAGCAGTGTAGGTGGACAGACGACACTGACAAACGAGTCGCGGTGAGCCGAGATTCTGGCGGTGCAAGATCGTGGAAGTCACTACAAGAGACTTTTGTCCAGCAGTGTAAGTGGACAGACGACACTGACAAACGAGTCGCGGTGAGCCGAGATTCTGGCGGTGCAAGATCGTGGAAGTCACTACAAGAGACTTTTGTCCAGCAGTGTAGGTGGACAGACGACACTGACAAACGAGTCGCGGTGAGCCGAGATTCTGGCGGTGCAAGATCGTGGAAGTCACTACAAGAGACTTTTGTCCAGCAGTGTAAGTGGACAGACGACACTGACAAACGAGTCGCGGTGAGCCGGGATTCTGGCGGTGCAAGATCGTGGAAGTCACTACAAGAGACTTTTGTCCAGCAGTGTAAGTGGACAGACGACACTGACAAACGAGTCGCGGTGAGCCGGGATTCTGGCGGTGCAAGATCGTGGAAGTCACTACAAGAGACTTTTGTCCAGCAGTGTAGGTGGACAGACGACACTGACAAACGAGTCGCGGTGAGCCGAGATTCTGGCGGTGCAAGATCGTGGAAGTCACTACAAGAGACTTTTGTCCAGCAGTGTAAGTGGACAGACGACACTGACAAACGAGTCGCGGTGAGCCGAGGTTCTGGCGGTGCAAGATCGTGGAAGTCAATACAAGATACTTTTGTCCAGCAGTGTATATCTATCGATTGACGATGATGATAATTCCTCTAAGAACATTCATCAAATCCGTTTTAGCTAGATACTTAATTCTTGTTGACTTTCAACTTACGAACAGAAATTGAAAAAAAAAATCAACCGTCTAGGCATTTTCCCTGGAGAGCGGAGAAAAACGTTTCTTATTACCTAGCAAGTCGAAAGTGAGTCTCCATTGTTGAAAGTTACAGTTTTCAATCTTGAACAACTTAGTTCATAATTCAAGCTCTAGGGACGGAACTCGAACGCGGCTTGCTGGGAATTTGTGAGTTCGTGCAGTAAATTTTATTAATATACAAACAAAACGTTCTAAGTTCTTCAGACATAGACCACCACAAAGCGCGAAGTGTTCACAGACATAGTCGACGGCAGGTAACAACAAATAATTAAAATTTCAAAATGGCTCCCATGAAAATTAAAAATTAAACAGTGTTATTTCTTGTACGGTAGGTACGCCACTCCGACTCGCACTTGACCGGTTTTTACAGTTTGAGGAATGCGGCATCGTGACTACCTACTTACAACATGAAGGTGTCCCCTAAAACCGGAATACATAAAAATGTAAACACAACATTTCGTGTTGGTCAAATACTAAAACAAATAATGAGTGTATGTACTGTACACTTGGACTTCACAGAATTCACTATTCAGAATTCTTTTCTACAGTTTTATACATTTTTAAACGGTTCAAGAGCATTTTGTAGCTTACTTTTACCAACTTGAGAATTTCTGAAAAAAATATGTCTTAATTAAATAACTTAAGTAAGTACACAGTTCTTTACCTACTTAGATTGAATAAAATACCAAATTTATATTTACTCTAGCTTTATAAGTTTCAACCGAGTATACTTAGGTTTAGTTACTACTATATCCCATTAAGGAATAGGTTGGAACTTCAACTTTTTACCTATAACGACACGTGAAGAGTTGGCGACTCACGCGATGTTATGGATCCTTATCTCTCTGCCCCTCAAAAAAATCGTAAACTACATTGGCTGTCCATAATCAACTACTCCTCAAGACAATACAGAATTATTTGGTAAATAGTATCACCCGTATACAACACATGTATATATAGGGACCACATAATAGCTGTGCATCCCCGTGTCAAATCCGCTTCGACCGCGTGTCGCCGGCTGATAAGCGACCGATGGGCCTGACTGACTGTGCGCAAGGAATTGGCTGCAACGATTAACTACTTAATACAAAAACAGTTTAAAATATTTTTATATCAATAGGTTTCCCTTTGATTAAGATTTAGTCTGAATATAAATGCGGCGCAGCTGAGATCTCATTGTCAAAATCGTTGTAACTACATCCATACTAATATTATAAATGCGAAAGTGTGTCTGTCTGTCTGCTAGCTTTTCACGGCCCAACCGTTCAACCGATTTTAATGAAATTTTAACAGAGTTAGCTTATATCCCGGGGGAGGACATAGGCTACTTTTTATCCCGGAAAATTAAAGAGTTCCCACGGGATTTTAAAAAACGTAAATCCACGCGGACGAAGTCACGGCCATCACCTAGTAATTAAATAAGCATATCAGACACATTTTCATTACTGAAAAACGTTACAACTTTTGCGTCTTTTGCGAGTCATCTTTTAGTATACCTACCTACTACCACATAATGAAATGAATCCATACTAATATTACAATTGCTAAAGTGTGCCTGTCTGACCTATTCACGGCCCATCCGTTTAACAGAATATTATGACAAAATTTAATAGATAGGTACGTTAGATAGCTAGCATCCCGCAGAGGGGGACCCATCTCTCTAACCGAAAAATTTTCAAAATCTGGCAAAATTTCGTACAGAGATACCTTGCATCCCGAAGATGTACATAATCCCGGATTTGATTTTGATCCCGGAAAATCAAAGAATTCCCACGGAATTTAGTAAAATCTTAATCCATGAGGACAAAGTCGCGGGTACGAAAAAAGCTTTCATGATTTACGAACACAAATCAAAAATAGGTAAAAGTTACTTTGATTTGGTTGTGTTTCCATTTAAAATAATTGAATTACTTTGACAGAGTTAATAGAGCAAAAGCTTATTTAATTACTCGTGCCACGGGAAAGCAGACCCGCTTCCCAAAATATAAATAGAACAACCATTCCCAGTGCAGACTGTAGCGTTATGAAATCTAAATCGTCTTATCTTTCGGTAGCGTTTGATGGACGTATATTCAGCACAACAATAGCGCGCGATACAGCGAAAATTTTCAATTAAATAAAACAAAACGTCGCGGGGCATTGTCTGGTGCGCAGTCCTTTAGGGCTTGGTCAGACGTTACGCACAACGGCAGTGGCGCTGGATAGAAAACCGAAACACAACCTAAGCACAACCAGTGCCACAATAGTTTATTTCTTGTGATTTTTTATCGTCAATGAGGTGCAAAATTCACGTGGAGAGATTTGTAGCACTGATTGTATTTGGTCTGCGAGACGTCAAACTCCATTTGTACCAATACGAAAAACTGTATAAAATCGCAATGCGTAGCGAAATGCCAATTCGTCTCTTACTGCCTACGCGTTAATATTATGTTGTTCTTACTGTGCTCGATCTTTACTCAGCGCAAAAATAAAATAGGAAGGAAACAAAAATTATTACAAAGCAAAAAGAATTACCACAGCCAAAACCGGTAGGCTAAGTACTAGTATAACAACAACAGTTCCTTCTATTTAAAATGGAATAGAATAGGAAAGTTTTTTATCCAAACAAACTTTTACGTACCTACTTTCGAATCATCAAGAGAATTCAAAACTCAAATGCCCTTCTTACCGAGAAGGTCCCGCAAGAAACTACGAGCCACGTTCCACATGGAGCGATGTCGCGCGTTGTCTGTCCAAACCTTTAACATGGCTGGCGAATGGCGTGGCGTGGCGGATGTCCGCCGGTTGAATGGCGGTATACAGAGCGGGTGACGCGGAGCCCACGCTCTATAGACATCGCTCTGAGAAAGAGTTTACCGTGATATTATAATGCTTGCAACTTTAAATAATGCACATTTACACTGTAGTGTACACATTTTTGTTAATATTATAGTTAACTGTGTAAATAAAAAAAACACTAGCCGATATAAATTATTAGATATTATTTTCTACGTCTCAATATACATTTTCTTTTCAATGAACTCCCCGATATTTCTTTTAGGTATTTATGTCTCTAAATAGTCCTTAAAATAAGTGATACGAAAATTAAAATTGCTACATAATCTTTAAAAATAGAATTTTGTCAAGAATACGTTTTTAGCGTACCTACCTACTTCCAAAAACGAGAAGATTCTCAATTCGGCTCATAATTTACTTTTTTATTTCCTGTCACATTCTTAATAGCATCACATCTTTAATATTTAAATAAGGACAAGGGCAAAGCAAATTATATGAATATATATATGTGTAAGTATAGCCCACCTTTAAGCTTTATACACTCCCAACTCTAAATCAAATTTTCAATAAACTTTAAAGCTTTTACATCCAGGATTTAGAGATATTCCCGCGATATTATTGGCGAACCTCGACATCTTTCTTCGAGTGTAATATCAGTATCGGTTCCATGAAATCTATCGGTCTGATCTAATTTCGAGTAAGACATTCTTAGGCGCCACCGTCGCGCGATATCGTTGTAATCTCCGTCATTCCGAGCGTAATGGCGCGAGTGAACTTCGCGCACTTTTGAGGGCACTTCTCCAGTCTCAACATACCTACTGTGCCACGCGCTGGTGTGAAAGTGGTGTAATTTTGCTCAGTAATTATGCGAGTATCTTTTCGTTAGACATTCTTATGTTACACCTTCGCACAATATCGCTTTAATCTTTGCCATTCCGAGTTGAGGTCGCTTCTCCATATAACTACCAACTGGGCTACGCGTTAAAGTGCTGTAATTTTTTAGTACTTTTTCTCCTTCTCCTTGCGTCACTCCCTCACTTTCTGAGGATCAAGGCTTCTGTCTGATAACATCCTCCTGATAATATATTTCCAACGTAGCATATTCTCCTCCGTGTGATAAGAAGGTACATCTAAAGAAACGTCTTAGTCTACGTTGCCTCTTTCCTACGATTCTACCTGTTAGCATGAGCTTTTCCATGCTTGTAGCATCTTTCCTGACTATGTGACGGAAGTACTTGAGTATTTTTCGCAGACATATATTATGATTGTTGTTAAATACTTTGTCGAGTTTTTACGGCTAGCGTTTTTAAAATGGAGACACTGGTTCTGTGTTCAGTCCGGGCTCCTACCGAATCAGCTAGTCTACACTAAGTTAAAGTAGCAATACAATACTGTATAACTGGTTTAAATAGTTGCACAATTAATAAGACATGTGTATTGTGTATCTCGCGCGTGAATATACGACGGGCGATAGAAATCTCGACGCAACCGGCGAACGCGAGGCTCGGGGTATCTCCCCTCGTTTCCTGCGTACGTAACAGACTCGCATTTATATTCAAACGTTATATTTAGTTCTATCCCACTTCAAAATAACGAAGTTTGCAGTACTATTCTAGTATAACAGGGGTGAAATCAGTGAAATTATATTTTACTAATACATACGCTTTATAACTTAAAAATATTTTAGATGAAATTGATCTCACTTAAGTAATTCAAAGATTATTATAATATCGACTTGAATCAGTAATTACTGATTCAAGTCGATATTATATTTTAAAAAATTGTTGATATACGCTGCCAAGTAGTACTTTTAATTTAATGGCAACAAAATCTTATTTGATTGTTCAAAATAATTAATCTGCCTCAGTATAATCTCTACGTAAGATATTTTAGTTTAAATAGTAGGAAACCTTTAAATCTACTAACTTAAAAAAAATATTTAAATATAAACTGTTATTTTTCTTAGTCCTGTCCATCTAATGTTGTACAACTTCTAAGAAACAGTAGAAAACTGATACACAAAGTAAAAACAATACATCTCAGTGACGGCTACAAAATCACGTAGGGCGTCAATCCACCAAAGGGGAACGCTATTTCGGTCTTCACCTACTGCGGTCTCCACAAACGGTCTTTGAAATTTTAATCGTTCCATTCACCCTGCCCTGATGGCACACTAGAGACTTGGCCATGTGTTCGGTTTGAATCTATGTAATGCTTAAGGCCTGTACAGACACAAAGCGCGACTGCAGCAACACTGCAGAAGTTTACACTGAATGCGTGTACGATTTATATAGGGAACTGTTGAGGTACGTCGCAGTCACACCACACAGCAGCCAGCCTAAGAAAACTCCTCCAAATTGATTTGGAAATGTTTGGAAGGGACTTTCAGCAATGAGGGGATACGGTGCAAAGAGAAAGAGAGACAGAATGACAACTTTTTCAATTCGATTTAATAGGTAATTAGTTACCTATCTATAATAATTGTAGCTATGTCTCAACCCTAGTGATAGATATTTGACAGATCATCGATTCAAGGTCAAGCCGGAGTTCACTCACTCTCGTTCACTCTGTCATAGTATAGAATCGTCGCGTTTGTGTACAACTTCAAACAGTTATCTCGTTTTATTAAAACTTCTAAAAGCTGCAACGGCAACACGTATAACTTTGGCGTCGCGATCGGGCTTTTTGTCTGGCCTAACCTTTACGGGGTAAAAATAAAAGGGCTTTGGGATAACCGAGCCCTTTATGCGTGTTGCACGTGTTTAAGTCATCTGAATAAAAGCACTTTACAAAACGTACATATAATTACATGAACAAACACCGAAAGGGCACAACGTCGACTTTCAGGGGACATAGAAGACTTGTTGACTGTTATTTGAATAAAATCTATAATACTGTAGCAAACACGTTCGGTAACCTACGGAATCATTTACGAGCTAGTGCGCACCACGGAAAATTTCCGTAGGTACGGTTGTTTTCGGCCAAATCTGTGAACATTGAACTACATAGAAGTGCGCGCAGTGCGGAATTAATTCCGCACCGGATTTTGATAGATTAAAATTCAAATTTTCAGATTTTAAAACGTACTGCAATTCACCGCAACGTGGTGCGCACTAGCAATACCTATATAATTCTAAATTCTAATTTCACATTATCAAAGCTATTTTATATGTACGTTGCATTGAATACCTACAATATACTGAATATTTTATATTGGAAGAATTCATTGTTTATTAAGTATCTAGTCTAGAGTCCATAGAGAGGTTTGGTATAGAACTTTATATAATGCATTTGTATAGAGTACGGCTGCACCCAATGACCCAAATATGGAACTTCCGCAGGATATTTATTTTGTTGGAGGTATATACTAACTAAGCAATGGGCCCATAAGGTATCCTTACGTGAATGACATTTTAACAATAGTTCATAGTTTCGAATGCTGCCGATAAGGCGTGAAGTACCCTTTTAACGTCAACCTTCTCAGCCACCTTTTGTTAGAGATATTACTTAATAACTTAAACTACTCGATTCAACAAATAACCAAAATTCAAATCCAATTAATAAAAGATAGAAAAAAATCAATCATTCTTAATTTAGTTTTTGATAAATAAAATAAATTAATAAAAAAGCTTTTATTATTCCTTACCATGCACATACATTTTGAATACTTAGTTTTTAATTTTATCTTATTATTAACATTATATTATTACAAGTTATTAGTACAAGTTTTTGATGCGTGATAAAATTAATTAAGCTCGACTGGAAAGCGTTTAGTGTGTGTGGTGGCGCGCTCTCAGGGAGGCCTATTATTCAGAACGCAAATTAGTTGATAATGATGACGAGGTTTCCTATACCTAGTATACCTACTATTTATTATTATGTTCATGATATGAATATACCAGCCCTCCGATTGTGTAAGAAAAACGTATTCATCCTTATCGTAATCGTCAACAAAGTCTGCCGTTTGATTGGTTGATTCACTGTTTACACTTTTTCACAGCCAATCAAAGCGCAGAATTTGCTAACAATTACGATAGCGATGAAAACGTTATTCTTACACAGTTGGGGGGCAGGTCATCTCTGACAAACCAAGTAATTATTATAGTTTAAAAAAATTAAAGAGTGTCACTGGTAGAGATCTCTTATATGTACGAGTAAGTGCTTCCATGTCTACTTTTACTCTCTTTTTCTCTTTACTGTAAATGTTTTGGCACAAATAAAAAATTCAAAAAACAAAAACTTGCGTGTCTCAAATTCATGCCTAACCTACTTTACTTAGTAGATAATATTTAGCTAACACACACTGTACTTTGAGTGTCTGATGTGTTACCTGTATGTACACTGTTTAAATATTTAAATCTTATTTACATTCACCCCCAGCGTCGCGTCGCTGAAAATGGGTCTTAACTAACACTAAAAACATTTCGCCCCTGCGGGACTATTTTCGGCGCTCCTAAACTCCCCTAGAACTGTTAAAATAGAATATCAGCGACCCGGAATATAAAATTCAATAACTAGCACGAGGGTTGTACTCATTTATGCCTGTTTACAAATTATAGACAGACTAGCTTATGCTCGCGACTTCGTTCGCGTGGACCACACAAATTTCAAACCCCTAATTAACCCCCTTAGGGGTTGAATTTTCAAAAATCCTTTCTTAGCGGATGCCTAGGTACGTCATAATAGCCAAATTTCTGTCCGATCCGTCTAGTAGTTTGTGCTGTGCGTTGATAAATCAGCCAGTCAGTCATTCAGTCAGCTTTTCCTTTTATATATTTAAAACTAGCTAATGCCCACGACTTCGTACGCGTGGATTTAGGTTTTTTAAATTCCCGTAAAACTAGGGGTTTGAAATTTGTGTAGTCCACGCGGACAAAGTCGCAAGCTAGTTCTCTATAAAGAGTTTGCTCTATCGTAATAATTCCGACTCCCGTCTCGGCCTATAACGTAGAACCGCTAATGATATTTCGATGTATGCAATATCGAGTAGGAAGGCTAAGTAAAGTTACGGAAGTTACAACTATAAATACCTGTGAGATGTTTTTGCTTCGGGTCACGAGTTTTGAGATCAGTTTGGCGTCTACTGATAATATCTTAGAAATCGTGATTGCTAGACTCGTTTATTTTATTATTAGGATATCATCAATGTAACCAGTTTTCTGTATTTAAATCTCTACTAAACTAATTTGTTTTCTTTAAATAACATCCAAGTTCTTAATTCGGTTGAACACAATCTCTAAATAGAACTAAATTGGCAGGTCTAAATGTAATGCTATGCTTTTCCACATTCATATTTTTCATTAAACATTGTAAAAAGGATAGCACCTACCATTGTAGCTCTAACCCCCAAAGACGAAGAATATTTTTAGGGTTCCGTACCTCAAAAGGAAAAACGGAACCCTTATAGAATTACTCTGTTGTCGGTCTGTCAAGAAACCTACAGGGTACTTCCCGTTGACCTAGAATCATGAAATTTGGCAGGTAGGTAGGTTTTATAGCAGAAATTCGGGGAAAATCTGAAAACCGTGAATTTGTGGTTAAATCAGACAAAAAAAATTAAATTGTGGTCATGAACTAATAATTATTATAGATAGTATTTTCAACTTTCGACGTAAGATAACTATATCGAGTGGGGTATGATATGAAAGGTCACCTGCGCATTCTAATTTTTATTTACTTTTATGCATCATAGTTTTTGAATTATCGTGCAAAATGTCGAAAAAATACGACTGTAGTACGAAACGGCTTTGCGCGAGCTTGACTCGCACTTGGCCGGTTTTTTTTTTCGTACTAGTATTAAAACTTTTACGAATGGGCATGGGGATGAGGAATGCCAGAAACACTTTAGACGAACGCAACACATTCACTTTCTATTGTTAACTTCTTTGACAAACCAGCGCTTGTTGTGCGCTGTCACATACCACACCTGTTGAGCATGAGGGTTTTGTCGAAAGAATATACATGCTGAGATAATCCATTCTATAATATAAAGTTTGTAAGTTGGTTTGTAGGAGGTAATCTCTGGAACTACTGCACCGATTTTAAAAACTCTTTCACCAGTAGAAAGCTATATTATTTCTATGTGACATGTGCTATATTTTACTACCAAAAAAATTTGAGGTCCCTACGAAAGTTGTAATAAGTTACCTTTGCGAAGGCGGACCGGATCGCTAGAGTTTCATAAACGCCATGAATCATGAATATGGTGCACCTACTAAGAAAATGCTTATTAATGTCATGTACCTGAACTACCACACAGTATCACTAATAGGAGGAAATAGAAATGTTACCCCGTTCAAATACTTATGCTAATACGGTGAGGACTTCCTGCTAACCACTCACAACTTTGAATTGTCAAGGTCGTGCTATAAGCATTTGGGCGGAGTTTGGATTTAACTGTTTAGGGCTCCGTACCTCAAAAGGAAAAATGGAACCCTTATAGGATCACTTTGTTGTCTGTCGGTCAAGAAACCTACAGGGTACTTCCCGTTGACCTAGAATCATGAAATTTGGCAGGTAGGTAGATCTTTTAGCTGACATTTGGGGAAAAATCTGAAAACCGTGAATTTAGGGTTAGATCACACAAAAAAAATGTGGTCATGAACTAATAATTGGTATTTTCAATTTTCTAAGTAAGTTAACTATATCAAGTGGGGGTAATATGAAAGGTCTTCACCTGTGCATTCTAAAACAGATTTTTATTTATTTTTATGTATCATAGTTTTTGAATTATCGTGAAAAATTACGAAAAAATGTAACTGTAGTACGGAACCCTCGTTCCGCGACCCTGACTCGCACTTGGCCGGTTTTTTTTCTATAATAAGTCGATGGTTTTTTTAGACCAAGCTACTTACCTCACGTTTGTACCCTCACCCTTTTGTTAGATAGATGCATTGGACCGGAACATGACGAATCTCTTAACTGATTTACCCCTATGATTATTATCTTGGTTTCTGACGCCAAAAGGCACTCATGCCTGTCTTGCGCGTTTTCGCACCAATTGGTTCTACTGAAGACCTGAGACGTCTAATGTTTTCCTACTTATTTGATGCTCAGTTTTTCTCATGATAAGTAGATAGTTAAGGGTAAATAATAGCTGTTTTGTAATAGGAAAAAAAAACAACAAGCAACTTAAAAACGATTAATCCTGAGAAATAATATAACAATGGTTCGTCTCGCATGCTACAATGACAAATGGAATCGCGTGCAAAACGTAGCTTTTTGTACTTTTTATGTACCACCGTTACTCGTAGGTATGTAGCGTGTTGGGATAGCATGTCCTAATCACTTTAATTGCCAACATTTCAGATAGAGCTTTTAAAACATTGTAATGTTGGTTCGCATAAATATGTCTAACCGCCGTACTCAGAGTCGCTTAATCGTTACTTAAGTTTAGTTAAAACGAGACAGAGCTATATCTCTCACATAAATCTGTCTCGTTTTAACTCAATCTTAAGTAACGATTAGCGACTCTGAGTACGGCGGTCAAGGACTGATTACTGAATTATATTTAAGCAAACTGACAGGGATCCGATTCAATTAGTAGGTCTATTTCATGAGGTTTTTGTCACTAAGCAACACCAGTCGCTACTTGGTCGCGCTGTCATCTTATGCTTCTAAAGAAGAGTGAGTAGGCACCTTCTAGGGAAGCTCACTCCGTTTTAGGATGCATCATCACCTGCTGGTCTGATAGCAGTCAAGCGCATGCCTATTTAGTTTTAAAAACCCGCCAAGTGCGAGTCAGGCTCGCGCAAGGAGGGTTCCGTAATACAGTCGTATTTTTTCGACATTTTGCACGATAATTCAAAAACTATGATGCATAAAAATAAATAAAAATCTGTTTTAGAATGTACAGATGAAGACCTTTCATATGATACCCCACTTGATATAGTTATCTTACTTCAAAATTGAAAATACTAATTATTAGATCATGACCACAATTTAATTTTTTTGTGTGATGTAACCACAAATTCACGGTTTTTAGATTTTTCCCCAATTGTCAACTATAAGACCTACCTACCTACCAATTTTCATGATTCTAGGTCAACGGGTAGTACCCTGTAGGTTTCTTAACAGACCGACACACAGACAGACAGACAGACAACAAAGTGATCCTATAAGGGTTCCGTTTTTCCTTTTGAGGTACGGATCCCTAAAAATGCTTTTAACGAATCAAGCGTCGATCGTCTGTCAACATGAAAAGCGATCGTCGCTGTCAACATGACAGTTTGGCATAAAATAACAGATCGCGACTGTTGTGTGAGAATGGAGAGTGAAATTATTTCTATCAATTAAAATTTCCTCAGAAAGAATAGCTATGTAGCAAAAACAATAATGATAACTAAATACTTACGTAATAGCTTCAAGTAATAACTAACTTGCAAGTAAATAGGTAAGTAATTACTTAATATTATTACATAAGATAGTAGTTATATCGTACAGTCCTTAACTTTAAGCGTCTTCATTCCTTATCTGTGACCTTGACGTGTGCATTACAGTCTCCCTTTTACCGCGAGTACCTAAACACGAATACGCAATACCCATGTCAAGGAATGCGTTCACTTGTGGGGAAACTATACAACACATATAACATGTAATTGTACGCGGCCGAAAGTAATGTACACCGGCCCTTAGAATGACATTTCGGCTTTGTAGAGCGTTGTCTCTGTCACTCATACCTATGTGACGTTTTGTCGGTCTCAACAACAGGAACAGCGCTCTACAAATCTGCTACCTCCGTCTAAAGGTCGATGTACATTACTTTCGTTACACAGGCGTTGAATTAACTGCTTTAGAGTGACCAAAGTGGATTTATTTTAGAAAACAGTATAAGCAGAAAACAAAGTACCTATTAGATATAAAACATAATCATAGTCATTACAAACAGAATTTCATTCAAATAAGACCTACCTACCTGCCAAATTTCATGATTCTAGATCTGCGGGAAGTAGGTATCTACCCAGGTTTTCTTGACAGACACGACAGACGGACAGACAGACAGACATAGAGACAAAGAACTGGTCCTATAGGGGTTCCTTTTGAGGTAGGAACCCTAAAAACGTAATATTGAGGTAAAATCTTACTTAATAAAGGCAAACATTAGCTGCTTGTGAATACATTAAAAACTTCCGAAACCAATAATACCGAATACCGGTGGTGGGTTTGCCATCTTTTAAAGCAATTAACAGATATACCGACTCCTGTCCTCCCAACACAAGTCAGCAGCCGACTCGTTGGGCTATAATGAGCCAGTTAGGCCAATCTGATGACTATTATTTCAGTGGTAAAGGCAATCGGCTGTCACACAAGCGTGGTAGTATTAATTGGTTCCACCCCTCTCCCGTTATAAAATGATTAAAGTGGCCACATAAAAAGGTTGATTAGTATATTTGCTAAAAAAAAAATAGCCCGACCAAACTTTTATTTATCTGATGAGAACGCGTCGTTAGGTGACTTGTTGGAACATCTATACATGCTTTAAAACCGGATATCTGGCAATTTGTGATACACCGCGGACCCGAATAACAAGATTCCCCTTCGATATTATAGGTAAGTATAAACGCTCGCAACGATAATGAAACTGATACTGAGTCAGTTCATTTTAATATTCGAAAGAACTCTGAGACAGTGAGACAGTATATTAAAGAAACGATATATTATACATAATATGTAACATTTATGATACTACAGGAGTTCTTTTTTATGCCTTGATAGACTGTAATATTGTATGGGTAATAAGTTCTCATAATAACAATAGAATTTTTTCTTTTTTATACACATAAATATAAGGGTCCTTACGAAACATGACACACCTCAGCGACAAAAATTATTTTAGAGCTCCGAGTTTGGCCTATTTCTTCAATAAATTTACTATAGTTTTAGATTTATTTAATTACCATTGCACCTTGAATAATTTTTGTTTTTTGTGTTTTCACTATTTCGGAAAGTTTTACCTACTTTTTGTATTATTTTACTTATATGATTAATAATTGTTTGCATGTAAATTGTGTGAATGTGCATGTAGTGTTTGCTTTCAAATGATTTTACAAACAACGTCATGTAATTTAACTTTATATAATTTAAGATCATTTTTGTAAAAATCGCTAGCGAACCTTTTCAATAAAAATAAAAAAAATAAAAATAAATAAAATAAATCGTAAAGTCAATGTAGCTTGTGCAGAAGGAACTGGGAGCTCACTACATTATCATTCCAAAAAACCGTATAATTTTGAAACTACACATTCTTACGGAAATCTGCCAAACCACAGACACAGATATTTGTTTCTAGAGCGTGACTACAAAATGTAATTGAGTTTCATCATCATCATCATCAGCTTGTGGACGTCGACTGCTGGACATGGACACCTAAAGAGCGCCACCACACCCGTCCTTAGCCTTCCTCATCCAGCCACTTCCCGCCAGACTTTTTATATCGTCGTTCCATCGTGCTGGAGGGCGTAATTCGGGTATGTCAGTGACCTTATCCCTGAAGGAATTAATGCAATTTAATTAATTAATATTTAAACGAGAACCAAACTACGTTTGTATAGAAACCACTGAGGAACGCGCTAGGGAAACTTCTCTTAAATTCTTGTCTAAAATGCCCGCTGTCGACGCCTGTTCCATCGTTTCACGCTCAATCAGCGCAACAACAGCTGCGAACGTTTTTGAACGCAAACCGCAGTTTATTTTTGGGTTAGCATTGTTTGTTTACGTATTAATTCGGGAAACACGTGGTCAGCTGCTAACGAACACCCGAAAAGGTTTTAACGTTTCAATCGATTATTGTGTTAGCAGTCATTGTTATTCAATACAAGTCATTGTTATTGAAATGAAATGAAATTATAGAATTTCAGTAGGGTTGTCAATTTACTATCCCGATATTTTAATGGGTTGAATGCAAACCTTCTCTTGACCAAGTAACTATATAAGCAGTCAGTAGTCACTCAGTTTAGTAAGGCTTTAAACATCAACACGCGACGGAAAATGCATTGGGTGTAAACCTGTTCTCAACCAATACTTGACTACGAGTACCTACTAGCAAGTTTAGTTTAAAGAAATTGAATACTTTTTGCTTTAACGGTGAAGGAATCGTGAGAAAACCAGCATGTCCGCCACACCGCACTTGGCAAATGATATGAATGGTGAGCTATGGCCTAAACGCTATTCATTCTGAAAGGAGACTCAGTAGTTTTGCCAACGGTTGAGATGATGATGTTGATAATGATAATGATAGTGATGTCGATGATGATGATAGTGATGTCAATGAAGATAATGATGATGTTGATACTGCATGGGCCATGGCAGGACGTCAATTTGTAGAGCGTGCGCAAACGATGCGTGGAAATTGGCATTCCAACGCGCCCTTCCCAGTGTGTATGCATGCCTTCATAACCTCAGAATACAGAGTATTCTGAGTTCATAACATAGTTATTTTTATTGCATATGCATAGGTATAACTTCTAGTAGCCGCATGTGACACGTTTCCATCGAGCGTTCCATATAAAGTTGCAGCACCAGATAAACCAGGAAGTCCGTAACTGTGTTCTATGAAAACCCTTGCAAAGACCTATGTGCTGACCAGAAATGGATGTCAAAATGAATTGGCAACCCTGAATATCGGTTAATCAACACAGAAGCAAGTTAAATATTGCTATGTTTTGTGGCATTTCCAACGAGGCTAAATTGTTAGCGCGATTTCCTATAGGACCACAACTTTTATTCTTGCATCCAACACCGTCTCAGAGGAATAGTATTAATTTTTAATTTCAAAGGTTTCCTTCGCTTTTACTAGTATGTGTGATTTTTTATTTTTAGTAGTTTTATAAATTAAATTATTTTTTAATTCTTGGCATTATAATGGGATCGAAGTAGTTTCTTTAACGTCAGGCGCTCCTTTATCCACCAATAGCTCAATCACTTAGCTTTTTTGAGGTTTTGTGCGAAATTATGATTTATAAAGTTTAGTTATGTCGATTATTGCTATGTCGACCTGTCGCGTACTATAACTACTGAACTATATTAGGTAACAAATGAATATATAATAATAGATTTTTTAAAAATCTAAGACTACACCAGCCACTGCTAGTCTACAAACGTACAACATTTGAAAGAAACGGCTGTCAGGTGATAGCTTTATGATGCAAAAAAGTACATCAAAAGTCAAGTTGTTTTTGATAAAAATTATACCCAAACACAAAACCTCTAAACCGAAACCACAACACTGAATAGTGTCTGTTCCATCGTGCATACCAACTACTAGTAGACGCACCTACACCTATTATTTCAACGGTGATCTCAACGAAGATTATAAATAGCATTTGATAGTACGATTTGAGGGAATAAAAAGACTGAAAGATATAAATGCTTACAATGTCAAACCAATACTGGGACTGAGCTTATAATCGTAAAAAAATCCCATCTTGTACGCATCCAATACACCTGCGTGATCAAGGTGAAGGTCACGTGCCTCGCATTAACCGAAACACCGCGAACCAGTTCCAACGTGGAAATGTCAATGTAAATATTGTATTCCCGCCACGCCGGCCATCTTGGATTTCGGTTCAACCGGTTTGGGATGAGACGCCAATGGCATTGGAATGTCTCTTTTATTGGATTTCTTTTGGTTGTCACAGCTGTATGACGGATTGTCCTGAACGGCCCGAAACATCAGTAATTATTGTATCTTTGCTATTGTGTGATGTGCCTCGGTTTAATAAGTCCACCACTACGTCTGTTGGAAAATTGGTTTTAAAATTACCTAAAGCTACCTACCTACCATGTAACTTGACTGCGGACTTCCTAAAAGTTTAATCAATAGAAAGCTTTTCCTCTGAACTGTCTTTTTATTTCCTCCACATAGTGTAAATTATTCAGGACTAGCTGATGCCCGCGACTTCATACGCGTGGATCAAGATTTTAAAAAATCCCGTGAGAACCCTACGATTTTCCGATATAAAAAGTGGCCTATCACTATCACTTTTCAGGTCTCTAACTATAACTATGTAAAAAAAATACGTCAATCCGTTGCTCCGTTGCAACGTAATTGAAGGACAAACCAACAAACAAATACATTGTCGCGTTTATAGAATGCTTAGTGATAACTATTTTCTCTATTTGTTATTGTTATACAGCCGGTCGAATTTTCTCTTTGTCTAAGAATTTTTAACAGTAAAAACAACAATTCAAAGTCAATTTTCAGTATTACAATAATAGCAACTGTTTCATACACCGTAGACGAGCATGCTACTTCAATAACACGTAATTTGATACTTAACCCTCTTCCATTTCTGAAACAGAACAAAGCCAGCAATTAAGGTTCATAATCGCCAACACTCCCATAATTAATACTACAGAAATTAAAACCCTTGCAATAAGCGTACAGTGCAGGCACAAAAAATACACAATCCAAGCTTAGTGCTGTACCGAACATTAATTAAGACGGAAGTGTCAGACGCTGAAAGGTCTCAAGATGAAATCGATGAACTGGTCCTTATGTACACGGAACAGAAGTCGATTTCTATCAAGCGAATTAACCAGTTTGTTCGGAACACACTGTGGTTTTATAAAAGGTCGGCATTAGCGCCAACAGATTTTCAATTGGACTACAACCGTTTATTGTCAAGTAGCAGATGCACGCGATTCTGGTCGTTTACAGACATTTGAAAAACCCTGCAACAGCCTTTAATGTGGGTAAGTACTGTAAATTCACTATACCCTGTTCATCGATACAAACTAGTAGGGTAGGTACTATTGGTACCTATATAATATAACTATTGGTACTTACCAAACCGCACGTTCTTCGTCGCAGAGAACGCTCAAATATTTTTATCCGTTGAGATACTCTACTGCTCTATAACTTATTTACCAACAGACAGCTTTCCGAAAATTACTCTTATAATAATTTTCCAGCTCACCTGACCGGATTTGCTGGTGTGGAAATTTGAAAAACCTTTCTTAACCTATAGTCCGCGACAGGTTGAGATGACAATCGGGGAAGGGACGCATGTGCAAATTCTTAAGCTTCTAGAGCCGTCAGTAGGTAATCAATCGGTTTCTCTTTTTATAATATGTACATAGATGATGTTATACAAAATAAACAAATCGTGTTTAACTTTTTAGCTTTTTTAATATTATGTAAGTAACATTATGTCAACACTAAGTATTTATTTTGTCTAGCTCCGCTCCGTGTCATCGCATTCAATGTTTACATAGGAATCGCTATAGCCAACTGTGTATACGTAGTTTGATAGTGTCAGGGCTAAAACAGCGAACGAGTTACTAACGAGGGGAAAAGTGCCTATTTCCGAGGCGTAATGACCGCCGTGACAACCTCCGTCAACCGGACAAATGCAGGGCGAGTCTGCCTGCTTCCCAGTTAAATAACCTAATAAAGCTATATATTATCGGACTAGCCTCACACAGTTTGGTGTTTATCATTTGTCTGTATAACTAATGTGTTTGTGCTCAAGTTACTACATTCTGTTTCTATTAGTCCAGTTTTAGCACAATAGGTACTTAGGTACTAAATTACTCGTATTAGGTACCTACTTTACTGGCTCAATGACCCAAAAAGGATCTTGACACTAGAAAGTCAGATCCTGCGGGTCATATTAATGAGGCGAGAGAACAAAAAACAGCAAGAAAAAGAGAAGAGAGAACAACTGCGAAGTAATGTAATACCACACGTTTCCATGCTGATTTTGCCGACAGGAGGGAGGAAATTTTAGTCCGTGCAAGTTTGGACACATCCTAACAGCAGGCAGAAGTTTGTAGGGATTTTTTCCTCTCCCGAAAGAAAAAACTAGTGAAGCTGCCACTTACGCCTATTTAGGCCGCTTCACGCCAGCAGAGTCTTCCAAGAATTAAGAAGTCTTCTCTACATTTTTTGCAGGTTTTTGTTCACTACACCAAACAAGACCCAGCGAGACCTGCAGGTCAATTTTGTAAAACCTGCATCAATCATTATTACAATCTCAATTGTTGTGATTGGCTGAATTTGTACGATTCCTGTTGCAACAATGCATTAAAGCCAAAAGTGAAATTGAAGAAAAAAGAAGAAATTGTAACTGTCATTCTACCGCAATCGAGCCGCTGGGCATCCAAGTAGGGTTTCCCTATCGAACAACCCATGTATGTTATTCTTATTTCTTACAGCATGATCTTCTCCCATCCTCTTTACAGGTGTTCAAGTCAATAAAGAAATGTCCACATCTTTATAAAAATTTAACTTTTTTGGTGCAGAATAACGCTTTTCATTTAATTAGAGGTAGAAAATCTTTCAATTTGATATTATAATAGCTGATAGCTGCTAGCTTTTGAGTTCTGGTTAGAGATGGGATTTCCCCACGAGTTTGAATTTCACTTACTTACGAGTGGTCCTTATCATTCAATTTAACAATTTCGTTTTTTAAAATAAAGAAGATGTACCTACATGAATTAAAATGGATGCTTTAAAATCGACGCTATTGGTTTGGTCCCCTGTCAGCGGTGCAAGATTTATTTAAAAAGTTCGTATGGACGGCCAAGGCACGTTGTTTTATTTCCGGAAAACTCGTCGACTATCGGAATTTCAGTTAAAATTGTTACATTGGTTACATAAATAGATATACGATTGGCTATAATGAGACCAGAAATAACTTTGATTTAATTACTTACAAAACTAAGAACATACATACCTATATCAGTATCTATATGCAAAAGGTCAACTCACTCACGAAAACAACTTCAATTTCTTCTTCTCATAATAGAGTTTTCAAAATCAAGAGTTTCAGGAGTCCTCCTGAAGATATCTTGACTCTTGAAAAACTAACTAAAGCAACTCAAACTAAAAATGTTTATGCAAAGTATGATTAACATAATAATATAATAGCCAGGTACTTTAATATGCCAACTTCAAAGCACTTGGCTCTTATAAACTGTACTGCGCTACGGTAACGCAGACTTGTTGACTTTCGAGGCGTTCGTTCAAAAACTTGAATGAACGAGCTCACAACTAGCCGAGTCAGAGATGCAAGTAAGTACCTGTATAAATAATTATAAGTTTCTTCTCTTTAACCCGCGGTATCGGATCGCTCAAGTCTTTTGCAGTCTTGGATTAAGTTTTACTGAAAGCTTATTACGAAATTTCTTGATCTACGAGTATAGCTAAATATAATATTTAGTGTTTTTTATTTAGTTAGTATGTATATAGTGTTCTCTAATAAAGTACCCACTTAAATTACTTACCTACTAGAATTTTTCTTAAGAAAAAGTTATCTTTGGATACTCATGGCGCAATGACGTTTAAAGACTGACCCTCAAGTGTCGGCAGCCCACGTCGTGGTCGATCGTTAAAAAAAAATTAGTTAGTGTTTATCTTATTTAACCAAACTACATGTTTGGCAATGTAGACTTAACATTTCTTAAGTTCCTGATAAACTGGAGATTCAAAACTATGAAGCACTTTAATGCAATCTACCTGCAAACTAGTAATAAAACTTCCCGTTCCTCCTGAATGATTAGCAAGTGAGCCGATGCGCCGATATCCCCTAACTTTATTGGAATGTTACGAAGATCCAAGGCCCTTGACCCGTAACTTTCTCGACAAAACCGGCAGCGATAAATTTGTTTTAACTTTTCCAGCTTCTTAGTATGCAAACTTTACTTGAAACTTAGTTGTGAGTGTATTAAGCCCAATGTTATTTTGATGATCATCATCAAACCTATTATTTTGATGCTTTTTAGGGCTCCGTACCTCAAAAGGAAAAACGGAACCCTTATAGGATCACTTTGTTGTCTGTCTGTCTGTCTGTCAAGAAACCTACAGGGTACTTCCCGTTGACATAGAATCATGAAATTTGGCATGTAGGTAGGTCTTGTAGCTGACATTAGGGGAAAAATCTGAAAACCGTGAATTTGTGGTTATATCACACAAAAAAAAATTGTGGTCATAAACAAATAATTAGGATTTTCAATTTTCGAAGTAAGATAACTATATCGAGGGGTATTATATGAAAGGTCTTCACCTGTGCATTCTAAAACAGATTTTTATTTATTTTTAACCGACTTCAAAAAAAGGAGGAGGTTCTCAATTCGTCGGAATCTTTTTTTTTTTTTTTTTTTATGTATGTTCCCCGATTACTCAAAAACGCCTGAACTGATTTTGAAAATTCTTTTTTTGTTTGAAAGGGTATACTTCAAAGTTGGTCCCATTTCAATTTGGTGAAGATCTGATGAACATCTTCGAAGATAGATACTGGAACTCCTCAACGGATAAGAGTAAATTGCTCGCGATCAGTGTAATAGCTTAGTAAACAGTAGATTTTTAACCAGTCATAGCATAATTCCATGGGGCCACTAAAAATTGTGAAATAAAAATTTTTTACAAAAAAAATTAAAACCGACTTCGTTACACAAACACTAAAAATTGTAAAATAATTTAATTTATTACCGAATATATTATGTATACAAGAGTTAATATAGTTCCATAATAATATTTTTTGGGGTCGGTGCCAATGAGGTGCCATTGTGGAGTCCCATAAAAATATGAAGTCTAGACGATTCGCGCAGCTAAAGCTAATTGGCACCGGCACCAAAAAGTATTATTATGGAACTATATTAACTCTTGTATACATAATATATTCGGTAATAAATTAAATTATTTTACAATTTTTAGTGTTTGTGTAACGAAGTCGGTTTTAATTTTTTTTGTAAAAAAATTTTATGCATCATATTAGTGGATACCTACTCTGTACAAAGAATAGACCCTCCAAATTTCATGTCTTCAGGACCAGCGGTTTAGGATGTGCGTTGATATATATGTCAGTCAGTCAGTCAGTCAGTCAGTCAGTCAGTCAGGACTTTAAATTTTATACATATAGATTTAAGTATTTAAATATTATAAACCTTCGCCATTTTTACACGAGTTTTATACTTACACAACATATTAAAATACCTACTTTCGAATGAGTAAAATGTTGAAACCTTCTTCTACCTAATATACTTAAAATACGAGATCTTTGGAAATATATAACAATATAAAAGTGTGACTTGATTAAAAATAAAACTGCTGAGCTAAATTTTTACCAACTAATTTCGACTTCCTCTCACAAGATCGATCAATAGATAAAAAAGCAAGAACTTATCCTTAACCCACTCTTAACGATGAATCCACGGGCGTTATCTCCATCTTGGAGATTAGGTTCAATATTGGATAGAAGTGGGGCTGATTTTTTGCGACTAGCCTATAAAGGGCGTCTTAAGTACAGAAACCCTCTATAATCGTGAAGGCAGGACCCTTTCCTTGAGGTGAACACTTTTATATGCCCATCAAACCTTACGAGTCTAATAAAACACGATTGTTTTCCATTAACATAGACGTCTCCGTACAGCTTGGCGTGAAAATATTTCATTATTTATGTGGCTACCGGTACTAAAATGTGGACTAGGTTTTTCTTGAATTTACGTACCTACCGCAATAAATGTATAGTACGCGACAGGTCGAGCTGCCATCTCGATCTGTCGCGGAGGTGCTCATTTACCCCTGCAATATCAAACCTACACTTTAGACATACTTTGTGCAAAGTAGCCACAAAATAATATTTTACGTACATAATAGGTAAAAGGTAACACGAGATTTCTGCCTGTTATGTTGTATCAAATCCACGGTCTTATTGAGATTTTTTTTTCCTAACCTATAGACCTAACCCCGCTGCTAGATGAATCCATTCAACCGTATTTTTAGGAATGTTGCTGATATTTTATTTTTTGTATACATTTTTAAAAAATGTTATTGTCATGAGTATTCTAATGAGAGAATCAAAAATTAGTGATATAAAGTTTATGCTAATTCGATTCTATTATTTAAAATTCCTTTGTTCAGGTTTGAATGGGAGTATATTGATTGACCTACGTTTTAGTTATTTACATACCTACCTACCAGTGGCGTGCAGCTCATAGAAGCATAAACGCACTGCTTACCCTTATTGTAATAAATCAATGCTTATTTTTCATTATAACCTGCCGTAAAATAAGTTCATACCTAAATGCATACCCTGGCTTGAACTCCTGTGCACGCCACTGCTACCTACTACAGGCGTTTTTTTTATATATTAAGTATTTGGTATTAAGTTCTTTCTTCTATTATTACTACTATGTACACAGTCCCAAAGTCTGGAGCACCGCAGAGAAGTTAGCTCTCTATGCGCGTTCTATCGCCTTTATAATGGGGAGTGCTCTGAAGAGCTTTTTGACCTCATTGCACCCTCTTTTTTCTACAACCGCACCGCGCGCCACCGTAAGGAATTTCATCCTCATCACCTGGGTGGCTGGTGCACTTCGACCGTCCGCTGTGCCAGATCCTTCTTTCCACGCACGTGCAAACTGTGGAACCAACTCCCATCGGCGGTGTTCCCACTAGATTACAACATGGGATTATTCAAGGGGCGGACCAACAAATTCCTAAAAGGCCGGCAACGCATCGGCAGTTCCTCTGGTGCTGCAAATTGTTCATGGGCGGCGGTAATCACTTAACATCAGGTGACCCGCCTGCTCGTTTGCTCGCTATCTCTATTAAAAAAAAAGAAAAAAAAGTAGATTAGATTTGTCATCAGCCAGTATTCATCAATCGGATCGCGGCCGCTCAAATAAAATAAAATGAAATCTCGAAAACGGCCTGCGAACAACAACAATAGAGAGAAAAGAGCCTGCCTGTTTAAGCCTCCGCGACGCTTTAATTAAAAACAAATTGTAGAAAAATATACGCAAGGAAAAGATTTAGCAGCAATATAAGTCAATTAGCGAGAGCTGAAAAAGTTTAATCAGGAATTGAAAAAGTTCATCAAGTATTTTGGTTGTGAACCTATATAAAAATAAAACATGGGCCCCTAGCAAAAATCAAATTTTCGGAAGCAAAATACTTAGTATTTTATTAGACACTAGCGACCAGCCCCGACTTCGCATGGGTTCAATGTAGATATTAATGTGGTGGGGTGAGTTCATCCTACTTTTTTCGTATAATATTTGTTAACTTTCGATGGATGCGTCATTTTTTCAACATTTTGTACAAATATCGTTATATTTCAACAAATTAACACAAACCAATACCTACTATACCTATTAACCTTGAATCACTCTATCTATTGGTGGAAACTGCATTGAAATCCGTAGCTTATTTTAAAAGATCTACGCGTTCATACATACATACAGACAGCGGGAAGCGACTTTATTTTGTACTATGTAGAGACTAGGTAAGTGGGTACCTACTTAAATATTATAAAGGCTTTTTTTATTAAGTAAGTCCTACCTATGCGATCATTTTTCAATCGTTGTTTCAATTCCCTACGTCGTTTATTGCAAACCCAATAATTTACTTACTCAAATGAATAAATCCAAAAACTTGTTTCGTGCTACAAGCCGACATTTAAGCCGATTTTGTACCACAGCAAAACTGTAAAACAAAAACATATCTACCTCACATTCTACCCCAAACATCCAACACGGTTCCAACAAAATGTACAACTCATAAAAGAATTTACGTTTAGAACGGTGTTAAAAAATTAGATTTTCATAAAACTCACATAAAAATCCAAACAAAAAAATGAGTCCTTTAATATTATTCAAAAGTTTTCCATAATCGTTTTTACATATTCATTGAGATGTCAGGGTGCATTTGAGAAGCGTAGCGTCTGTACGAATTTGAATAACAAATGCCTGACATCTGCATGTCTCTAGCACAGATTTCCACTTCCCTCAAACCTTTGATTGATACAAACAATGACCAGTTACGGTCATCACAAATAATGCAATAGATGTCACAAGGGTCCTGGTAAATATGTTGTGCCAATGTATTTAAGTATAATTGGAGTAATAAATAGTACGAAGAACTGGTACGCGTTGGGCCCCCAAGGTGCTGGAATTGGCAGACCCAACCCAACTCAACAGGTGGACAGACAACACCAAAGGCTTTGCAGGGACCCACTGGATCTAATAGGCAGCGCGAGATCACAGCGTGTGGAGTTCCATACAAGAGACCTATGTTTAGCAGTGGACGTTTAACAATAATTGATGACGACTACAATACATACTAGTGGCCCTCCACTTGGTCTATTTTTCACGCACAAGTTCCAAGTGACTCGTTGGAACAGTGTTTGACCAAACACGCTGAGCCGAAGGGTTCTTGAGCCAATAGTTAGATTGTTTTCAGCATTTTCAGGCAGTAAGTTACGGCCTGGAAACAACTTACAAGACATTACGTAACAACAAATTAAGGCTAAAATAAGACTTAGAAAGTGGAAACGTCCACCATTTACATCATTAATGTTCCCTGATTGCAAAACTTCAGTCTTTGTTAAAACAACATTAATAAAGTTTAAAAGAACAATAATTTATTCAAACAAAATGAAGGTGACTGTTCTCGCAATGTCTCCCCTTCATTTGTTTGGGCCTTTTTAGACAAATGCTTGTAATCATAGAAAAACCGACCTTCTTCGAAAGTTTGGCCTAACACGATTTCATTTTTGTTAAGTATTATTTGTTAAAGGGAGTCAAAGAATCTAACTTTACGTATCAACCATAGTTAGAATATACTAATATCTTTTAGGGTTTCGTTGTAAAAAGAGAAACCGTTATGGTTTCTTCTTGTTGTTGTTTCTTAAATCGTTTTTAAAAAAAGTTAAGAAATGACCGCCAATGTCTTTAGCAACTAGCATGACGACGGAATCTTACATTACGCGTGTTCTAACACACACTTTATCAGTTATTGTATTATTGTATTGCTGGCAAGTTTTGAAATAACCACCATACGAGCAGTCTAAATACCTAGTACTATACTAGGTATTTTGCTCGTATGGTGGTTATGGTATATGGCTCGTATGGTATTTTTTTAGTAGTTACGAACTGCTCGCGAAACCTGGCAGGTACTCAGTGCAAATAAAATATTATTATACTCGATCAGCATTATTTTTTGTAGCTCTGATTTTCTACTGTAATGCTAGTCTAGACAAACAGCATCGAGGTCATCGATCTGCAGCGATATATTCCGCCCTTGCGTCATCGGTCGCCAGTCGAACGCAAGTCGAATAACAATGACGGATGCCCAGCGGTCAGAATGATAATTAAATTTTCCACACGCTATATTCTCCAATATGGAACGAATTCCGAAGGCTCGAGAATCTATTTTCCACACGTAAAATACATTCACTCTCGTGTAAAAAACCCCGCTAAGCAGACTCTTATGGGAATCTTTTAAGTTAAAATATTTCACGAGGTAGTCTGCGGGGCAATCCTCAAGACACCGATTCATTTTGAGGTTACTAGAGTACTAAGTCATACTCGTAATGGAGTCGTAGGAAAAATACGGTCGGAATAATAAAAATATTAGCCCCCAGTTTTGTAAAAGCGTTCTTTATGATGAAAATAATTTTGGTGTTGTTGAAATTATTATGGCTTCGGATTCGTAGCGAAATAATATTCTGTTGTAACATATTACGAAAGATTTGTTTATTCCTGGTGGTTTTCGAGGCACGAGCTCAGCGCTATGTTGCAAAAAGGCGTCACCGCCATTTGCAACATTACGATTGTGCTGAGACGTTACGTTGCCCATTTACTGCAGGCACACAAAATTGTCATTATCTTTTACATTTTCATAAAATTGCACATGTAATTGAATAACAGCACTAAGCTATTTAATCTGTTAGTTACTTGCTGTTACTACTGGCATGAATCACACACATGTAACAAATTTTCAACAAGCATTGCAAAGCATGCCGATCGCCGGGTAATAGCTAGATTAGTGTTATAGATAATATTGTATATAAGAGTATAGTAGCTTCTACAAAATCGTTTGCTAAGCCTATCCCGACAAGTTAGGAAATTCACAAGCTAAGCGAAGTAGTGTTTAAACTGTGCCAAGGATGAGCCGTTATAGTAAATAAACATGAATTATATATTGCAACAGACTTGCTTACTTTAGAGCCGCAAAGAGACCTTTTAGCAGCTAACGTTGACTAAACAAACAATGTTAATGCTGTATGCAAAAACATCTTATGTAGTTTTATACTTAACTCAGAAAAAGATATAAGTAGGTACATATATTTTTTCCGCAGCGAGCGGCTGGATTCATGGCGTGCAAGACAATGCGACGTGTGGAAATCCCTACAAAAACCCTTGCAGTATTGGTCATCTATCGGTTAGCGATGATGATGATATTTTCTACGTGTCGATGAAATTTTATCTAATGTAAGTGTATACCTAATATTTTATTCACAATCTCTATAGTATGAAAGAATAGTTGATCCAGAGCTGATATAAAATGTGCGTAGATTGACACTCTTTTTATCTGCTTAGTATGGGTGTACAGAGCAGAGTTTACAGAAATGTTCAGAGATAATAAATAAATAAGAGGGAGCGCGAAGTCACGGTCGTCAGCTAGGTATACTTTTTCAAATAAAAATACCTTCCCAATTTTGAGGGGCTGAATCTTCAGTCTTATCTACCTGAAGAGCAACGTCACAATGCCGTGAAGTGCTCGTCCTTAAAACGTAAATTCCGACCTTGCGTCATTTTTGTCTTCAAGACTTTAGTAAGTATCTTTCTCTGAAACTGAAAAAGTTTTCAAAAGTACCTAGGTACTTGGTTTTGTTTACTTTAATCCCCATCGATATAAAAGATTTCCGAAATTTCAAAAACATTAGCTAAACGAAATTGAACCTTAAATATGATTAGGAGGAGAATTCAACGTTTCCAAACCGTGTAACCAATATGAGAGAAGCCCAAAGCAACGGATCCATACGAATATGTTCACGGGCTCACTCGGAGTTACTAACATAGGCAATTCATTTTGTGAACTGAATATATTATACTGGGTTAAGAAATAACAAACTCTATGACTACTGCGTATGGGTGAATGTTGAAATAAGGCGTATTTGTCGAAATAAGAGAGAGAATATTCCAATCAAATCAAGCTATTTTCAATTCTACCTCGCTAAACATAAAATACAAAATTGTTTATCTCGGATGAGGTATTTTTACAAATCCCAAATTGCGATCACACGGTAAGGCGTGCGATATGTTCGGTGTATTGAAATCCTACTCCGTCATAAAGATATGTAAATTGACACTAAACTCTATTCAGTATTCTAGTTACTTAACAACTTCCGATTGCACGTGTGTTTTCAAGGTTAGCTATATTTTATAAGTGAAATAAACAATTCAGACCAAATGCTGTCACTGACCACATATACCTACTACTAAAAATAATTACAAAACTACTTAGATACTAGAGACAACACAACACATGACTGTAACTGAATGAACACTATCGCACAATGACATTTGTTGTGAAAGATAAAGTGCAAAATAATGCGTTAGGTATTGTACAAATAATAATATTATCGGTATGAATCTCGAGCATATCATTTAACGAGAAAAACTCCATAATCAAGTTGCCGAAAAAAAATCCTACTTTAGTTTGCAAATAAGATATTAGTGAGTAAAACAGTAATATGTACTTCTTAATTTACTAAAATAACGTGTAAATAGGTACGATAGTATTGTTTTACATGAAAGTGCAATGAAAATCTAATAGCTGCACATAAATTTTTTTGCAATAAAGATAAAGAAACTCTTTTGGTGACCAGCAACGTGTTTTATGCACCCATAACCATTACAGCAAAATTGATTTCAATTTTATGGTTTCTGCTCCCCTGAATCCAATCATTGTTATCGCTTGTGTAGGATATTAAAAATGTAATGAGACCAAGCGTTTTAGAATGTGACCCAAATATCTATTGATTTCATTGAAGCACTTGTCACAAAAGAATTTTATACGAACCTGAAATCCTTGACTCATCAAATTGTGAACAGTTAGCGAACGAACGGAATAATACTTACCTTTAATGCCTTTGATATTTCTAAAGACTTTTTATGACGTGCACACATGATGCCATCTACGTATTATTGTAGAATTATATTAATTGTGATGTAATTTTTTCAGCGTTTTCTGTAGTTATCTATGTAATTTCCAACACAAAATAATTAGATTCCAACTTACTATGTCAATCTTAGCAGCACCCGCGCTGGTATTTTTGGTATGAGTTATTAGTTAATCTTTTTACAAGGTGCCTTGCATTGAATACTCGTCTTGCCTTCCAACTGAAGATTCACCCTAACATCCCCAGTTGTTGCTGAATTTGCTCCATTGTACTAAGTATTTTAATTGATGTAGTAAGAGATTATTATTTTTAAACACATCTTCATTTATTTTACATGTTAATTTGAACTACCTTAGCTAGAAGTATGCTTGAGATTTATAAATTGTGGTGAAAATGTAAAATGCACACTGTGTCCAAGCAAGTCTGTGTTGAACTTGGTTGAAACATGCTTTATCGGTAGCAATGTCTCGATACATTATTAGTCTGACGCCTTGCACACAACACTTACTCATGGATCCTTGCCAGACACCGTGGCGTATCAGCTACCCACTATACCTACTCTGAATCACATGGCAGTGACCACAAACTGAACACTAGATAGCTCATAGTGAACTCAAGTAAGTAGGTACCTAAAGAAATTTTGACAAATACGTACCTATTGCAATTTTATTTAAATTTCAAAATGTTTCTTATGCAAAACTTTGCTAATAAACGTAAAATACTGTGTACTTACCTCTATCAAAATCCAAGCCAAAATAGCTAAATAAAATAATAGCTAATTGTTAATAGCAGAATAAAAGCCAAGCTAAGATTTATAGCTTGGCTTTCTTATCGAATTTAAACGAAGTTCAAAAGTTAACGATGATAAAAGAAGTATGGTAGGCAGCAACGGCTCAATGAGGAATCTAAAAACACTAAAAGCGCTCACTAGCGAAGGCTTATATTGAACAACGGACGGTCACAGGCTGACTAATTGATGATGATAAAAATATTTAAGAGCTAGCTTATGCTCGCGACTTCGTCCGCGTGGACTATACAAACTTCAAACCCCTATTTAACCCGGTTAGGGGTTGAAGTTTCAAAAATCCTTTCTTAGCGGATGCCTACGTCATAATATCTGTCTGCATGCCAAATTTCAGCCCGATCCGTTCAGTAGTTTAAGCTGTGCGTTGATAGATCAGTCAGTCAGTTAGTCAGTCAGTCACCTTTTCCTTTTATAGATATAATCTTATCAAGATGAGGAACGCGGGGGACTATTTTGGTGGCGCGCTTGAGGAAAGACTGATGTCCAGCAGTAGGCTAATAGTAGTTAATTGCTAGATAAGCATAAAATGTTCATGTCGAACCTCCAGAATTTTCAATAAAGTAATTTACTAAAAATAGTAGTAATGTATATATTAATGAACTAATTAAAATTACTTACTATGAAGCATATTTTGGTAGGTACTTAATTATTTTATTCTATTTTTATTTATTCATTCAGGCCCAAACAGTTTACACAATAGGTACTTACTTAAAATTAAAAATATATAATAAAGAATACAGGAAATAAAAAAATCTTTTAATGAATTTAATTATAAGTAATAATGTAAAGTAATTTTTTATTGTATATAATTTTGTTGGTGGTTCAATAAAAAAAAATGCAGACACCAGCAATGTAGCCACGTAATTATGTACATAATATTATAACATGTGATTGTGATTTTGAACGTAATTTAATTTAGTATCTTGATAATTTTAACTTTACCGTCTAGACTCAAGGCTATCAGAGATGCAATAGTAAAAGTCAGAATACTCTGTCTAATTTTCACTTCGTAACTTCATTTAATAGATAAAAAAGCTCGCTGTAGTTACCCGAAATTTCATTACTATAAAGTTGTTTCTCTGAAATATAGCTTTTCTCTATCTCAAGGTCATAATTATCAAGTTTTGAGAGAGCGAAGTAGCAATATAGTACCTAAATAAGAAAATCTTGATAAACGGGTTGAATTGAATGTTGTAGTTGTTTCAAAAACTACTATAGCGTAAATCCTAACCTAAATAGGTTAGCGAATTACGTTGTCACGTATAATCAATCAAAATCACAGTAAGCGTCAATTATTCATCATTTTTATGTCATTTCTCATGCCTGTCTTTTAAGGTGAAACATTTATATTGGAGAACTCTGTACCACTAACGAGATCTTATTGTAAAGAATGTGTCAAAATAAAATGCAAAATAAAGAAATTGAATTTATAATCCGTCGGCTATTCTCTATTAATAGGGATGGTTTTAGTCGGTAATACTAGTGCATTCGATTTCATATCCCATTTCAAAGCATTTGAGACAAGTATATGCAGTAGCAGTTATATCGATCATGCGGTCGTCCTGTCCCTGAGGCAAACGCTGACAGTTTCACGCGTCATACCGTTCGTTGTCTAGTACTACATTTCATCCCCAGTGTGAATTTTGAACAATTTTTAAGATTTTCTTTTCTGCATTACAATGCAAGCGTCGAAATATGATGTCCATCCATATAAGTGAAGACTCACTTATTGTATCATTTTTGTTGGTTCTTGTTCTATCGATTCAATCAATTAGACATGGTATTAGCCCCATTTTAAGTCATTGTCAGATCCTAGATATTTTGCCGGTCATCTTAGATATCTACGTAATCCTGATCTAGGAAATTCCAACAAAGTACGTTCTCCTTTTTTGTCGGAACACTATTTTCTACAAACAAGGGTCTGCTTAGACGACGAACTACTGTCCGCGGAGGACAAACATCGATTACTTAAGAACTGAATCGCATAATGCACATGGTGGACTATAAATGGGCCATTACAAACGTGCGAACTGGGTCATAAATCATTTTTATCAAGCCTCTCGCTTGCACTTACAGGCCTAATGGAAATGGAACGTGATGCACTAGTGGTGTGTGTAACAGTACAAAAAATGATTTGACGGTAGTTGATAACAGGTTATAAAGAGCGAGAGGAAACAATACAAAATTAGCTACCAGCTACCTGCGTCCGTACGGTATCCTTTTATCGACAACAACTTCTGCGGCATTCTCACAATCCTATGATCGTTATTATTTATGACTCAGTTCGCACCTTCATAAAGGCCAACTGTATGGCAAAAAACCGAAGTAAAGGACGACGGATTTTTGTCTTGCTTGTTAAGTAGCCCATCTACTTTGCTTACCAGCACAGGAATGAGATGAGCATAAAAATGAGATAAGGTAGCTAAGGATAGGCAGTAGAGAGTTATTGATCTTGCACTCGTCCGCTATTTCATGGCTGTCTGTTAGGATTCCCCCGAGAAAATTAATAAACAAATGTACGCACAAGTTTTACCAAATTTCAAGAATCTACATCGATGCGATTTCATAATAAACTAGTCGTTTTAATTATTATATCGAACATGCATTCTGCGGACATCAATTTCTGTTTTGTTTTATTGTTCTAACGAGGGATTGCGTGCAGCCCATGTTTATGATATTTTTAGAATACTAATGTCTTTTACTCTTTTTTTTAATGAAAATATTACAAAAAAACTTCAAGCTAGTCTTAATCTAATTAATTATAATACAAATCATGCCCGCGTGGAATGGTGCCAAGAATACTGGCTGCATTCCCGCGCTGACAGCCAGGCTGATCCGCTGCGTTTTAGTCTTACCTGTATTTTACCTGTATATTATTTTATCCCTGCTTGCAAGATAATTTTGTTCTGTATCCTGTAACTGATTTTTAACCGTGTTTTTATTTTTTTTATAAAATAGCACTTGGCTGCAATCAGACCTGCTTGCAAGTCATGATGCAGCCTAGGATGGAGCGTACCTCTAACTTTTCTGAGTTATGTGTTGTTTTAAGCAATTAAATATCACTTGAGACATCGTGAGTAAGCCTGCACGACTGAGAGTTCTCCATAATGTTCAAAAAAAAAGTGTGAAGTCTACCAATCCGCACTTGGCTAAAGCAGCGGACTATGACAAAACTCTACTTATTCTAAGAGGAGACCCGTACTTAGTAGTGAGCTGATGATTGGTCGATGATGACGATCCTATAAATGTTAAGCTATTATCCTGTGGATTAATTTATCCCTGCTCTCGAGATAATCTTGTCCTCTATGAAATTTTCGAATTTCGAGTAATTTAATTTGATTTGCCGAACTACCAACTAGACTTACTAGAGCAACGGAATGTGAAATGCATTACGCATACATTAGAGACAAGTAGCTATAGGCAGTTGCTATCGATCATGCGGTCATTCTGCCTCCAGGGACGGGCGTTGACAGTTTCCCGCATAATGCCATTTCCTGTCTCAATTTTAACTACTGCTATGTCCAAGGTACTGCATTTTAATAATATAGGATTTATGACTAGCTTATGCTCGCGACTTTGTCTGCGTGGACTACATAAATTTCAAACCCCATTTAACCCACTTAGGGGCATTGAATTATTAGGGGTGGAATTTTGAAAAATCCTTTCATAGTGGATACTTATTCTTTACAAAAAACAGACCCTTCAAATTTCATGTCTCTAGGACCAGCGGTTTAGGCTGTGCGTTGATATATAAGTCAGACAAGTCGTCTGGAATAAGTATAGCACAAAATATGAGCTGCCCAGTCCCATTTAAAGTAAAGCGTCGCAAACCCAACGTTGGCTACTTGCGTTTTGGAACATCTAAATATATAAAAGCCGATTGACTGACTAACTATCTGATCTATCAACGCACAGCACAAATGACTTGACAAATCGGGCTGAAATTTGGCATGCAGATAGCTATTGTGACGTAAATCTGCTAAGGCTTTTTAAAATACAATCTTTAAGGAGGTAAAATAGGGGGTTGAATTTTATGTAGTCCACGCGAACGAAGTCCCTGACATAAACTTATATCCCTAATATATTAATTATTATGGCAGAATACCTGATGATCTGCTAGCTCAATCGTAAGTTGGTACACTCAAAACACTGGATTCAGTTGATTGACTGGCTGTACTGATGTGTGAGCTAATGAAGATAAATAATGATGTAGGTACTTAGGTATATCGCAAGCATTTCATCACTTCCTTCACAGAATACAAAACATATTAATTCGTCAAATAGGGCTGTATGGTAACTGACTGACGGTCTTCCTTTATCTTTCCGTCTCAAGGGCTCTACGGAACAGCCCCCTACACCAAGCATTATGTTTGTCTGCTTAATTAACTCGCTTTATAGGATAATTCATAAGATTTACGGTACAGGGTTGGCTATTGTAATGTTAATATTATATCTTAAATAACAACACTATTTAAGAGCTTAAACTAATTAAGTATGAGATCCTCTATTTTATTACGATTTTAAGTTGGAATTTAAGGTTCACGGAAGTAGGGCAATCCGAACCAGTAGCAGATTCTCTTGACGATTCAAAAGCAGTTGTAAAGGTTTATTTGAGTAAAAATCTCTCTATTCCTATTTTTTTTTCTATTCACGTTTCTGTAAACAAAACTAAGCACTAAGTTCTTTTTATACAAGATTAGATGATGCCCGCGACTACGTTGGCGTGGATTTAAGTTTTTGAAAATTCCGTGGGAACTTCTTGATTTTCCGGAATCTCGGAAAATCCGGCAAAGGAGGACCTTTCGTCCTTTACCGTATTTTCCTAGAGGTGTGTCCGAAGGTATGGTAGTTTTTTAAACCCATACCCCTTTGGTTTCTACATGGAACGCTAAATCGCTTAGCGACACGACTTTGCCGGTAGGGTGGTAACTAGCCACAGCCGAAGCCTCCCACCAGACCAGACCAGAAATTTAGAAATTATAAAATTCCAAATCCCTGCCAGGAATCAAACCCTGGATCTCCCCCTAATAAGACCACTGCGCCAGGGAGGTCGTCTAGAAGGTGTCTATGTATTCCTCTTGCTGCCGGAAACATGGACGCCGGACGGTCTTAAATTCTTAAAGAGTTACTGTGAACCTAAATATTTCAGAAAGCGTAAACTCCGAATAGCTAATGGTATCGATTTCATTCCATTTCCAATTTTATTTGCACCAACCTGAATTCCATTTATAGATCTCGTAAACTAAAAGACCACTGCCTAACATACAAACGACCTAGACCACACAGTTATATATTTCACCTCGAAAAGCGTAATTTAATTAAAAAGAAGATTACATTCACGTCAATTAAGCCTGCAACACACAACGCGCGACGACAGATGCACGGCAGAACGTCACTCTAAACGCGCACTTATACTGTACAATATTTTGTAATATCAAGTAAATGACATGCACCACGTCAAAGTTAAGCTTAGTTCTAGAGCGCAGTTCGGAGCGTGAATGTCCTTTTGGGTGCATCTTCTTCTTAGGTGCTACAGTTATGTTATTTCTCGTGTTATTTCTCGTGTAATGGAATTTCTATTGTTTTTTATTTGATTCGTCTCCTGGGCGATCTGCCGTTGCCTATGGACGTATGGTCGTTCTATGGACACACCTTCTCCCCTAGACACGTGGCCGAAAAAGTAAGAGTGTGCGCTTAAACAATGAAAGATATCCGCTGCTTGATGAGAATGGGCTTGTTCACTCTCAATTGCAATAGAGTGCGACGAGTGACAAAGCAGGACGCGAGCTACCTGTTCACACATTCGTCTTCTGTCACGTCGCCCAATCGCGCTGTTTCGAGACGAGACCGAAGACCGCGTTCTGTGCAATTCAGTCTTTAATCAAGATTCGAGGCTCATGTAGCATGACCTCGTTCTTCAAATTTGTTTACTTTTTGCTTAAATTCGTACGGGTACGTTTCGGCGCTTACCATCGACCTTGAAAATTTGCGCTTGTATTTTGTAAGCATCGTTAATCATCTACTTTTTTGAATAACAAATATTGGTATTTTTAGAAGACAGGTATTGAAATCGCTGTTATGATAATATGTACCTATTTCGTAGTTTATTTATTGCGAGGAATTGTATTTTATAGGTCAAATCTATTATATCACAATAAAAATAAAAAATATAAATGTTTTTATTCAATTAAATTTTTACAAGTACTTTTAAGTCTTCAAATGCATCTATCTACCTCTGGTTCGGAAATATTGTGCGATAATGATAGTAAAAATTATACTTTCTTTTCTTTTCTTTTCTCAGAGCTTTACGAGAGTTCCATCCAAGCTTTAGTTTTAAGTTAACTTTATTAGTAATAACCACTACAACCTAACTTGTATGATTTAAAGTATTGACATTCAAAAATGATGGTATAGTCATTTAAAAATGTGTTGGTACAATGAGAAACCTTTTATTTATTTTATTTCAATGGGATTTTCAAACCTAAATCCACGAAGACTTTCTTAACCTTTGTGCAGTTGATGTCCGCGACTCGGATATCAACTGCACAAAGGTTAAGAAAATTAAAATGTGAAATCAGCTAAATATCAAATCCTCGCCTCGATATTGGAAACATCGCAGTCCGTTGAAATTCCAGCTTAACTTTGATAGCGGCATTACAACATTGCTAATTCCTAACAGCAATTCATTCAGCAATTTGTATCTATTTAGAGCGTGAGTAAAGGCTCAATAGGTGGTCGTAACAAGGATTTAACGTCTTAGTTCCCAGTGGGAGTATGATGGCGGTTCCCTATTTCGGGAATTTTACCGAACATTCCAGTACAAATTCCTCGCCAAAGTTTTGCTTCACCGACTTAATGGGATAGCGATTCCCATAAAACACTGTTGAACTCATGACCGAATTTTGATAGGAGATAATAAGGAATTTTGTTATCAACTCTACTTTGTGAAATTTTCTATTTATCGGCGTGGAAACTTCGAAAGATTAAATTTATCTTCGCTTGTATCCCTTTGATGGGTCTCTTAGAAATGAAAACTTTACCTAAATAATTTACATTTTGTTGCAAAGTTCTTTGTTTACTGCTTATTACCTATTTTATTAAACTTTTTTAATAAGTTAAGTAATTTGATTGGTCTTTTATTGCCGTGTTTACAAGCGTAATTTCAAGTTATCGCTTCCAAGAGCACAGGTAGGTATTATAATGTTGTGGGCAGTCAGGGTTATGGAAACTGACTTTTTCATTATGAAACTATCTTTATCGATCAAAATCTGGGACTAACAGCCAAATATTTCAAACTAATTTTAACACCTGCCTAAGAACGCTAACAAATAAAGTTTTATTACATTAAGTAGTTGCATAAACAAAATATTTACCAAAAATCATACCGTTTCAGTGTAGGTACTAAATCAATGGTTCAGTATTCGATCGTCCGTTATCCTAATATTTTACGTTTCGTCGTTGATAATAGTGTGATGTGGTACTTGCTTTAATTTAATTTACTGTGACATATATTACACACGTTATTCCCATCAACTATGGCCCCGAATAAGCTAAGACTGCTGAATGACATCATCGTCATCAAAACGTCGCATCATCAACACGCGGAAGTCATTCCCAACCGCTTACCTAACTTCGTATTATTTGCACGCAACCAATAATTGCGTTGTGTTTAAAGGTTTTAACAGATAATGCGAAGATACCTAACGATTACGAGTACACGGAACCAAGAATAACTGAGATATTTTATTCAGCAAAATGCAATTTTTTTATACATTTATTAGAAGCTGATTGAAATATAGGTAACTTACCTATATTTTACAATTTACGTTCTTCAGAACCGTATCTTGAAATTATTATTCAGACAATGGGGCTAATTCTCTTGTACACAATCTCTAAACTAAACAAAATTAACAGGTCTAAATCTAGTGCTACCCCTTTCCGCAAGCAACATTACGACAGGGATAGCAATAGATTTAGACGTGTCATTTTAGTTTAGTTTAGAGATTGTGTACAAGAGAATCGGCCACAATGTGACTAATTCCTTTGTACACAATCTCTAAACTAAACTAAAATATCACGTCTAAATCTATTGCTATCCCTTTCATAATGTTGCTTGCGGAAAAGGAAAGCACTAGATTTAGACCTGTTAATTTAGTTTAGTTTAGAGATTGTGTACTAGAGAATCGGCCCCACTATTTCATTCCAGATTTCGTAATATTTTTTGTTTGTAGGTGATTTAAAATAAATTATTACCTGCTTAAATTATATTTTATTGATATTTATTTTCAATGTCAAACTTAGATTATGCTTGTTAGCATAACCTATTTACTAATAGTTACGGCTACCTTCAGAGTTTAAAGTATTTTTATCTGTTTTATATGACGCCCTATTTGAATAAAATAAAAATAAATAAGTAGCTAGGTAATTTGTTTAAAAAAAATCAATGAAGATGGTATGTTATTCTCTGTAGATCAAGCCAATAGCTATGCATTTAGACAACCATAGGTAGGTAGGTATATTTGAATTGCTGGAAAGAATCATAGAGCAATGAATCGTGCGGCGTGACCTCGCCCGCGTCGTGACAGCGTTCATTAACAAGGCTACCGGTCCTGATATCAGGCAGTCGTAAGATTATAATATTAAGGAATTTAGCATATTTTTATAATCACACATGTCCGGTCCGGATCTCTTTATCGATGACCCATGACAGGTTCGACACGGACACCGTTGATTAGATTTTTCCTACATCAATGGTTGATGTCAGAGCGAGATAGGGCTCGTTCAAGAATTAGGAATCGAATCAGAGCAGCCATAGAAGAGCCGGTTTAAAGATAGACTTTGCGCCATCTTTGTCAGTCTCAACTTGATGTGAAACCGTACTTACTCGTACTCTAAAGATAAAAATTATGCTGTCTAAGATGAACAAACTTTATACTAACGTATAGAAATAGATGATATGTAAGTGCTCGTAAATCGTCATTTGTGAAGTTAGTTTTACCAACCCAGACTCCTCAAAGCACGGAGGTAGATGATAGATTGACCAGAGATTCACGGCCGATACTTTACTGGAAATATTCGATATATGTACCTAACTATAAGCGGTACAACGCATCTCATCTCATTTCTCTTCTGTTATTCCAACATACATATTGAAATAGACCCATGTTATCAACTGTGAGCCCGTGTATCGTCAACAAATACTCGAGCAAGAATTTTTCAAATCAATTTGTTCAGAGGCTAACAATAAAATGTAAAAGGTCATTCCTGAATAGACTGTGATATAGTATGTATTTATTTTTATCTCGATATCGGGTCAAACGTGTATATGAGAAGTTACCTACTTCGAAGTTTATTTAACAACAGTTTCCTCTGGCGTTTTCCGATATTAGGCGTCCACGCAGAAGAAAAATAAACGCTCTGAGCAGATATTTGTTAAACCCTTGGCGTTAATAAAATAAACGTCTAAGGCTGAAATCTATAGAATGCACTTTGAGTTTGCTCAGACTTGAGGCAGTTTTAAAAAGAGACAGCGTTATATTGCTGGCATAAATCTTTCTTTTTAACTGAAACTTAAGTCTAAGCAAAGTCAAAGCACGCTCTCATCTCATATATATATATCAGCCTCCAAACATTTTTCACGAACCTTGCAAACGCCCACTTTGTTATACTTTTTAAAATCTTAAATACATGGGAATTTTTTCGAGTGAATTTTTCCCCTAAAGGTCGTCCTAATGGAGGACTCGCTTGACTGAACAACAAGAGCCCAGTTCGCAATTATTGTTGAACCATATAATAATTTAGAAAAGATGTTGGGATAACTGCGTTATGTTGGCGCGAAAATTGTGTGTTGATGTTATAATGGATTTATTTAAAGAAAAGCTATAACTAGTTAGTATAACATGAATGTCAAAATTGCTTCCGCTGGATAGTGACACGTTGACACAGCTTATGCGAAATTATGTTTGTTGGTTGGTTTGTCGTTCAACGTGAATTTTTATAGTTAAAATCAAAAAGTTCCCACAAGATTTCGAAAACCCTTATCCACGCGGACAAAGTCACGGGCATCAGCTAGTAAAAAACAAATGCGAAAACCATGAACCCATGGGACAAAAACGCTTTAAAAAGTGTACCTAAGCTATATTACTTACTTACTAAACAATTTTTTTTTGGAATACAGTAAGTTTAAACTTCAGATAACTGCTTGGTATAAATACAACTAGTTGTTTAGTTTTATTATAGTTACGTACTTTTACAGAGAACTGGGTACAGTCCTCTCTCGAAAATTTAATTCTGTTATTCGCGGGCAAGATCGCGGAAAATATTTTATTTCCTCGACCCAATTCTGTTACCAATTTAGACCGTTTTCTGGTTTATTTACAATCTTAAGTCTGATCACGTCTGATATAGATGCTCGCAAGTTGCAAGTGACATGTCAAACATGTTAAAGTGATAAAAATGTCAATTCTTATCTTTGATATGTTGTCAGGTGCCACACAAGTGACTTATGGCTAATTTATAATAACCGCCGCCTCGATAATGTGAGAACAGTATTGAATTCCACTCAAGGGAACATAACTATTACCTATATAGGTACAATTTTAAGAGCTAGTCTAGGAATTTCTTATGCTTGTGCACGCTTACTAGCGAGTGACTAAATGGGCGACATCGCGAATAGGGTCTTGGACTGCAGTAATAAAATGACGGGATATTTTGTATAGCAGCAGTTTATGGGGCAAAAATTCATTATTGAAGAGAATAATTTAAAAATATAGATTTTTATTTATTTTTAATATACGTAATTCATTATTAACGTCACGCTGTACCAAAAGTGATTAATGACGTCACAAGGTGTAAACGACAAATATTTTTTAATTTTGTAACATAAAAAATATTTTCCCGCGGAAATTATTCTATTTTTGTGTTTAAAAATTGAAAAAAACTCTCATTTACGGATTGTGACGTCATTATTCACCTTCCGTACAGCGTGACGTTTATGTTAAAAATAAATAAATATAATGTTTTTTTTAAATACATAATTATAATTATGAATTCTAGTCATTATATCAAACAAATGTATGGATATGTTATGGAGTAGTGCAGTAAGTAGTAGTAGCGTCAGGTTAAAAGAACTCAAGACGACTTTGAGGAGATGTGTTTACTACTACTTTCTTTTCTTGCAGTGGGAAACCGACAGATTGACTGACGAACAAATAGCGCGGCAGCATGTAAATTGTACATCTCCATCCTCACTTCTCACTTCATACCATCGATTAATCACTCACTAGATAGGTCCAAATTCAGAGTTCTTTGTACCTGACGCAAGTGTATGTGTCACATCTACTCGGATGCGGTATACAAGAATTAAAGCGACCGTCTCCACGCTCGCGTTTCAACGTGAACACGCACTAATAACAGTTTATTTATTCTTTTGAAATCATATGCGAAAAATTTAGACGCGTTTGAATGTGCTGCCATAATATGATAACTTCCTGTGCCTGGTCATTCCTGAATTGAAAATAATCGATTGTTGGACAGGATCCAACGTTTTAGACAATATTCTTGCGGCTGTCCGCTATCACAGACGGCCATTTGATCCGCAACGAAATTTATTCTAATTTTAGAATAGACTTGCCGAGTTCTTTTGCCGATGACACATAGTTACACTACAGTTGCGTACGCTGTACCTATTCCCTAATCTACGATTCGATAGTTTTGAATGTTTGGCAGCGATAAAAATGGTACCTACTTAACGATAAATAAGTTTTACTTTATTATAAGTACGTACTACTTAAGTAATAATTAAGTATAACAATCATAAGTGTAGACTGCCTTTTTTTTACCATACTCTTACCTCATGATTAGCCTTAAATTGATTTTACTACGCATAACTCTGAACTATGAAATGGACAGTTTTTTACACAATTTTAAAGATAAAATGGAGTGAAAAATATCTGTTGCTTTCTGCAAGTCAAATTATAATAACTAGGTAGGTATTTATTATTTTAATAAGTAGATAACATTAATTTAAAACACCCAAGCTAATTACTTACTTACTCAATAAAAATTTACACGTTATTTATTCATGTCTTATTATTTACTGTCTCAATATATTTATTTAATTGAAGTCATGTTCTTAGCAGTGTGTTAATTTTTACTAGACCGCCCAAAACAGGAGTGTAATATTTTCAGGCTTCATTAATGTATGCTTGTGAGTTTCTTTATTCTACCATAACTTTAAACTGCCTACACAGATTTGAATGTATGGAGTGTTGTTAGAATGCTTTCATCTTCCCGAGTGACGCTGATTAAATTATTTTTTGAAGAAAATTTAGTATGGTAACTATTGTCGCCATTTTCGAATGTTAAACTTGTATTTTAACGTTTAGTGGCAGGGCAGTCGTGATTTTTTAATTTATTAAGTACAACTTGTTAGTATTTAATTTTATTGTCCATCAAAAGACCCCCTATGCTTTACAAGTAACCTTGCAATGACAATGGTATTTGTATAATACCTAGTAAACGTGCAGTCAGGTTGAATTATTCAAATAATTGGTGAGTGACTCTTGAGACGATAAGTGAAGGTCATTCAATTATATACCTACTATCTGTTTCTTCCACACAGCAACGATCGTACGTTAACCGACACGCCTCGTGAAACACATGAAAGAGGTCACTATATAATATTTAAGTAGGGAAATATCTACCTACTTATAGTTATAGGTACCTACATAATATGATACTTACTTAATTGCCAAGACACAGTGGATTAAAACTTCGAGAAAAAATATTTAATAAATGAAAAAGAAACCCAATTGCGCAGAAGCCTCACAAAACAAAACGTCAGTGTTAATTTCTTGATGGTCAACAATATCACATATTATATACCTACCTACCTAACTCTGAAATACATAATATTATGTCGTTGCGGCATAGAACACTGGTTTTAAAGGAAGATTTCAAGATATCGCTCATTTTAGATGATTTTGTTTCAATTTTTTATCTCATTTGCTGGATCATTCACAAACTAATTTGCATTTAACTCTTAAGTAAATGGTTTGTGCCTAATGTGTTGACGTTAATAAGATGATAATCAATAAAGATGCATACACACTGCACTTGGAAACTCTCTACAAAAAGTAAATAGGTACTGACGTATTTACTTTTTGTAGAGAGTTTCCAAGTGTTAGTGGGCAAGTTCCGATTACGGAAAGCTCTTTATAGAAAATATAGAAAGTTACTTAATGTGTTTACGATCCAAAACTTTGAATCCACAAAAGGTAAGTGCGATGTAGATGCACCATAAGATATAAGAACCCTCGGTACCTCCTTATTTGTTTAGAAAAGCATAACAGACTGTGTAAAGTAGTAGAGCAACGATAAAATATCACAATATATATAAGACAAAGTATGGATACGTTAACCTTGACCTTATTTAGATGTCGGCTAAAAACAGGCTTCAAGAATCTCTTAATCCTGTTGCCCTTGTTACGAAGCAAAAATAGATTACGTATAGGTAAACCTATTCATGATAAATGAAAGAAAATAGTTAACGAGCAGTCGGATAGCGACCCGTCGTCTTTCAAATGAATGACGACAAGAATATAGGGCAAAAAAAAAATTAGATAAAGTAGTTATCTGCTCATTAAAAAAGGAAAATGGTCACTAAAAATAGAGCCTTTATTTTTAACATCTAGTTAAAACCAAAACAATGTAGATTTTTTTATTTTGCGCATACATAGGTACTATAAAATCTAACTGTAACTAATTATTGTAACCCTGAATGTCTATTTTGACCGGACTATAATATAATTTATATCCCGTAGTATGAAATGAGCTTGAATCCCGAAAAAGCTGAAACATGATGCTAAAAATAATACGTAATATAGTTAGTGTGTTGGCTCTAAATGGCGACTGTACACAAAATACAAGAAATTCTTTATTCCTCGTCGCTCGTCATCAAGCCAGGGAAGATTACAGAAACTCAACAAATAGGGATCACCTCTTATCAGCGGATAAACCTGTGTTAATCTTATTATAACAAACAGTTAAGGATTATGTTCTAGAGCTCACTAATTACAGTTAACCTCCTTAACAACGCCGGTCCTGTTCAAACAATCCGAAACTGGAGACATCAACATCTGCCTAACACATTAGAATAAACTTTTAGGGACGATCTATATTATTGTTGTCATAAGTTTGAGGATCATGGATCCCTAGTTCCCTACTTTAATAGACTGGATCATGAATAACTAACTAGAATAACATAATTAATAACAAATACTTAAACAGCATTCCCTAGCTGATTGGCTCTACAAAAAGATACTATGTTTGCGCGGACACGGATGTTGCGCATATTATTACCACTCCTGAATAGTAAGTCCGGATTAGAAATTAAGCTCCTATGCCCCGTGAGTTGCTCTTGCTATGTAAGTACCGTACCTCAACACTGCTTCCGTAATTAGGCATCAGTGGCGACGAAGAGTAGACGCATCGGATATAACAACAGGGCACCATCAAACTTGACAATCACGGGACGGAAAATCTACAATACACTGCTTCAGCTACCTGATAAAACGCCTTGATATAAACTTTTAATAACGCCAGTGCATTTTATTAAAGCCTTGATCACATCACACTCGAGATTTAGTTAGTACACCTACACTACAGGTATATTTTTACTAACATAGACAAGGCAATCTGTTTAGAAATAACAAACGTTAAATTGTTACACCGAATCCTGTATACGGATATGGGAGAAATCTGCGAAACCAACGAGACGCTTAGAATTTTAAATTTTCAATAAAACTTGACGCCGAGTTTGTCTGAATTACTTAGTTTTAAACGGAATTTCAAAACTTACAGCGTTACAAAGGCTAAAAACGTGACAAGTATTCGAATGATAATTCAGTTCAAACTTGAAACACTCGACGGTAGACACTCGAGTCTGAGACTGGCGACTGGCGACAAGCTACTGTACCGCCGCCCGCAAGCGTCACTACTGGTTCCTATACCTACATTTTCTATGACTTCATAATAATATGTAGGTATATCAAGATATCGAGTAAGTACGGTGGACACTGCCGCTGCTTCCCTGTCAGGCACGCTTGCCAGTAGCTGCCGCTTGCCGACGTGCCTCCTAGCAGTTGTAATACAAGAAACTGTACGAAGGCGTTCACACTTTGAAGTGCGCATAGAAGCTGCGCTCATGAAGTCGCGTGCAGCATTGTGAGTAGGTACTTCGAAAAGGTGAGGACTTATATCTATTAGGTGTGTACCTAGTAACTACATACAAGACATGATCGCTAACAATAATAATGGGCTTCATACGAAAGCTAATAGACGTTGGGTCGCAAGGTGCTGGAAGGGTGACTTCGCACCGGAAAGCGCTGCGCTTAGTAGAAAGATCAGTATTAGAAAAATCCCACATTTTTGGTCATGCGCGAGAGTTCCATTTACGTCGAATTTTAACAAAAAAAAAAGGAAATAAGAAAATTAAAATACTGACGCAGTGTACTAGGCGGTTCCCAAAATTTGTAATTACAGACTCGTTCGCTTTGCTGTTCCTTTTTGTTTCTTTCTTTACGTTTTTCTAGCTGTTGGATGGTGACTTAATATTACTACTAGATGAACGGATGACATTCAACGAGACGCAAGAAACCGCAGGATGGCGGCGGCGGCACAAGATCGTGGCATGTGGAGTGTGGACGTCTATCTGTGACGATGATGACGATGAACTATAAGATTAAAGTGAAACTATGAGGCGCGGTGATAGGCGGCTATTACCTATGTAGGTTGGTCTGCTCAATGGTTGATCAGTCAACCATCCTTTTCGCGGGCTGGAGGCAAGTACAAACTCTAGTCATAACTAAGCAGCCCCCCAATTGTGTAAGAATAGCCATTTCATGGCTATCGCAATCGTCAAGAATTCTGCCCTTTGATTGGCTGTGAAAAAATGTAAACAGCGAATCAACAAATCAAAGGGCAGAATTTCTTGACGATTGCGATAGCCATGAAATGGTTATTCTTACACAATTGGGGGGCAGGCCCATCATATCGCACCATCACGCTTTGTATGAGAAACCGTTAAGTAAAATATATTTTAATAGCTTTCACACGTCCTCAAACAAGTAGGTATTCCTATTTGTGAAGACAATGTGACCGCTTAGCTATTGTTTAACCATGATATCATTTCAATAGTAAAAATGTTACTTACTATGCTAATTTGTTAGGTGTGAAATATATGTTTTTTAAGAGTTCCGTACCTCAAAAGGAAAAACGGAACCCTTATAGGATCACCTACAGGGTACTTCCCGTTGACCTAGAATCATGAAATTTGGGAGTAAGGTAGGTCTTATAGCAGAAATTAGGGGAAAAATCTGAAAACCGTGAATTTGTGGTTACATCACACAAAAAAAAAATTTCGAAGTAAGATAACTATATCAAGTGGGGTACCGTATGAAAGGGCTTTACTTGTGCATTCTAAAACAGATTTTTATTTATTTTTATGCATCATAGTTTTTGAATTATCTTGCAAAATGTCGAAAAAATACGACTGTAATACGGAACCCTCCGGCCGGTTTTTTCATGTTTGAGCCCACTGAAGTCCTTCCTTTACGAATAGGTATATTTTCTTTTAGCGACGCTTCTATTCAGCGACTTGCTTTATGCAGAATGCAGATGATTCTACGTCTCTACTTAAAATTTTGCATAACATGAATTATAATGAAGTAGGTAAGTATATGTACCTCTAACTTTTAGGAGTTATGTGTGTTTTAAGTAATTAAATATCACTTGCTTTAACGCTTGAGTTCTCCATAATGTTCTAAAACGTGTGTGAAGTCGGTCAATCCGCACTTAGCCAGCGTGATAGACTATGGCCAAAACCCTTCTCACTCTGAGAGAAGACTCGTGCTCTGTAGTGAGCCGGTGATGTGTTGATCATGATGATGATGATAAGGTAAGTATGTAGGTACTTCTTTAAATACATTTTATTTTTACAATTTCGGGTTGGTATCCCTAATTGTGGCTGTTTATGGTGGCTTACCACGGTGCGTGGTATGGTGGATATTTACATGCGAGTTTGAACTTTAATACCATCGAAATAAAATAGGATCTGCACTATGTATACTCTACCTTCTCATTGCGATACGCGCCGGTGCGTAATATTGCACACCGCGTCACGCTTGCTAGCTCTTCATAGTTCATACCATGCGTGCATCACACAAGCTTTGGACTTTCGTAACACAGCCAATATACCGATACGTCATTCGCCACGAGTATCGTCTTGGAATCCGACATGGTCAACGATATTCATAATGTCAGAACTCCGACTTTGAACTTGCGCAGTGGGAGAGACAGATACCCGCGACTTCGTTTTAGGTTTTTAAAAATCCTATAGGAACTCTTCAATATTCCGAAATTTCCGACCCATGAAAATTTGTTTACAAGTAATTCACAAGTTTTGTTGTACAACTCTTAGGTACTAGATGATGCCCGCGACTTCGTCCGCATGGATTTAGATTTTTCAAATCCCGTGGGAACTCTTTAATATTCCGGGATAAAATGTCCTTTCCCGGGATGTAAGCTAACTTTGTACCAAATGTCGTCAAAATCGGTGAACGGATGGGCCGTGAAAGGCTAGCAGACAGACAAACAGACACACTTTTGCATTTATAATATTAGTATGAATATGGATATAGAAGTATGGGTTATAGTTACCGTCCCAACTTGTTTTAGGTGTCAACAAAACATGACAACAGCGCATGTTAGGCACATGTAGAATACCTACAATCTACATGTTTTACACCTATATGTAACCGGTTAGTTATGTAATTACGATTAGCTAAACTTCAAGCTCATTATTTTGGCTCAAACCTTAACTGGTTATTGTTAGATTGATTTCTATCTACATATTAATTAAACACTGAAGAATTGTTGCTCGGCGGCTCTCCTCTTGCGCCATGTTTACACCAACAAAAAAGTTTGATTCTAGTTTTACAAAACGTGATAACAGAATGATACCTAGTAGAGCCACGGCAAAACTATTTACAAGTTCATCATCATTATAATCAACCCACTACTGAGCACGGCTCTCAGAGTGAGAAGGGTGTAGGCCATAGTTTGCCACGCTGGCCCAATGCGGATTGACAGACTCTTTGAGAACATGGAGAACTTTCAGGCATGCAGTTTTTCTTACAATGTTTTCCTATACCGTTAAAGCAAGTGATATTTAATGTAATTTACAAGTCATGTATTACAAAATAGTTACCGTCACAAGTTGTTTTTGGTGTAAACAAAGACATGGCAACAGTGCACATTAGGAACATGTATAATGTACCTATAGATTGATTTCTATGTATTTTAACACTGAAGAATTACTTTTATTTGTAGCTCAAAGCGTTCTTGTAACCCAGGAGGATTGTCTTACGGCTGTGAACAAACCTTGTTTCGCTGGGTACGGCTTTGCGAATAAATGCGATGCTGAATATATTATCGAGCGCATTACGTACGTCTCGTTGGAGACGTATCTCCGCTTGCAGAATTCAGTTGCACACTTTTGCAACTTCATCCTCGCAGTTCAGTCCTATTGTGTTGCATCTTACACCATTATCGGTGGGCTACATAATGCTTTAAAACTTCGTGGTACATTTTATTTGGACTCTCGCCGAGCCGTTATCCTTATGGAGAGTCGTGAGTCGTGACCCCATTCCAATAATCACATAATGGTAGGTAGAGAGATTTTTATGCCCCCAGATCCTCTCGCAAACGCGTAAGAATAGGTACGATTTCATAAAATCAAAAAATCGAAATTTATTTATTTGGTAAATGATAACTACTGTCTCTTATGCTACGTCTGTGAATCTACCACCCGTGGTAGAGTCACAGACGTAGCATACGAACCGAGGTTCGAAATGCAGTTTCTTTCCAAAGTCACTTCTCTTTTGATGTTTTCATTATTTATATTTAATGTTTATTGCAAAAAAAGTTTGCCGATTCATTACCTGTAAGTATAAAATGATGATGATACAAAAAGTTGATTTTCTGTGATATTTTACAATTGTCAGATTATAAGTGGATTATTCTTATTCGATGTTTGTGCAAAAAAATGTTTGCCTATTCATTGCCATGTAGGCTGTGGCGTGCACAGGAGTTCAAGCCAGGGTATGCATTTAGGTATGAACTTATTTTACGGCCGGTTATAATGAAAAACAAGCATTGATTTATTACAATGAGGGTAAGCAGTGCGTGTATGCCTCTATGAGCTGCACGCCACTGCATGTAGGTGATAAATTACCAATTTGATTATTAAAAAAGGTGATTTTCTGTGATGATTTTCAATTTTTAGATTGTAAGTAAATTGTTCTTGTTTAATGTTTTTGCAAAAAAAATATATACTGGTAGGTATATGGAGGAATCAAAATTATTCATTCTAAGGTTAATTGTTATTAGTCATATTTTATTATTGAACGAGACGCTTGCTAACTAAATTTAAATTTTTGGATGTACCTACAGCTGTTTATTTTTAAATTAAAGGTCTTAAAATTACATACAAAACTTTTTAACTGTCTGTACCTTTTATCTTTGAGCTTGTTTTGGTATTAGTTATACAATGGTATCTGTTAGGAAAAGAAAATACATATGAGTTCAAACAAATACCAGTGGTATTAGTTGTTGGTATTAGAATGGAATAAATCGTAAATCTTTAATTCTTAACCTCCAGTCTCGTGTCATAAATTTTGCAATTGATTGCAAGTGGTAACTGTCTTGCTCGTCATTAGTGTGCATAACGTTCATGTTTGTAGAAATCCATCCATTCAACACTTTCTAAAACAACTAACTAGCGTGCCTACAACTACATACAATAGAATATACGTTGTGGTGAGCAAATAAAGCGATATCTCCAGACTTGCATCCGCATCTCTGGAAATATAACTCTATGTCGAAGTGGCAATCAGGGAGGTAACTCCCCGCATACCCACACAGTCCCCGCGCTAATCCGGTGCGAGCGAGCGCGGGTGACTCGCGGGTGTGCGGGGCGTCCTCCCGCTTCATACCCCGATTGCCATCGCAACCTGTCGCGGACTATAGTCAGTTTAAATAAGTAGATAAACTAGCTATTGTTGGTGGACATAATATTATTAGTTTATTTCTGTACTAAGTAAGTATTATAATACAGTGTGTTTTATTTATCAGTACAGTTACTGTATGGGGAAATTAAACCAATTAATATACCGAAAAACTGTCTAGTGTAACTGGCGAAGAACCAAAGTGCGACAGCAACATCCCGGCAGCACGTCACATGGAATGCTAATACGTCCATTATTATAAATCCGGAAGTGTGTCTGTCTATCTGCTAAGTTTTCACGGCCCATCCGTTTAACTGATTTTGAAAAAATTGGGTAGTAGATTAGCTTTACATTACAAAACCATTGACTTATATATTACTTCGTATGGACAGGGTCATTGAACAAACAAAATGGCACCGACTCATTGGTGCTTTAGCACCAATGCAACCTCAGTAACGTCTGGATTTCAAACGGTCGTTCATCTAGTATCTAAGAGGTGGCGCTGATTTATTTGGTTCCAAAACCGTGAAAAATGGTGTTCGCTTGGGCATATCTTGTCATTTATATATCGATGACAAAAACGTAGACACTACAACTGGTTTATAGTATAACGTTTTTGACAATTTGTCTGGAACGAGCTATGCTATCTACTCCTACTTAGACAACTCACCTTTCGCTTGTCAGTGGCAGCGGTAATTAATTACCTTTCGGCCTCCATCGCTGCAGAATTAGGGACGCCACACAGTTAATCTAAATATTGGAGCGACATTTTAAATTGAGGATCGAAACTTTTTACCTCTTTAGGTACTTAATTATAACTTATGCCAATAAATGAATCGAAAATGGCAGCATTGATCATTTCCTCTTATAGTTCTTGCATTTCACGAAGACCAGTGGCTCATGCTTGTGTTTAAGTCGTATCGGTGAAAGTAAGGTATACTAAACGTGTGCGTTTGCGAGCGCTTGCTCGCGACTCATTGGTCCGACATGCACGCACACTTACGAAATGGCCCTGTAAACGACGTAACCACAAGTAATCTTCACTCGTCTTCGTGAATTGCGAGAACTGTACACACTATACTGTGTATTAGCGTGTAAGTTTTCTGTGTGAGTGAGATTGGAATGCTAACCGTTGTTTTGTTTCAAATCGTTTCTTTATTAGTACTAGTCGTAATATATCTCAGAAGAGTCATAAACTCATTGTGTAGCTGCATAATGAATGAAACAATATTTTAAATAATTTAGCAATAAGTAGCTCCTCTAACACTTTATTTAAGTAAGTACTTGAAGCAATTTTCCTGGACCCAAGGATAAAATTAAATTAAGTAACTGGTTCCCTACATACACTCTAATCCAATTCGCGTAAGGACTAAGGCTTGAACGTGTAGGAATATCAGCATAACAACCATACATTTGACGAACTAACGATTGGATTAATCCTTTTTAATCAGTACCCTTATTATAAATGCAAAAGTGTGTTTGTTTATAATTGGTTTCTTGGTTTGTTGGTTTGTCCTTCAATCACGTCGCAACGGTGCAACGAATTGACGTGATGGGTATAGATAAAGACCTGGAGAGTGACATAGGCTACTTTTTATCCCGAAAAATCAAAGAGTTCCCACGGGATTTTTAAAAAACTTATTCCACGCGGACGAACGCGGGCATCAGGTAGTCCATTATAATATGCTAAGTAAATAAATGGGATGAAGAACTTAAATTGTCCATGTATGACAGCCCTGGAAACGCTTGAAGTTAGCTAGGCATGGATAGCTCCCCTCCTAGAGTTTTGATATTTGACGGGAGTCGACTGTAAACTACAGATTGGGTTTCTGCCAATACCAGTGTTTAATGGGGCGAGGAGCGTTCAATTACATTTTCATGAAGTTGCAATACAGCAACGCTTTTTTGTGTTGTTTCGGATTGACTATGCTGCGTAGGCCCTACTGGCCGCTACAGCGTCACCGGGGGGGTTGGCGAGCGCGAAGCTCCGCCTGGGGGTGAGCCCTAGGGCTCGAAGAAATAATTCGAGAGGTCGGGGGGCAACGTCCTCCTAAGGGCGCCTCCTGTGAGGCTCGGACCACGGCTTAGGATGACGTTGGGATGGGTGGAGTTGTTGGACTACTGGTTAGTCCGTACGCCCCCGAGGCCGTGGCGTGAGCCCACGTCCGGGTGACGTTAGAAATCGGGGACCTCGTCTTCGCCGGCGAAGACGCTGTGATAAGGTTGGATTGTGTAGCCCTACGAGATAGGGAGCATTGTCGGCCATGATTTGATCGTCGGGATCGTTAAGGACGTGCTTAGGGCGCCTTTTGTCAGGGGGGTCGTTTCGGTCGGGGGTGTATGTCGCTGCCTCAACTATTAGGGGGTTGGGGTGTCTAATGGCTTTCTCAAAATAGTTTTTGGAAAGCTGTTTAAAGTACTGAGCTATTGTCGGGAGTTGGAGGTCTCTGTGGAGGTCCTTGTTGCGCATGTACCACGGGGAGCCAGTGGCCATACGCATAAATTTATTCTGTAGGACTTGGAGAGGTTTAAGAGAGTAGGGCGGCAGGTGTGCAAATGCAACACAGGCATAAGACATTATTGGGCGGATGCACGTTTTGTATAGCGTGACTTTATGTCGAAGTGACATTTTGCTTTTTGCGCAAATCATGGGGTAGAGACGGGAAAGCACATACGCTGCGTTCTTGCGGACTCTACGAATGTGCGCGGCGAAGCTCATCTTGTCATCAAAGGTTACACCCAAGTACTTGGTATTAGTTTGCCAGGGAATGGGGCGGTCGTAAAGAGTTATTTCAGTCTGTCGAAGTTTGTATTGTGATTTCCTTTTGGACTTTTGAAAGAGCACTGCTGCGCTTTTCTCCGGGTTAACCTCTATCCTCCAAAGGCGGAACCAGTGGCCTAGGCAACTGACTGCCTTTTGGAGTCGAGCTTTAACGTTCCGGTAGTTTAAGTCGGAGCTGTATAGAGCGGTGTCATCCGCGAACTGGGCTATATGAACATGAGGGGATCTGGGAATGTCGCTGGTGTACAGCGCGTACAAAAGTGGCGAGAGCAGGGAGCCCTGAGGGACTCCAGCTCGGAGAGGTCTTGGGGAGGATAGGGTCCCATCCAGACGGTAGCGAAAAGTTCGATTGGTGAGAAATTCTCGTAGTAAACGTTCCGAGTCTTTCGGGCACGCCAAGATGGTAAAGCTTGTAGATCAAGCCGGCATGCCACACCTTGTCGAAGGCTTTGGCTAGATCGAAGAAGAGAGCTCCCGTTGCGATGCCTCTCGTTTTGAATCGGTTGAAACCGAGAAGGATGTGCTCCGTGAGGCGGTGCACTTGGTGAACACATGAGTGTCTGGTTCGAAAGCCAAATTGCTCGTCGTTGAGGAGGTTTTTCTCCTCTACGACGGACCTAAGTCGGTTAAGGATGACTTTCTCATACACCTTGCCAAGGGTGTTGAGCAAACTAATGGGGCGGTAGCTAGTAGGGAGGTTCCTAGGTTTCCCTGGCTTGAGGATGCCTATAACGGTAGCTTCTTTCCACCTGTCGGGGAAGGAGCATCCCGCCATGAGGGTGTTAAAAATGACAACCAGGAGGTTGATTAATACGTCGGGGAGTAACTTTAGAGTTTTGTTATTAATAGAGTCGGGGCCTGGGGCTTTTTTGGCGTGAAATTCTTTGATAATTTGACAAACTTCGCCGCTATTCGTCGGGAGGATTGGAACAGCAACGCACTTACATCCGGGTACATACGGCTTTCAGTCGGTAGAAACCAATAGGCTATTTGACTAATTTTTGGAAATCGTTTTAAATCATGCTTTATTACATTATACATAACAAGCACACAACATTAATATTTTTCGGAAAATCGAATGTATTAAGATTTAAGAATTAAAATCAATGATAAAGTTAAAGTTCTGAAGACCGCGCCAAAAATGACATTTCTGTAATGGCGCTGGTCATATGACACGTGTGACGTCAAACGCTAGTAAACAAGATCACTTAAAACAAGTGTTTGCCGTAGTCGGGTAATTAGACCATAAAAAGACAAAATCAACGTTGCTGATTAATTTATCAACAGATAGGATTGATTACTTAATTATTTATTGATTTCGGCCAATAGTACGTAAGTTAAAAAGATTTTATTATAATTATGCAACGATTTCTTCAACTGATTCTACAATGTTTTCCATTGAACTATGATTTAAGTAAGCATTCATAAAACATTAGCATAAATAAACACACCGAGCCACTTTACTCAACAACAAAAATAAATTTTAAAGGTCACATTTCATAATAAACTAATTAAGTAAGAAGCAAAAATCGAAAATGTTTAGAAATAATATTAATTAAATGAGTAAAGTATAAGGTGAATGAATTGCCAAGAGCTCAACAAGGACATATTATTATTATTTCTATTTATGCGTAGGTACCAAAAATTAGTACTTAGTAAAAAGAAATAGATAAGAATTGGACAGGCAAGCACTTATCACTGTTAGGGATCTCTACCAATGATGCTTGGCAGTGGGAGAGATTGTAAAGGAAGAACAATACGTTTGTACGTAAAATAGAAGTTAATAAATATGATGTAGGTATACAAGTAATATATTATGTAATAAAAAAGAAAAAAAAAAGAAAAAAAATATTATGTAAATATTGAGTAGGTATTTAAACTAAAATAAACATATTACATTATTTAAATTAGGTAAAATGATTTTTAATGCAATTAGTTGTCTAAACACATTTCGACGGTTTAATGGTGCGATCACCATCGTCACTCATGAATTACAAAAACAAAATTACGGCTAGTGACTTACTTAAAAGTCAAGATTCGAAATTGATGGCATAACTTTTTCAGAAGACTAGTGACAGACTTATAATATAATTGAAAGCGTGAATAAATATTTATACCTAACAAAAGCGATGAGTGTTGACTGGCGAGTACCCATGATGATATAGTTTTAATAAACAATTGATCAGCACGTCATTCCCTTCACGGAATTTTAACATACAAATAATCACAATCGGTCATCGTATTAATATGATTACTGCATAGGATTAGGACAGAGATATTTAAAAAGTAGAGAGGATAATCAAAACATCGTATATTTTGAACTCTTATAACTTGCGCTATGCAATAAAATAATTAAACACCGGTCTTAGGTGTGGTGGTGATGCAAGGGTGAAGCAAACGCATAGAACAGACGTTTAAGCCAAACTTCTGCTGTAACTAAGCGCTTTCGTTTTCAACTCTCGCGTAAGTATTAACAGAAACGGGTTATAAAGAGATTGATCACCTAAAGGACGAGTCGCACACCGATCGCAACGTATCAATATCACCACCCATATTATAAATGCAAAAGTTGTTTGTTGGTTTATTGATTTGTCCTTCAATTACGTCGCAAAGGAGCAACGAATCAACGTGATTTTTTGCATAGGAATAGTTGAAGACCTGGAGAGTGATATAGGCTACTTATCTCGGAAAATCGAGATTTTTAAAACCTAATCTATGCGGACGAAGTCGCGGGCATCAACTAATTTTTGATAATAATAACGCGAATGATGTCAGCAGCACGACTCTCACGCAAATGTGGGGCGTGTTGCTGACGTCATGCGTATTGAAAACTGCATGTTCCTCTGTATACAACTCTGGCGCATACCGCAAAGTTCGTCAATATAAAGGTGCTTAACTAAATGGCTTTATCCTGTCTGTATTATTAAACGGCTAAATATCTTTGAAGTAACACTAACATACACATCGATCGATGACCTCAAGAAATAAATCTGTCTGTCTGTGCCGGGATGCGATCGGGACGAACCCAGATCCGGTTGTTACGCCCAATCGAAACTAAACTATTTTTATTACTCTTTATGTCGGCGTAAAAGATATTTTAACCGCGTCGAATGACGCAATCTGGGATAATTGTACTTCATTTTACAATATTCTTATTTTTTAATCGGGTTAAAATGAAATATATACCTACCTATATCTGACAGCTAAGACAAGCTTCTGCTAGCTATACGTATAACGTTATCCAACAGACTAGCTAGGTAATAGTATGATAATTAGATAGCCAAGTACTAAAAAAGATCGTTTTTACTGCTAAGTTCTTACAAAAATAACCGTTTTGCATCATGTAGTTAATTACTTATTTGACACGTGCAGAAACATTATACTACTTAGATATATTTTTAAACCGTATCTTTTGTAACATGACCCTACCTTCTAGCTAGCTATAGATACCCTTAACTACCTATTAATTAAAGTAGTTGGTAAAACAACTACGTATAAAATAATGTACCTACATACTTAATAATCTGTTGTGCAACATGAATCACGATGCTTACTCTTCTAAGATAATTCCGAGATGCTTACGAAGCAAAGGCGAATGTTTATGGTAGTTAAATAAGTACAGTTGCGAGTGTAGTATCCATGACACTTGACCTCCCAAGTGAACGGATATTTTTCAACATCTCAAGACAAACGTGCCTATTTGATCATCGGTGATTATTTTGTAATTATCGTGATCTTCGTTTGTTTACTTAAAAGACGTTTGTTTAGTATTGACAAATTAATATTACTTAACGTTTTTCTAATAACTAAGTTAGCATAGTAGAAGCATTTTTGCAGTTACAGCAGACGTTTTCAACTGTATAGTTGGTCTTGAACCGGGTGCAGCGGGCTGCGCGGTGCATGGTACAGTCACTATTAATAATATAATATACAAATTAATCTACCTTATGACCTTAAAGATGATATTATATATTTTGTATTTATAAATTGTTACTTATATAATATAAATTAAATAAATATTATTATAACGAACAAATTGCGAAAGATTCTTACTAGAATAACTATGTAACTATTTCCACTGCAGGCTGCATTCCAAGAATGTAACATCTTGAATAGAAAGGCATCATTGTAGGCTTATACCTGAGAGCCTATATAAATACATTACATTGCTACTTAATAAAGATTGGTAGGTAATAGTAGTATTTCGTTAAACTGTGGTAATAGGTATAGTACGCGACAGGTCGAGATGTCAATCAGAGTATGAGGCGGGCGGACGGCCCGCACACCCGCACATCACCCGCGTTATCCCGCACCTGACTAGCGCGGGGGCTGTGCGGGTGTGCGGGGCGTCCCCAACCCGATTGCTATCTTGACCTGTCGCGTACCTACTATGTAATATAGCGTAATTATTGCTCCCATCTATAGAAGAAACTCAGTCATAGTTATGTCGATAGAAAAACTTATTGGTGTTAACGCGCGTCGTAAATACTTATTAGTATTAATAATAATAACAACATCGAGGCGATAACAAAAAAATAAACCATTCAAGTAGCATTTCCTCAGTTTTTGTTGGAAGTTGATAAAACAATGGTTTCACCTTCCTCACCTTTTATAATCACTAATGCATAGGTAAGAGTACAAAGGAAGTAACTTTAACTGCTACACATAAATCAGTAGATTGTATAATAGATTTATAGTTAACTAGCTGATGCCCACGACTTCGTCCACGTAGATTTACGTTTTCAAAATCCCGCGGGAACTCTTTAATTTTTCGGGATAAAAAGTAGCCTATGTCCAGGTCCAGTCAGGTATCCAGGGTTTAATCTATCTCCATTCCAAATTTCAGCCAAATCCGTAACCAGTAGTTTTTGCGTGATTGAGTAACAAATATCCCCACTGTAACCAAAAAACATCCAAATAAATCTGAAAACCGTGAATTTGTGGTTACATCACAAAAAACCGGCCAAGTGCGAGTCAAGCTCGCGCAATGAGGGTTCCGTACTACAGTCGTATTTTTTCAACATTTTGCACGATAATTCAAAAACTATGATGCATAAAAATAAATAAAAATCTGTTTTAGAATGTACAGGTGAAGACCTTTCATATGATACCCCACTTGATATAGTCACTCACTTCGAAAGTTGAAAATACTAATTATTAGTTCATGACCACAATTTAATTTTTTTTGTGTGATCTAACCCTAAATTCACGGTTTTCAGATTTTTCCCAAAATGTCAGCTATAAGATCTACCTACCTGCCAGATTTCATGATTCTAGGTCAACGGGAAGTACCCTGTAGGTTTCTTGACAGACAGACGGACAGCCAGACAGACAGACAGACAGACAGACAGACAGACACACAGACAGACAGACAGATAACAAAGTGATCCTATAAGGGTTCCGTTTTTCCTTTTGAGGTACGGAACCCTAAAAAGTCAAAAAATGTTCTGCCTGAGTTCTTAAATCCTAAGTATAAGGTAGGCGAGTATACACACGTAATAAGTCCACTGTTTTGTTTAACTAAACTTTTGTCGTTTTGGTAGGGGCATTATGCAAAACTACGAGTATCTTCAAAAATTCATTCTACGTACGTGCATTTTAATTTGTTTATTTTAAACATGTAAATGGGCAAACCACGACATTTTCGTGATATTACACTGTGCCGCAGAGATGTAGGAGGTCTCAAATATTTACGATCCTTAAGTGGTAGACAGTTCATTAAACCCCGTACCCGACGATTTTGAGCCTTGACTCTATGGCGTACGATGGTTAAAGGCGATTACAGACTATGCCAGACGACTATACCTACCTGACCGCCTTTTTGTACCTACTTATTAAGATTTCTTTTTGTAACCTGTCATTTGTGTTTCTGTGGTGCAATAAAGTATATACATACATACATACATACTATATAATTTTTTTATAGTTTGCTGGGAACGAATGTATGTATATTTATTGACCGAGCGAAGGGAGGTCCCCGGGTCATAAAACAATTTCTTTTGAATTTTAACTAATGCATAAATTGATGATTTAGAGGGCTATCAAAGTCACTGTTTTAGACATGTTTTGTACCGGGCTCTACCTTCAAAACTGCCTTGACTCAAAAGCTGTTACTTATGTACCCATACCTAATTTTAGTAATATAACTATCCTGTAGCTGTTAAACAATAAATACTGTATTAAAATTTGGAAAGTAATAAATAAAAATTAATCCTTCTATAAAATTAAGAATAAAATTAAGAAGTCCTATTTTCTTGCAAAATTTTCCCTTTTATTAATAGGTTTAGTTCAGGGCGAACCATTAGTTACTTACATAATATATTGTTTAGTTTTATAAAGTTATTATTACTCTTACCTTCTAATATGTAATCTCGATTATGCATTTCACACTCAACTCACCCACATTTATTAAATCATATATTTCATCTTAACTATACTGAGGTGCCTATTTAGTATTTACTTTTCTTAGCTAATAGAGCATTAAGCAGTTAAGAGACAGATTATTTACTTAGTTATTCTAAGTCCACTAACTATTAACTTCGACAAGGATTAAGTTTTCAATTTGTAAAACAAATTGTGGCGAATTAGCGATTCATTTATCGCAATCCACATGTGTCTTCCTCAGCGTAATATGCGGTGTACCTTAACTTTGTTTACAGGAAAGCGTTTCTATTTGCTCGTTTCATTAAACCTTTCGGTTACATGACTCTCGCGGGCTTGTACATACCTAGGTATAGGTAGGTACCTATGAATGTTTACTAACTATGCTATGCGTTTCAATAATTATGAAGCGTACATCGGAGAAGTTACGGAGTTACGAGTATATAGCCGACATTTTTTCTGAAACGAACGAAAAAAATCCAATAGTTTACAGACCGAAATAGTCAACCTTAAGTAGAACCACCAAGACCTACCTACTTTTATTTATAGACTTTTCAAGTTTTTACCCATATAAAATTATCCCTTCATTTACTTACTTAAATAACAAACTACGAATATTCTGACCTATGAAGGCTTGGCTCGCTAATGGATGTTAATGGTTTACGTGAGTTTAAATTAATTGATCGGCTCCGTTGATGGCATGAGGTTTTAAAACAATAATGATTCCAAAATCGGATTAACTCGTCGGACATAATATTTGAACTTTACATACTTAAAAACCGGTCAAGTGCGAGTCAGACTCGCACACTAAGGGTTCCGTACTATCCGACAAGATATGATATATTTACCTAATATTTTTAAGTAGAACACTGCAAGTTCGCAGACGCAGCGTTGGGAGACCCGCCACTAGGTGGACGGACGACATCAGACGAGTCGCAGGGAACAGCTGGATTCAGGCCGCGCAAGACCGTGGCGTGTGGAAGTCCCTACAAGAGATCTATGTCCAGCAGCGTCTATAGGTTGATGATGATGATGATAACTGCAAGTTAATGACGGACAGCGAACCACAAATTAACGGTTTCGGATTTTTCTCTTTAATTGTGCTATAAGACCTACCTACCTGCCAAATTTCGTGATTCTAGGTTAACGGGTAGTACCCAATAGGTTTTCTTGACACGCACGGCAGACGGACAGACAGGCAACAAAGTGATCCTATATAAGGGTTCCTTTTTTCCTTTTGAGGTACGGAACCCTAATAAGTTAAACTAGTTACCTAACTCAGAATTTAAACGTTTGTATATCAGTCTCACGTTAAACGGAGTTATGTGCGTTTTGAGTTTACTTAAAGACACTTAACACTACACACTACACTTGCTTTAACGGTGAAGGAAAACATCGTGAGGAAACCTGCATGCCGGAAAGTTCTCCATAATGTTCTCAAAGGTGTGTGAAGTCTACCAATCCGCACTTGGCCAGCATGGTAGACTATGACCAAACCCTCCTCACTCTGAGAGGAGACCCCCGTGCTCTGTATTGAGCAGGCGATGGGTTGATCATGATCATGATTTCAGTCTCTCTTTACGTCGTATTCCATTGCTGCGGGTCGTAAGGTAACCCTTTTCTATGAATCACATAATGATGAAGTTTTCTCTGGATAATAATGCGGTGGGTTTTCAGATCCATCCGCATACAAGTCGACTAAGAGAAAACGTGATTTCAACTCTGATCAGCTGATGTTAGGGATAATAACCGAGACCGAGCAATTAACGTGCTCTCACGACGTGAGTCACGGAGAAAACAAAAAGCAAAATTCTGACCTCCAAAATCGGTCACCCATTTATCAACTTGGGTCAACGTTGCTTAACAATCCTTATCGATACAATCCTTATCCTACGGAAAAATTCGCAGTGTTCAGATAGCGTGGTGGTGCCGAGCTTTACCGCCGCGACCTATCTTTCCAGCGGCTTTTGCAACGTTTTGTCGTGGAAAAAGTCATGGGCCTTGAAAAATTCACGCATGAAAGTACTGTCGCACTGATTGTGCTTGGGATGCTGGGCCTTTAGTCAGAGTTTCCAAGACCCCAATGGTGTTTCGACTCTATGACCTTAAAGGTTAACTGTTCACCTAGAGGGGGGTCTTCCGGAAAACGTTCCGGTGCGAGGTCCAACGTCTATCGGTTTTTCGAACTATATGTACCTACCCTACCCTACATTGTCACTTCAGCTCGAAACCCGTCAGTTTTATACCGGTCTATTAGTTTTAATGGTTTCAAGTAACGATAATAATAACAACTATGTACATAATATAGGTAGTAGTTCTGTACGGTATAAACGTCTCCATGTCTTCCTTTATGCCAGCTGTCTGCTCCAAACACTCGTTCCTGATTCCCCTAGTGGCCCGGGGACCATTGATGTAAGAAAGAGAAAGTAACTATGTTAAACGTAACGATAATAATTCATTGATGTGATATGCTGCGTAAACAGCGGACATTTTTCCGAGAAACTTCGCTCCATCCGTAGACGGAGTAAAAAATCTAGACAAAGGAACGTTTGCTTTCTCAATCACACTAAAAAGAGAGCACAGATAAAGTTACTAATGTGATAAACAGAGACGCAGCTAACCTATTTTTTGTCCCTTATCGTGTAACCGATTTTTTTCTAGGAATACAACTTTAGTTGCAAAACAAACTTTGAGAATTCGTGGCATCAGTCAGTCAGCGTTTCCTTTTATATATATAGAGTAGCTTATTCCCGCGACTTCGTCCGTGTGGACTACACAAACTTCAAACCCATATTTTATTCCCTTACTTGACTGACTTACGTTGACTTTTCAAAAAAACAATTTTTTGGGGTGTCTATGTTATACCTAATAGCATGTCAAATTTCAGCCCGATCCGTCCATAGTTTGAGCTGTGCGTTGATAGATCAGTCAGTCAGTCAGTCAGCTTTTCATTTTATATATTTAGATTACAAAGAAATGTACGTCAATAGCTAAGTACACCAAAGTAAATTAATATAATAGACTTACTTAGAAATAGAAACCGTAGGTGAAAAGTCGAATTCTTATAGGATTGCTCTACTTACTAATTAGCTTCGAGCAAATTTGGTAGACCTTGTAAGATTTCTGTATTATGTTTGAACTTATAATTAAGCATTTCATGAACGTCAGGTAGTACATACTTACCTACTAACTAGTGGTACCTATTTAGATACTTACATGATATATTTTTTATGGTTCCGTACCTCAAAAGGAAAAACGGAACCCTTATAGGATCACTTTGTTGTCTGTCTGTCTGTCTGTGGAGTTTTCCAGCGCAACTTTACATCAAGTGTTCTACCAAGGTACCTGTACTATTTAACTGTATCCACGTAGGAGATTTTCTGTTTCTGTATTTTTTGTTTTATTTGTGAAAGCTATATGAACTGAATGACTTTGATTCATTTAGAGAATAACTCCATTTTTTTGTCAATTTTTAAACTTTTTTTGCGCTATTTGTACATTACCCACTGCCTCTTCATGTGTGCCTCCTACGGCCATAATAGCAGTCTCATCAGCAAAAGTAGCAATATTCTTTTCAAATTCTGGAATGTCGCGGGTATATAATAGGTAGAGGACCAGCCCTAAAACACTCCCTTGCGCAGCTCCAGCTTTCATACATTTCAGTTCAGATTAGTCATCTTCTTGTCTTACTCTAAATGCTATATCTGTAATGTATGATTCCAGGATATCTGCGAATGATTTGGGAAGCAGTTTTCTAATCTATATATTATATAAAAGGAAAGGTGACTGATTGACTGACTGATCTATCAACGCACTGCTCAAACTACTGGACGGATCACGCTGAAATTCGGCATGCAGATAGCTATTGTGACGTAGGCATCCGCTAAGAAAGGATTTTTCAAAATTCAACCCCTAAAGGTGTAAAATAGGGGTTTGAAGTTTGTATGAAAGTCTGTCAGTTTTGAAGTTAGAATCGCGAAAGTTTGTAATTTACACTTATCTATCTTATCTAATATTTATACCCTAAGGGTATAAAATAGGGGTTTAAAATTTGTGTAGTCCACGCGGACGAAGTCGAGGGCATAAGATAGTTTTATAAATAAAACCTTCCATGCCAAACTTTTTCAAAAGTTTTTTCAATATCAAGAAACACCATGGAGCAAACTTTCTTTCTTTTTTGGGTTCCGTACGTCTAAAGGAAAAAAGGAACTCTTATAGGATCACTTCGTTGTCTGTTAGTCTGTCCGTCTGTAGTATCTGCCAAGAAAACCTACAGGGTACCTACTTCCCATTGACCTAGAATCATGAATTTTCACACACACACACACACACACACACACACACCAGTTTTTTATAATGAACTTCAAAATTCATGAGCCGATTTCCAGGGATATTTAATTAAAACACCTAGCGAAATAGGTATGCGGTCAGCTGAATAGACCTTATGACGGGGTAATAAGCACATATTTCCAATACGCTTAACGTGCGAGGTAGAAATAAAATCGTGGATGCTTAAATGTGTAATGACGTCATGCCATAGTCAGATCCGAAGAATAAGCAACTGGTTAGGTATGCACAAAAAATAAAAGTGAAAAAGAAGTCTGAAGACACAGACAGGTTAGCCCGACAGTCGGCACACTGTACCTCTCTACCTACTACGAGCACGTACCATGTCTTTAACTTCTTATCAATATTCTATTGGTGCTAATAGTAACCAATAATAATTATGGTGCCAACTTAAATTTTTTTAACAGTCAACACTCGACTCACCTGAGAAGAAGAGATGCGCGCGCAGGTAAAATCCCTGATTCCAAAAGTTGAACGTTATTCTCGATTCAAAATTCGAAATCCCAAAGGTGAAGATAACGGATGCCGTAACAATCGACTAGAAATGCTGGTGCACTAGATGTTCCAAACGCACTAGGAGCCGGCACAACACATTTCGCGTTTGTTTATAGTATTAGGTACGATCCACTTGTTAATAATTTCGAAGGACTCCACTGCGCATGCCCGCGGAACACGCGCCTTTTTCGAATAAGGTTATGTTTAAGTTATAGGCACTTCTAGACTTCACTTCACTCCACGCACTTCCAAAGTTTCCAAGTAGAATCCAATTGGAGGCAATCCGCGTGAACTTTTATCCAGCGCAAAGCACTTTATCGCCTGGAAACCACTCAGATCCGTCGTTCCCACAACAATTCCTGTATTACTTTTAAATTCCAACAAACTTGACAGCACTTTTTTGATGATTCGCCGGCTCTACCTGCGGCAAGTGAAGGCCGTATGCGTTATAAACACTTGTAAACTACGGAACCGGTAACAATTCAATTCGCACGTGACACTGTCAAAACAAAACCGATCTAAATAACATCAAAACTCACTCGGTGGCGTCGATACTTTTAGCTTTTAATGTTACGGGTCTGAGCGACAAATTAAACGAATAGAAAAAGAAAATAAACGAAGAATACTAAAGTCGGCGACTGCGAAGCCGAGCGTCCGACACTCCTGCTGAGCGCTGTACTAAACGCGAGAGGCCATACGACCCGCCCCTCCCCGCGACCGCCTCTTATCCCGCCCGCGCCCTGCGACCCGCGTTCAGACGTTCGTATGGAAAATATAAGTTACGTTGAATTTTTTTTGAAGTTGAGAGCATACGAGCGAAGTAGAGTCCTATATTATATGAATACTATCCGTTTGTCCCTCGTATTTATTCAAATAATAATTTGTAGGGACGGAGTGCGATGCGGGCGGGTCGCCGGCGGCGGCAAGGCATTCAATTAATCTGACAACACGTGCGTGATACACTGAGCGGAGGGTTCCGCACAACACAGCACGGATGCATCACTGATGATACCCATCATTAATTCCAGTTTTACAGATTGACGTTGCTTCTTTCAACTGGAATTATTTTGTGTTACAAACTCATAGAGCGGCACGAGATCCTATAACTAAATAGAATATGTAGCACCGACCAGTTAAACCACTGATGTAATAAAGAGTACTAGGCAAGGCTAACCTAACCTAATCCATGCCTAATCCCTACCTAGACGGGTTCCTTCCACCCCTACACCGGTCCCAGACCAACCAGTATCTAGGTAACTATTCAATTACAATCAACATTACTAATCAACAGTAACCACACTTATGTAAAACCACATCTATCTATACAAATTTTAACGATACAAAACACTTACCGAATAACCAACCACTCAAGATAACTATTACAGCAGGTAACTCACTCACACTATTCTTCCACAACCTCGCTCTACCCAGAAACACGTAATGAATCCCTGATTCCAGTGACCAGTCTCCATGTCTTTACGTCTCCATTTTCTCCCTACCCGCTCATCGCCATTTTTCTAAAAAACGCGCGCTCAATTACTATTGGTAAATTAAATTATGTCTACCACTACCAATCTCACAAGGATACCAGCACAAAAATAGTATTGCCATTCTTGGAAAAATTGCCTCTTTAAAATAATAATTGACCACCTCACAGTCAAACACGATTCATTCAAAACTCCGAATCATGACGGAAATATTAAACATTAATTTAATCAAATCACGATGGTTTAAAATATACGATTTTAAAATACCTACATAATTGAAACGTGTTCCAACTTAATTTTGAGGCCTCCTTGCTCTGCGCTATAGATAAATCTCGCAAATTGCTAATGCGCTGTAACAATTTACCTACTATGTAGGTATTAACTTATTTTTAAAGATACAAAAATAAACCACGCCAATAAAATGTTGAGAAAAGTGTCGACTGCATAAATGTAAATAAATTCACCGCCAATTCGAATCCTTTTCTGTAAAATCACGTAAAAAGCCCACACTGATGAAAATATTGTGTGCAATTTGTCTACTTTATGCCTAACAGTAAATATAGTATTATCATTTATCACTTGTCATCGACAAATGACAATCCTAACTAAGAACATAAAACTAATAACAAAAATGTTACCACATCGTTGTGCCACGGAGCTATTTATGTTGTTCATGCAGGTAAATTTTACCTTTTCAATACCTACATCCATTCCTTTTCAAGCATTTTTTTCTTATTTTGATTAAAGCCGGTCCCATTTTTTATGCAAACGAGTGTCAAAAGTCACATGATCCAATAAGTTAAATGTGCCGCAGGTAAAGTTTTTTTATCCCATTTCGCTTGATATGCTATAATGAACTCAAGCTCATTTAATGTCACAAATCACAATGCCACAGAATCGCATGGAACAGTTATTATTTAGAATATCACAAATTCGCAATAAAGTGAATTGAATTGAATTGAAGAATCATCGACAGACTTTTGTACCGTAGGTATATAGGTACTTATTCCATTTCTACAGTATGATGTTAAGTGTCTGTATAAAAATATAGACCGCATGTTGCCTAAAAAGCATTTGTAGTTATGCTGCTTTATTGTATGTTGTTGTTCCGGCGTAAAACAGCCTTTAGAGATTTAAGGCTTAAACTTAAGGTCGTGGATATTATTTATTTGCGCGGATCCATAGGTAGGTAGTACGTAATATTACAATTGCGAAAGTGTGTCTGTCTGTTTAAAACGTTTTCACAGCTCATCCGTTTAACCGATTTTGATGAAATTTTGCATAAAGATCTTGCATTTCGGGAATGGACAAATCTTAGGAATCATCATCAAATCATTAGGAAATGTTACTTTTTATCCCAGAAAATCACCGATCCCACGCGAATTTCAAAAAACTCATATCCACACAGACAAAATCGGGTCTAGTACAAAATGTAACGAAGCGTAATTTAATTGGATTTTGCCTCAAAAGTTCAAGAATTTAGCCCCACTCCATACAAATTAATACCCCATTACAAAGCAAGTTGAATTTAATACCAGAACCAGATATAATACCAGGAGTATAGAGGAAAATATTCTTTGAAATGGAACAGTTTCCGAGGCGCCCATCCACCGCTGTCAATTGAGTTGACGGTGACTTCCGAACTTACTGTTTTGTCAAGCTTAGCTCTGGCCGATATACTGGAAGTATTGCCTGTAGCTGGAAACCCAACTTCATTTATCGATATGAGTTTAATAAAGCGTATGGTAGGAAATACTTCAGGTTCAGGACGCTAGCTCGACCCGAAATTTCGATTGTTTGAACAGAAATGGTTTTAAACATGGACAGAAAAAAACGACTAAGTATAGAGCTTTTGTGATTATCTGCGCGCATATTATTATGTATGACATTTTACGAAAAAGTTCGGCGGTCAGCCGAGAAAACTTTTTGGTTTTGCGCAATTTTCATCCTTATATCTTCGAACCACTTCCTTCTTTGACAGCCAGGTCCTTTTTCTGGCTATGTTCCCCTCGAGGTCCAACCATGTAAACTCGTAGAGGGATCCTCGTTGTAGGTGAGCGAAAAATGCGACCTTCCTCTGTGCGGCGGTTGTCATAAACGTCCTAATTCTGAATTCAGTGCCTATTGTAAAATTATTTTGAATTTAAATTATTAATCTCAAGTCCTGAATAATAAGTATTAATATTCCTAATTTTATAGTTTAATTATTTATAAACTTGCGCTTGGCTGTAATCAGACCTGCTGGCAAGTGATGATGCAGCCTAAAATGGAGCGCGCTTGTCGAGAAGATGTCTATTCACTCTTGACTTGAAGATACTAGAAAATATAAAATTGAAGAGTAACTGAAACTGATGCTGGAAGGGCGTTCCATATCCTAGTGGTGCGAATTAGAAATGGGGAGGCAAATCACTTCATTTCCTTGTTAAATTTCTACTCTATTGCGTTGTATTGACCAGCGTATGATCCAAAGCTAAGCGTGACAAAACAATGAGTTCGGAAGTCGACGCCAACTAAATTGGGTATTTTCCTACTTTTGAATTTGATAAATATTATTACTTTATTATAAACTAGGATAAAATTAATGACGTACGCTGAAAAAAACATTAAAATCCAACAAAGGTTTACAAAGTTACAGGCATTTTAATTTTGGAGTGGGAGGGTCTTCTATCCCTTTCTCGCAAAACGAAAATTTGTATGAAACCGCACGAAGCTACTATGGCATTAGTAAGGTGTGACGTCAAATGCTATATCGCTATCTCTGTCTAATCAGAAATATTTAAATGCTTATAACTTTTTTGTTATTTGATCGATTTAATTAGTTTTTTCAGTTTATGTCATTATTTTTATCCTAGTTTATAATAAAGTAATAAAAAAATTGGAGTCAAATACCCAATTAGCAGCCGTGAACTCTCTCGGAAACTGTTCCGTTTCAAAGCGTGTTTTATAGTGAAAGAAGATGATAATTCAGCAATTCCATTTAAATTTCCAATTTGTTAGCTACAGTACCGGTACGCGGCCAAAAGAAATGTACATCAACCTTTAGACAGCAGATTTGTAGAGCACTGTGTTTGCCGTTGAGACCGACAAAACGTCATATATGTACAAGTGACAGAGACAACGCTCTACAAAGCCGAAATGTCATTCTAAAGGTCGATGTACAATACTTTCGGCTGCGTTCTGTACTTTTACACTTAGGTAGGCAGCAATACTTAAGTAGTACCGACGGCAAAACCATCATCCATCCACGCTTGTGGGTTCTTTCCTACTTGAATCAGTATCTGTTTTTGCAAATCAATATCGCAGAATATGAGCCAAATGGACATATCAATAAAATATTTCTAAAAAACTGCAAAAAAATACTTTAACATAAATTTTTACATTAAATGGGACCCAGGAAAGTATCAAATGGTTTGGTGATCGTCTCAAGAGCTGCATACATTACATAAATTAAATAAGAACATCACCCTCGTTAGTCCCTATCGTTTCATCTTACGCCACTCGAATCGAACGTTTGAAATTGAGACCTACTAAATTGGCTTCTTCCAACGCAATAAAATATCCCTTGAAACCTTGAGCGAGGTTATTGAGGATGAGCTTACGAAATAATTTAGAAAACATCCTTTTTCCATATGCCTCAAACGTAAATACGATTGGAATGTAATTTATATTTTAACTTACAAACTTTTTTGTATTTTTTTTTTCAATCTTTACCATTTCTATACATTCATTTGTCGGCGTTTTAAGTTTCAACCGATCCGACTGTACCTATGGCATATCAATGGCATAGGCACGGTAATGTTATATTACCGTGGCATAGGTACGGGACTCTAATCTCTAAATAATAAAAAACCGGCCAAGTGCGAATCAGACTCGCGCACTGAGGGTTCCTGTCCTGGGAAACCTGAATATCATTTTTGAAGATGTATGGGTTTGATGAAAAAAAAATTTGAGTTTCAGTTCTAAGTATGGGAAACCCCAAAATTTATTGTTTTTTTTCTATTTTTGTGTGAAAATCTTAATGCAGTTCACATAATACATCTACTTACCAAGTTTCAACAGTATAGTTCTTATGGTTTCGGAAAAAAGTGGCTGTGACATACGGACGGACAGACAGACAGACAGACATGACGAATCTATAAGGGTTCCGTTTTTTGCCATTTGGCTACGGAACCCTAAAAACCGGCCAAGTGCGAGTCAGACTCACGCACCGAGTTTTCCGTAATATAGGCGGATTTTTTCCGACATTTTGTTCGATAAATCAAAAAATAAAATGATAATCTGTTTTAAAATATACAGGTAAAGCCATTTCATATGATACCCTGTAGGGGAGCGAACAGCGCCATCTAGTTTCTATTGTGGCAACCGCCACAACCCCATTTGATTTAAGTAGTTATCTAACTTTGAAAATTGAAAATATCTTCTAATTATTAGTTCATGAACACATTTTACCTACTTTTTCTTTTTGGTGATGTAACCACAAATTCACGGTTTTCAGATTTTTTCCATTACTTGTACTATAAGACCTACCTACCTGCCAAATTTCATGATACTAAGTCAACGGGAAGTACCCCACAGGTTTTCTTGACAGACACGACGGACAGACGGACAGACAGACAGACAATAAAGTGATCCTATAGGGGTGCCTTTTTCCTTTTGAGGTACGGAACCCTAAAAATATTATTGGATGTGTGAAAATTGTCAAGTTGAAAATAAAAATGAAAGCGCAATCATTAAAAAGAAGTCCTGAAAGCGAACAATGCATTGATAAGCCAAATTATTATTGTATCAGAGCTATCGAGGTTTGCAATTGAGGTTCTTCGTAGTTTGCTCAATCGGAATATTCATTAAGCAATAATTGTTTCAAAGAGAGAGGACACTATAATAGTTAAATGTTAGCTGTTGTTAAATGAGTCTCAGAAGACCGCACTAAAAGTACTCGAATAACACCCTGAATATATGGTGCTGATGTTTGTCAAATTATTGTATTAGAAGAGCTCGACGTATGCAATTCAAAATCTCACTCATTTACTGAAATCGGAGCAGAGTATTCATTACGCAATATTTCCACCCAAGAGAAAATCGCGATGAAGCGCATAGAGGGAAAAACTGCGAACTTCGTTTTACAAACAAAGCGCTCGCCTGAAAGGGGCCTGTGAAAAAACATTTTCATTGTGTCTGGGACTCGCTCGATTTTTAATCTCTCCTCGCGTCCCCGTAACTTTATTGTGAGCTTTGCTGAAACTGTTGGGCTTGCTGCCACTAAATCGACAGTTATCCGCCTTCAGTGAGATACCAACACGACTAGGAAATCAAGTCGTTACCGCGCGCCAACGGCCTGCGTTGGCGCGCGGTAACGATCCTCGATTCGTAGAATATACTACGAATTCATTACGATCTATTCCTTTAACTTCGCGCCAATCTCTCACATGCTATCAGATTACGTATCATATCTTTCTAATCTTTCATCCTATTTATGTACACCGTATTCGTTTCATTTAACATTTTACTAGACATGTATTTTATAATAAGTAAAATTTACCGCTCGAATTCTTCTCCTTTTCCGTCACTTTTGTTTCAGCGTCGATTTCGTAAGTCAGAACAAAAAGCTCTCGAACGAGTGGTTAAATACAATATGTAGAAGCCAAAGATCCACGAGATGCCCTATGTTTTATTCATCACATACCGAGATACTGTGACGCGAACACATTTGAGACGCAGTCATACATTGATCGGCGTTGTATTGAATTGTTTGTGTAAACAATACACATTGTCTGTGGAGGTAAATGGGAGCGAAGGAATTGTTAGGATAATACCTGTCATTGTGACGTCATTATCGCTCAAGACGAGCATTTTCATACATTATTTACGCCTCCATTTGTTGGTCTGAATTACAATAGGGTAAAAGGTTCCCGGTATTGTATTTACATGTAGGCATGTATTTCGAGTTTAAAGTTTAATTTTAATTACAAGTTAAATTAATTATATAAAGAGTATAAAAAGCGTAGCGTTTGATTCTATTTGAGTCTACCTTTGTCGTTTCTTTTAGATCCTTATACACTATATAAATGTGAAAGTTTGAATGTTTGTTACTCCTTCATGCTACATTTACAATGACAAGTGATTTGGCTATGTAATGGAGATAGCACTATTATACTTTGCATCAACACACAGGCTACATCAAAAATGATCGGAAAATCAATGAGTTCCCATAGAATTTTTAAAAACCTAAATCCACGCGGACGAAGTCGCGGGCATCATCTAGATCTCATTTTCGTATACCTAAGTAATAGGTTTACTTGCGCATTTAGTTATGTTATCCTCTGAATTTTGTTAATTGGCATGTAGAAGCAATTAAGGAGTACTTAAACTATTCACAAGTAAGCTTGTAAGGAATACTAAGTGCTTGCATATTTTTAGTGCATCTTAATCGTAAATCTGGATATATTCAGATGGTCTGGATAGCCACTAAAATGGTAAAAATTTGGTGCGGCAACTGCCTGAAGTCGCGTTGACACAGCCACAAGACGACGAAGTGTTCTTCGCGACAGTCTTAACTGAAAATTATTGTGGGAATAAGTTCGCGACAGGCCGAGATGGCAATCGGGGTATAAGGCGGGGAGACGCCCCGCACACCCGCACGTCACCCGCGCACAGGGACTGTGCGGGTGTGCGGGGCGTTTCTACCCCGATTGCCCTCTCGACCTGCCGCATACTATCCTACGTGTGTATGGAACCTCGCGATTTCAAACGTGTTGTGCCGTGCGTCATTTTTGCTGCTGTTGTCTGGCTGAGGGACGCGTGGCCTAGTTGTGACAACGCATATCGATCGATCATGATTGGTAAGCAACGCTGACGCAAGTCGGTAACTAGATGGGTGACCTAGTTTGGAAATCCGAATTTGGGCTTTTCCTTTCCTGCGTCCTCGGAGAACATGTTAAGCCGTCTCGATTAATAGGTCACTAAGATCTGATAATATCTGTAAAAAAACTAAGAGTCGAAATGTCATTGTCGAATTGTAAGAGGAAGGATCTGGGAACCCACCGTATTCTACCATTATGTGATAAAATGAAATGAAAGGGGTCGCGACTCTCAACAATGAGGAATATGACACAGAGAGAAGGTCTGGTTATAGTTGTGGTCCGTCTAAAAATAACACAGATATACGATTCAAAGTTTGTGTTTATTAGGACAATCTATTTTTGTCTTTATCGGAATTCAACCACAGCGCAAATAAGGCTGAAAACTAATTTCGGAGCCAAGCGGTCACTAAATTGGTTTTGCTTTTCACATTATGCAGATTTTACTAACATCGAAAGTGGTCATTACCGAGCTTAATAGGTTTTCTAACGTGATAAAATATGCATTTCGAATTTGTTTATTTTTTACCCCTTAATACCATAATTGCATGTGTGGCTTTAATATTTCACAGCGAAGAAGTTTTCAAACTATTTATTTGATACCTGCCCATAATTTAGTAGGTAGGTACCTAATCTAATCATAGAGGTTAAAATAATTTGTAAACCTTAAATACCATACATTTACATTAAAGACCTCCCACTAGGTGGACGGACGACATCAGACGAGTCGCAGGGAGCCGCTGGATTCAGGCGGCGCAAGACCGTGGCGTGTGGAAGTCCCTACAAGAGACCTATGTCCAGCAGTGGGCGTCTATCGGTTGATGATGATGATAAATAAATCATTAATCGAAGTGTCGAAATCATCCTCTTAATCGAGTTACAATATGCAGGAGATGAGAACCCACCGTATTATTATTACAATGGTAGAGCCATTGTGTGACTGTGTGTGGTGGAAAGGGGTGACGATCTTCAGTGATGAGGATAACTTCGCAGAGAGAGACAAAAAGAGAGAAAATATAAAATAACACAAAATTCCAGCGACTTCGTCCGCATGGAATTAGATTTTTGAAATCCCGTGAAAACTCTTTAATTTTCCGGGATAAAAAGTAGTCGATGTCCGTCCCAGGAATATAAGCTATCTCTCTACCAAATTTCATCAAGTTCTGTTGAACAGTTGGGCCGTGAAAAGCTACTAGGTAACTAGACGGATAGACAGACAGACACAGACACACCGAATATTTATAATATTAGTATGGATGCGCGGTTCAACCTATTCGTTTTCCCTGCTCCCAAAATTTTCATAGGAATCTTTACGGAAAGAAGATTAACATTATTCTAATAATAATAGGTAACCTATTTTTAATACCGGCGATACTAGATAGTACCGATATAAGTAAATACAATAATACAATAATTATTATAATTAAGTCAAATTTTCTACATCAGTGGAGTTGAGGTTTAGGCCTCTCGTGCCATCAGAAAGGGCTATTAAAGTCCCTAACTAGAAGTTTTGTACGATAGGTAATCAGCTGTACATTATAGTACAGAACACCCTATACGTAACGGTTCGTCGGAACTCCGAGAACGTGCACCAGGTTCCTCCGGACAGCGGTGGGGCTATAAAAGCGTCATTTGCCTTTGTTGAACGACAAGCGTCCTTACCCCATGACTTTTTATAGTGCATTGGGTCAATGGTGGGATTCAGAGCAGTTAAAACCCCAAAGTCCTGCCTTACTGTGTAGAAACGGACTCTCGATAAGCGATTAATAGCCTCATCTGGTGACAGAAGGGCTGGCTCATTTTTTGCGCAACGGATCAGCCTGGCTGTCCAGCGCGGAAATGCAGCCAGTATTCTTGGCACCATTCCACGCGGTCATGATTTATATAGTAATTAGATAAGTCACATAGATATCTACAAAATATTATTTATCTAGTCCTTAAATAATTTAAAAAAATAAAAAAATTCAATTATTCATAATACAATTCTTTATTTGCATAATGTGCGTAGGTACATAAGGTGATAAATGGGCCGTTTAGGTACTTTATAACTAGCAGACCTTGGACGTTTAGGTAATTTAATAGAATAGGAATTCTTCAGGTAGGTAAGTTTGTCTCTGACAACGTGAAGAGGTAATGACGAATGACCACAGAGGAGGCATTACAATTAAACAAAGTTTCTCCGAATTCGCTATTATTCAATGCCTAAACTTTCAAGGGAGGTAGAGCGGTTAGATATCAAAACCAAAAGAAAACGTCATCGCATCGTTCAAACAATCGTTATTGGTAGGTAAGTATAGGAGCTTGAGTTTCGTGAGTTCATACTGATCAATGTGCGTTAAGCAATTAAATATCACAAGAAAAATATAGTGAGGACGCCTGTACGCCTGAGAGCTCTCCATAATATTCTCAAAGGCGTGTGAAGTCTGCCAATCCACACTTGACCAGCTGGCGGACTGTGGCCTGAACCCTTCTTAACTCGAGAGGAGATCTGGTCTCAGTAGTGGGCTGGCTATGGGTTGATCATGATGATGATGTTGAACAAAGAAGCGACTAATCCATACTGTGGGCAACACAGAAAAACCTGCGATCTGTCACCCGTGAGTGGAGGTGTGACAGCGCGCGGAAAAAAAGAGGAACGATATAAAAGTAATTAAGCGAGATATAAGTACTAGGTGATTAATTAAGCTAGATATAAACTAAGTGGATGTGACAAGTGTACCTGAATATAAGACTGTGGACATTGGAACTGCGTTTGATTCATACTAGGGTCATCCCAAGACTAATAAACCCGGATTGGAGGTTAAGTTGTTTATATCAGAAGATTGGATGTGATTCATGCCCAAAAATGCGGGTCTATCCTGGAAGATGTTAAAAGTGCCTGTACAAGATGCATAGCAACATATTTATTAGGTACTTATATCGGAAATTATATGAAGAAACCTACCTGAACGAATAACAAAGTGAATATGAAATACATACAAACTGCAATGGTGCTACACTATTACTTTGGGAGTACTTGAGTAGACCTGTGTCGAGTTGGAGGACTTGTCTCCAACGCAACTACTCAAGAGATTGGTTGGAGGAAAGCACCTTATACTGTCTGGAACAAGCAGAAGTACGTAGGTCGATGGGTCCAATGCATCCATAGGTTGTATTGAAAGCGGTGAATCTGTGTACTTACCTTCTTACAGTGGATGTTCATTAAAGCATGGGTGAATATTAAGAGTGCCTAATGTAAGATTACTGCATCAAAATACCTAAGTAGGTATTTGATAAGTCACAATATTACCAATTGATACTTTTAGAACAGAGTAAGTGAAGGCTATAATTATTAATAGTAAGTAGATATCAGCATTATGACTCTTGAGAGTATTTTATGATAACCTAAGGAGCAAATAAGAGAGAAGAATACCGACTTATGTATGGACTTATTCCTGGTGTGATAAGCGGTGATTCTTGAGAGTATTTTATGATAACCTAACAAGCAAATAAGTGAAACGAATACCGACTTATGTATGGACTTATTCCTGGTGCGATAAGCGGTGATTCCTGAGTATAGTTGAAAAGAATACCGACTTATGTATGGATTTATTCCTGGTGTGATAAGCGGTGATTCTTGAGAGTATTTTATGATAACCTAACAAGCAAATAAGTGAAACGAATACCGACTTATGTATGGACTTATTCCTGGTGCGATAAGCGGTGATTCCTGAGAATAGTTGAAAAGAATACCGACTTATGTATGGATTTATTCCTGGTGTGATGAGCGGTGATTCCTGAGAATATTTTATGATGAACCAACCGGCAAATGAGAGAAAAGAATACCGACTTATGTATGAACTTATTCCTGGTGAGATAAGCGGTGATTCTTGAGAATATTTTATGATAACCCAACAAGCAAATAAGAGAAAAGAATACCGACTTATGTATGGACTTATTCCTGGTGTGATAAGCGGTAATTGCTGAGAATAGTTTATGTAATATACCTTGTCCCAATTGTGTCAAAGGTTGTCTATTTTATATGTTCCAAATGAGACATATTGTTATTGGAAAATTTAATTCATGTCCCAATTGTGACATACAGCAAGTGGAAATTTTTGATTTTGTAGCAATCGTGCCAAAGGAGGGCAGCATTGACTATAATATAAACCTAAGAATAAGGAATCAAGAATGACAAATGGAAGGTGGCAATACTGACGTAAACAATGGATCGTATTCCGGTGACAAAAGCTGGTCCTAGTAAGAACCAACAAACGAATTGGAAAACGGCTGACGAAGCGTCTGAAAAATGACGAACAATAATAGTCTGGTAAAACCTGATTCGATAATCCCGATGCGAGTGGACGGTGATCTTCAGTATGAACTTCAGCAACTGATCGGGTCGCGATGGTGACAAGAGGGAGTCCAGTTAATTTGATGGAAAACAAGCAGACTAAATCGGGGTCGGCAAGTGGAAAGGGTGTATCCTTTTTATTAATAATAATAGATTTATCTACAGAATAGGGGTACAGAAGTAGATATCATGGTTGGAAATCACTTTACCTGTTCTAGCAGATACTTACTAATGTTCAAGGGTTACTTAAATTCAAATTAAAGTTCTTATAATGGACGTATTCAGTAATAATATATTAATTATGTCTTGCTGAATTCGGTACGTAGTAGAAGTTGTATAGACCCTTTAAAGTAGATCTAAAATGACATGCTGATTGTAAATGCTAAATATCGGTTCATGTTAATGCACATCTTCGCAGTTACTCATTGTATTACGTTGATGTTTGGTGGAAACAGCACAGTAAAGAGCAAATTCTTAAATACTATTTCGAGTAACATCTATTCTAATAGACTATATAAGCAGTTCGCGCACGAAGGCTTGCTGACTTCACTCGCTAGGTATTAATGTATGGATCGCTGATATGTTATCAAAGCGTATAAGTACACCAATGTATCACGAAATAATTTCCTACATCTTAGTCATTCATTTGTCACACACTGACACGAGACAAGCAACGGTGACCGATGCAGCAATTCACGGCTCAGCATGACGCTGGGTTGGTGCAGCGTTGGGTGCTGTCTGTCCTCAATCACCGTGTTCAAGTTAACCATATTATCATAAGAGGACGAGGGTCTCTGGCATCGTTCGTCCTTACGCGCTCAAGAATGTACAAGAATGGAAGTTTCCAGAAATCAGATTTTATTGTATGTTACATCAATTAAGTCTATAGTGCCATCAAGGACTCGTTGCTTGCGAGACAATAAAATGGGGCAACAAAACGCCGTCTGTTGCGCTCTCTATCGCACTTACGGGGCTTATGGTAGACACAGTTATGCATGCATCTACCCCTAGTGCAAGGATGATATGGGGCACCACGGGTAACGAGTTTATAATAATACAATAATACCTTGGCTAACATCATTGTGACTTATTTTGTTATATTAATAATAGTATTTGTTGTACTACAATCGAGATACAGTCAGAGGAAGTCGTCTCAGTTATTTGAAAATATAGGATTACATTGTGCACATTGTAGATCTCATAGTGATCTGTACTGTGTATCATTATCAATTAGTGGATTCATGTTTCATTAAATTTCTGAAATAATATGATTATTGGATTCTCCTTAGAATACATTGTGGTTTGTTTCGATCTTAGTACTTATTAATAATAACAACTACATTTAACCATATTATTTATCTTGATTTCGTAGACATCAAGAATATTGGTTCAATATTCAATAATTCAATTTGATAGGTAATTATCTTTTATTGTTATTCAAGTAGAGTACAAAATATGGTCACATAATATCTGTGCCGACATCTCTGCCTTTCTGGTCTGCAAAAATATTTTACAATCATTATTCATATACTTACCGATATTGCTTAGTATAATACTACATATATGCAATTAAAGATTGGCATATTGTTTTCTTATTATTTGTTTTACGTTACATACTTATATTGTAATATTATAATTTTTTTCAACGGTGTCAATCAGTAGGTACCACTTGAGAATAATTAAATGTCAATTCACGATAGTCAAATTGATAATTCATGAAACACTACAAAGACATTATAATCAAGGTCAACTCATATCAAATATTCATCAATTGTATGAGAAAATTGGATTATAAGATATTCTTTTAATTTATTTTTAAGTTTAAAGAAATTATGAAGTCTACAGAAGTAGTTAGGTTCATTGGTATATTGTAGAACTTTGTGATTAATTTTGTATAAAGTGTTAGTAATGGTCAATGGGATCCAACCACTCTTACCATATCTCTTAAAATGTTTATACTAGTGAAAATATTGTATTTGTGTTGCATTAGAGCATTATGTAGGATTAGAATTCATGTCATTACAGTGGTAAGAAGGAAAGGGCAAACAAACTTACTTTAATTGAAAACTGATAGTGACATGGTTTAAAATCATAGAGTACTTAGCACTCAGAATTCAAGTTGGTGATAATTCACTATCCTTCTTTTCTTTCCTCGTTGTTGTTTTGTTTAAGTTTGATTATATTTTATTCGCTTTAAATGCAATTTACCAAAGATGTTTTATAATTCTCATAATTAGTATTGCCACATTTGCCATGCAAATATTTATTCACGTATTACTAAATACAAATACAAACTTGAAGAATATGTAGTTCATAATAATATTTAAAAATTAAATTATTGATTTCACTATAATTTCCTTGTATTAAGTATTAACATAAATTGTGTTGATTTCAGTATTTGATTATACTATTGTGAATTGGTTGTATACGTATATCACTAACAATAACTAGATTATAGAATTTTCTTAATATCAAGCTTAAATCAGAATGACTTATAGTATTTACTATTTACTTATCTCAGTGTGATTTGTTGTGTATTTATAAGAATTAGACTTACAGATGTTGATTGCAATGTACATAATGATTATTGATACCAGTATTTTGTAGGTCTCATTGGCACTTGTTTTGTGCACTTGTTAAATCTAACAATGTTAGCTTTGATCTGTTAGAGGAATTATTATACTAATCATATTAATTATAATATAGGACTGTTAAGGTATTCTATGTTGCTCCTATTGAGTTATGGGTATGAGGGCATTACTCTCGGTTGGAAGGCCGAGTGGTCAGATATGGGGACATATCTGGAGCAGGATGGACGACTGTGGGCAACACAGAAAAACCTGCGATCTGTCACCCGTGAGTGGAGGTGTGACAGCGCGCGGAAAAAAAGAGGAACGATATAAAAGTAATTAAGCGAGATATAAGTACTAGGTGATTAATTAAGCTAGATATAAACTAAGTGGATGTGACAAGTGTACCTGAATATAAGACTGTGGACATGCGTTTGATTCATACTAGGGTCATCCCAAGACTAATAAACCCGGATTGGAGGTTAAGTTGTTTATAATACTTCCATCCATCCAATCTAATATTATAAATGCGTCTGTCTGTCTGCCTGTCTGCTAGCCTTTCACGACCGATGCGTTCAACCGATTTTGACGAAAATTGGTACAGAGAAAGCTGGCATACCGGGGAAAATTAAAAAATCCCCACGGGATTTTAAAAACCTAATGAATTCGCGGGCAGTAAAATATAACCTATAGTTATGCATATTATTTCATGTCATCTATATTCTAGGTATACCTACCTACCTACTTACTACATAAACCGGGTCAATAGTGCATTTCCACTTTTCGCACGATAATTCAACAACTTTTTTATTACGACAACAAATGGAAAACTTTTAATATCAAAGTATGTTGGAATGTGGAAACTCCAGCACACTATAATCGAGTTGTAGATAAGAACTTTGTCCTGTGGTAAAATAAATGCAATGCTGCCGTATATCTATACGAGTATGATAAACCCATAAGCTAAATTATTGTAGTTTTGCCCGATACTTAATGCACCGTTGACCTAACTAACTGAATGGGTGACTGATTTTGGAGTTCGGTGGTCCGAATTTATCCTTTACTCCTCGGAAAGCTCTTTAATTTTATAGTTTTCCGTCACGTCTAGCATGTTTTTTTAAAATAGAGATAGCGAGCAAACGAGCAGGCGGGTCACCTGATGTTAAGTGAATACTGCCGCCCATGAACATTTGCACCAGAGGAACCGCCGATGCGTTGCCGGCCTTTTAGGAATTTGTTGGTCCGCCCCTTGAATAACCCCATGTTGTTATCTAGTGGGAACACCGCCGATGGGAGTGGGTTCCACAGTTTGCATGTGCGTGGAACGAAGGATCTGGCACAGCGGACGGGGAGCAATTTACGGGGCAATATAGTTATAATTTTGCCTAAAAGCATGCTTTAAAAAAACGGTCAAGGTCGAGTCAGACCCTTACACAAAGGATTCCGTACCCGTATAAGTTATAACACTATGAACTTTTTAATTTTTTAAACTTGCATAGCGGCCATTTCGAAATGTGCCAACTTGGTTTTTTATTATTTGTTGTTATAGCAGCAATAGAAATACATATTCTGTGAAAATTTCAACTATTACGGTTCATAAGATACAGCGCATTGACAGACAGACGGATGAACAGACAGATGTACAGCGGGAGGAATAGGGATATTATAATAGCTTCTTTGCTTGTTCGTTGGTCAAGTGTCAACAGCTGAGTTCTAAAGTGTAGGTATTTTAATGGATAGCTTCGGCAGTATCCACCTAACTTTATAATTTCTCCACAATAACTACCTACCTATTACGACTCCTAGCGGCTAGCACACTACTAGTTATATTACTGATGATTATCAAATCAGGTCATTCTATGTTTGCGCAAATCTGCCATCGAAAACTGTGGTCAGAATGTCAAATCGTTGAGTTGTATATACAGCGATTGTATTCCATACGAACTGCCCCGGAGTATAGACAAACCAATATGGCCGAGAGCTAAGGGGAAATTCTGTCGAGGTGATTAAAAGGCTCAAAATTTCTAATATCATATTTCCTTTACCTGAGTTTGGTAAACTACCTAGACTTTGTGGTTAAGTATGGCATGCAACTTCAATAAATAGGTATACCTTTATCGTTAACTTCAGAATCAGATTATTATTTATAATCTATGTATATGTAAAAGGAAAAGCTGACTGACTAATCTAACAATGCACAACTCAAACTACTGGACGGATCGGGCTGAAATTTGGCATGCAGATAGCTTTTATGACGTAGACGTTCGCTAAAAAGGATTTTAGAAAATTTAACCCTTAAATAGGGATTGAAAATTTCTGTAGTCCACACGGACGAAGTCGCGGGTACAAGGTAGTCTATACTTTATAATATTATAATCTGATATAAAGAAAGTTTGCGAATTTGGTGAATTTGTGTGTATGTGGAGACTAATCTCTGAAACCACTGCATCTCTATGCAAATTCTTTCACCTTTCAAAATGGTGAAAGAATTTCTTTCACAATTTTGAAAGGTGAATTACTTATGATAGGCATAGGCTATATATTAATTATTATAGTATATGCTTAAACCAGGCGGCTCGCTTACAAATGAATTATATTACCATAAATTTTTCCTTATAATGTTAATATTTTTAGTAAGAGCTAAAAACTTCATCTTGTCAACGCTATAAGCCCGGTGGCTACGGTCAACCACTGTTTTTTTGCAATCAGAATAATGTTGTCATGTCACTACATTTCAACACCACTGCCGACCAGATGTCTAGGACACAAGGTAAGTATATTTACTCAAAAAACGCACAACTACGTAACAAACTAAAAGCTTCTATAAAGCACCTTCTCTAAAAGTGTCCGTCAGCTCTAGGCCAATATGCTGCACACAGTCGGTCGGATCAACTTTGTTTAATAATGAACGCCGACCAAGTCTATCCAGCGCAGCCATGTTTTGCATCCGGTGCTCGGATTATGAAAATATTTTCCATTTGCCTCACCAATACTACCTACTTGATTTTTAACGTATGCCTACCTAATATGTTTAGCGTAAACTCTCACTTTGTAATCACACTAATATTATAAAGGCGAAAGCTTGTTTGTATGTGTGTGTGTGTGTGTGTTACTCTTTCCCGCAAAAACTACTAGATTGATTTGGCTGAAGTATGGCATGCACATAGATACTCTATATTAACACATAGGCTACCTTTTATCTAGATGTATGAAAATTTTGTATATTTTTTGCTCGGTAACGCCCTGGGCATTAAGTTCTTGAGCATGACAATTAATCCAAAAAGTTTTATATATTTCTTTTGTTGCATGATAGGCTTACGCTTGACGACAATCATGCTTAGAAAAGCAATGATGAGGTCTAGGTTGAAGTACATAATATTAAAAAAGATACTTAAACTTAAACGCATGTTTTAAGTAGTTAATGAGTTTCACTCAGTGGCACTTCTCGCGATGGAAGGTTATGAATAAAACATTGTGGACGGAAGCTTATTCGTCTATATTTATCTCTACATAGCATGCTTCACTCGAAGCGCCAGTTTTTTCACATTTTGATAGGTTTTTAATAAATTCTACTTTAAAATATATTTCAAGTGAATTTTAAAGGGCTGAAACGATTGGTTTCATATACCCCACTCTAAAGTCCAAATACGTGGGGGCTACGACCACGGCTAGTGGTAATTTGTTACTAATAATAATATTACAGTACCTAGCACGGTAATAGAGGTTAAGACTTCGGCCTCGGGAGGTTTGCGCGTACGATCCCGAACACGCACCTCTAACTAAATATTCTGAGGAAAACTGCAAGCTTGAAAGTTATCCATAATGTACTCAAAGATACCTATGTGAAGTCTACTAATCCGCACTTGGCCAGCATAGAAGAATATGGCCAAACCCTTCTCATTCTAGGAGTAGACCCGTGCTCAGCAGTGAGCTGGCGATGGGTTGATCATGATGATAATAATGATGTAGTACACAGACGTTGAAATGGAGTCGAAACATACGAGCGGCTGATAGTGATACAAAATAATATGGTTATAATATTTTTGGTTAGATATACCTACTTACTTAATATTTTTTCTAGTGGCTTCAAATAACAACAAATTCAGGTACGATTTCGTGTACAAAGTTTCTAGAATGATTTGCTTGAAATCATTATACATAAAAATGTTATTTCTGCAATTAGTTGAAACATAGCCGAAATTGATAGGGATGAAAATTTATACTTGTTAGAATTAATATTAAGTTGAGAATAGTGTATTTCGGTAAAACGAAAATATATATAACAGTAGGTACACTATTGTACCTTTCTCATATAAGGCACTTAAGACATTACTTATTCAGCCATTTAACTGAATAAAAAGACGTTTAAGAGGAGATAACGTCTCCATTACGGCCTCATAGATAGGTATATACATACATATGTATTGATTGATATTTATTAGAGTCGGGAGAGGCAATTCGCACGGGACAGGTAATTTACGAGGCCCAGCCGAGTTGCCTTATTTACGATTAAATAAAATAGGATCATTGTATTATTGGTGAAAAGGAAACCTCACGATACCGCAATGCCGTAGGTGTTCCCAGTATTGAATATAATATGTTTGTATTTTCACCGTATTTCTACCCGCTTAGAAGATTCATGATGTACAGTCTGCTACAATATTACGATTTTTGTTCTGTGGTTGTAAACATGCAAGTGGTTTTGAGCATAGCTCATAAATACTCGGATTATATTCACATAGGTATTATATTTTATTATAAGTAATTGGATTGGCATCTTAGTTACATTAGACACACTGGCACTCATAGGAACTGCCTATGCAATAGCTACTTTATACATTAATATTTTGCGAAGGTAAGGCAAGTGAGGTGTAATACAATAGTGTAGGTCAACGTAATAGATTGAACGAGCAATCATATTTGACGGCATATCAAACAATCGTACAGTGATTTTCGAAAGAGCGACGTGTGTCCCGTGACTTGACATTGGATGCAAGAATTTCGATCACATTGTGATACACATTGATAGGTCGATAAGTTATTACTTAGTATTAGTTGATCCGGTGGAATTATGAGATTCCTATTTTTTTTCGTTTTTGCCCCCATATGGTCTGACTATACAGGTGTGCTTTCAACTTGCGTAGAGGTACACGCATCATGTAAGCTGCTGAATGCGTGCATGCATCTACGTATAATATTAATTTATTGCATGTCTGTCATAAATAAACTAGAGAAAGGATGCAACAAAGTGCGTGCGTTATTGCGTGCTGCACAGGGTTTGATGTATGCGCTATTGATGAACATGAGACATGCGCACCAGGTAATTAGAAGTAAGTTGAAACACGAGATGAAAACACATTAGTTAGACATATAGACAGTCTGTCCTAATAAACTAACCTCGTAAAATACGTATGTGTTACGAACTGTACCCACCTTCTCAGATCTGAATAAAGGTAAGTAAGAAAAAAGGTTCATGTTAAGAATATTTTCATTTCAAAAATATAGAATTCTATAGAGTAGTACATATTAGGTATCGTGAGAAGCAGTGGTGTAAGTAAATCGAATCAGACGATAGATTGGTATAAAATACTACGAGTAGGTACTACAATTACTTTTTAGGTGCTTTTCATTCCTTCTGAAATTCGATGCAGTTTTTCTCTCGTAGACATGAGAGTACCGAATTCGAAACTCCTATCGTATCCATTTACCTCACTGATAAATAAATGCAGAGACCGAAGTGCAATTAGACTAAGTTCTTTGACAAACTTGATGCTCCGCTAATTTACCGATTGCATTATTCATTAACGAAACTTCAGAAGTGTTCCGTTCACTTCCCATTCCGTATATAAGTCACTTTGGCAAGTTACTGAACATAATAGACCAAGATCTCCGTAGCGCCAGATTCGCCTTATTTTATGAGTAACAAAATGTGTGTTATCTAGTTGTCTTGCTCTATAATTCCCTTTTAAAATATTTTCGGTTTAAGGAATGATTTATGCCAACACGTGGCGGGCGCGGACGGTGCCACGTACGAGGCGCGGACGAGGCATGGATTCAAAACTTTATCTTGGCATAAATCACCCCTTAAGCTTCGAATTATAATTTGGATTGCAATTAGTGAAGTTTTAAATCTATTCTAGTATCTAGGAAACTTTAATGCAATTGTTGTTCGTTTCAAGACCTTTATTAGTGTACTCTTAACTGACCTTTATATTATTATCATAGACTTATTATATTAGGTATCAAATCACTGATTATTATACAGTAATAGTAGGTTATTTATTATTTATAGTAGGATAATTATTATACAGTAACTCCGAAGGATTAACAGCTTGTTAATCCTTCGGAGCTGTTAAACAGCTTGATACTATAATGACTATGTCGCCTGGTGTCCAAGCACACACTACACACAACTATGCTGCATAGTTTGCCCGTTTTATCCGTAACATGTACAAAATAACCTTATATTAATTACGCTTCTCTCTATTACTTAAGCAGCTCTAACTCTAATTAAAATTTACGCCTTAAGTGCTTAACTGTTGCAATATTATTAATGCAATATTGTACAGTACATTCTGGCGTACGTATATTTCTTATTTTAACTTTGCATGCTTTGTCGTTATTAATTTTTTTTTAATCAAGCAGGTAATTGATTCGTTTTAAATTGCCTCGAGAAATCTAATTAAGGTAACGAATGACTTCATACTATACTTACATACTTAATATAGTTCGTGAGTATAACTAAACTACCATTTTTATACATTTTTACGAGTATTTTCAGATGCGCATCTCTGTTCTGACGTAATACTTATACAATTCTTTTTTCCGACGACAAGTTAGCACTTGATTGCGATCTCGTGTGTGACGGTAGGTGACAAACCAACGTTTCAGAAAAGCTCTTCATTGATCGAATTTATGAATCGGACAAATATAATTTTCTTGTTGATCATTTTCATAATCGAGTAGGTAAATAGCAATAAAACAATTTATGTATGTTTATATATATTTTTTTTTAAATTCAGATACAAGTTAGGTGAGGTGAGACCTTACCTACCAGTACCAGACACTTACCATCAGGTGAGATTGCAGTCATGGGGACTGCAATCTCACCTGATGGTAAGTGATGATGCAGTCTAAGATGATAGCGGGCTAACCTGGAAGGGGTATGGCAGTTTTTATTAAACCCGTACCCCTTTGGTTTCAACACGGCATCGTACCGGAACGCTAAATCGCTTGGCGGCACGGCTTTGCCGGAAGGGTGGTAACTAGCCACGGCCGAAGCCTCCCACCAGACCAGACCAGAAATTTAGAAATTATATAATTCCAAACCCCTGCCAGGAATCGAACCCGGGACCTCCCACTAATAAGACCACAGCGCTCACGACTGCGCCAAAGAGGTCGTCGACTTACTTTATTGCACCAGCACAAAACACAAATAACAGGTTACAAAAAAAGAAAACTTAAAATGTAGGTAGGTATTTATGTTTCTAAATCACCATGACTTAGGAATGCAATTCCTTACAGCGTCAAGGTTGAGGAGTTGGGTCCTCGAATTTAATTATTAGTTCGGTCATGCGAACACGTTTGAAAAGGTACGAACGATCCCGACCCTTCAAGTAGATATGAGTGCTCACACTGGATGCGAGTTAGTCGTTCGCGAATTCGATACGTGTTCGTACGACCGAATTTCGTACGAAAACGCATGCAGCCTATAATGCATTTAAAAAATAGGTTCTCAATAAGAAATATATGTTTTTTTTTTAATATTTAGGTTTATTTTTATATCAACTCGACTATACCAAATTCCAAGTCAAATATTCGCTAACAATAAATAGGTAAAAAAACTTAAGCGGCTTTTCAACAACGATGGTTGCCAGTAATTCTTTATTTGATTACAAAGAAAAAATACTGAAGGTAAAGAAAAATGAATAAAGAATTTCATAAGTCTCTAAACCGATTACTTTGTATTAGGCATCAGACGCGGTGTTCATGTCTTAAACACATTTGGGGCCGATGAAGTGTATCGGAATTCGGAGCAAAATGGCTCAGCATATCGGTATGGGTAATGTAAATATTTAATACTTACCAAAAAATAAAATAAGATTTGGCAATTAGATATAAATATTTTATGTAAAAAACAAGTTGGTAGGTACGTTATATCATACGTATCTAAAGTGCGCTACGCTATCTCTTTACTCGCATGTATTTTGTATCTTATGTCTTACACGTCACCGAGGATGAATTTTAATGTTCATCTTTCAACTTTCATAATGTTGCTTGCGGAAAAGGATAGCACTAGATTTAGACCTGTTAAATTAGTTTAGATTAGAGATTGCGTACAAGAGAATCGGCCGGGCCGATTTGCTTGTAATTTTTACCCATCCTAAAATCGCCCAACGGGCCTTTTTTTTAAATAGAGATAGCAAGCAGGCGGGTTCCCTGAATTTGTTGGTCCGCCCCTTGAATAACCCCATGTTGTAATCTAGTGGGAACACCGCCGATGGGAGTTGGTTCCAAAGTTAAAGAAGAAGGGCCTAAAGAAGTTTTCACGTGCGAAACCCTAAAAAGTAAAAATTAAAAGTATATTTTATTTGTTAAGTACTTAGGTTCGCCTATCCGAACACCACCCTAAGTTTAGTGAAGGTAACCATAAATGTAAGACGGGCTCATAATTCCATTTTGTAGAACGCAGCTCTCAGCGACTGAAAGCAACTTTCAGACGCAACTTTAATTGAAATATATTTTGTGTCTGCTTCAAAACATGGCTTTGTGATACACGAAAAGCATAACGTTGCTTACTGCTCACTTGAAAATTCACCTAAATGGTTAGAGGGGTAGAGCTTAATACATTGCATTAAAAATCTTGATAGGTATACAACATCTACGTAGAATTATACAAGCAGAATGACAACAAACAGAAAGTTTTATCTAAAGTACTGAGAATGAAATAAGTATGTAAACTTTCTGTATAGGTATACATCTGTGTAGGTACCTATACAGATGTATACCTATATTTCTGTATAGGTATCATTCTGTATGTTGTGTTTTAATGTAACAGAGAATAAAATTATTTCTTTACAAGCTTATCCCCGCGCCTTCGTCCGCATGAACTACACAAATTTCAAACGGCTATTTTACTCCCTTAGAGGTTGCATTTTCAAAAATCCATTCTTAACAGATGTCTACGTCATAATAGCTATCTGTATGAGTGATCTATATGTATGATGTAAAATTTCAGCTCAATCATACCTAAATATCAAAGCAGCCTTTAAAATACATACAGTACGCTGCAGAAAGTAATGTACATCGACCTTTTGAAGGAGATAGCAGGTTTGTAGAGCATTGTCCCTGTCGTTGAGACCGACAAAATATCATATAGGTATGAGTGACAGAGACAACGCTCTAGAAAGCCGAAATTTAATTTCATTCTAAAGGCAGATGTACATTACCTTCTGCCGTTTTAGCACTATGAGCTATGTCGGTTACTCTGGTTCTCCTACGGATCTCCTCATTTCTGATTTGATTACGTAGAAAAACAGCAAGCATATAGCTCTCTCTATCACCCGCTGAGTGACTCATGAGCTTAGTAGATATAGGTATATATTCGTAAGTTAGCGGAAATATTACTTAATTGGGCAAATGTAGGTAAGTACCTACTTAATATCCATTCCGGTATTTGCTATGAAATTAGTGTAGCGATGGATTATATCGGTGTGGTTCTTGCAAAAATATAACACAATAGGCGAATCGACATCGTTAACGTCTTTATTATCTAGGTTATCTTAGTTTTGTATGAAACAAATGGTATAAGTCTTAGTTGTGTACGAGACGAGTGACAAAGAAAAGCTAACTCCGATATTCCACATCGTAGCACGTTCACAGATCATCGCATTACCCACAAATGTGGAACAACATCGTTAATACAAAGTTCTCTTTGTTTTAATCGCGTTGTGTTTAGCGCGAGGAAATATCGCGCATCAACTGTTTCCCGTTCCATTGAATTAGCTTGCCTGGAGTTACACGCAAACATCTGACGCGGAATAAAGTTAGTACAACGTATAACCTCAGTACAACTGACTAAAGTGTTTAAAGTGAGCTAAATAAGTAAGCTTGTATAGACTAACCAGTGATGTAATCATATTATGTAAAAAGTACGTTACATACATGTCTAAAGTGCTTAACACTGCCGAAATTAGATCACATTTGTATGTACATACACATAATATACGCTCTCTTATGCTTACTCGCGTAACTCCCGAGCGTAGCGAGTGTGTTGCATCTAGAAACCTGAGTGAAGCGCGAGGTTTAGGGGCGCCAAAGACTAAGACTTATTTTTTAACTAACTAAGACTAAGAATGATTGAAAACTTGAATGTTCTAAATTCAAATTACATTACATCCCTTAAGACATAATGGATTTCAGTACAACATTACATCCCTTAAGGCACAATTGATATAAGTACAACATTACAACACGGCTTAAGTCATAAGAATAAGGCATTCTAGAGCGAGTGGTGTACTCGTAGCTTTAGTTATAAGTTCGCGTAAAAATTATCACCTATACCTACCTAATCTTACAAATCCAACAACTGACAATCAAAAAGTGTCATTTATTACCTATTTTGAATGAATTATTTGATTTTGATATTGATTTTTAGGTCTCATTCATGTCTTTAAAATGAAAAAAAATGTTCATAAATGGAACAAGTTTTCAGTAAGGAACATGAATTTATGCGTATATTTTTGGTTGTCTTTTTCATACATTATTTTATTTTAAAATGTATTATATGTTCACTATCAAAAATAATAAACCAAACAAATTAGAAGGTGCCGCAAAGTAATTCAGTTGATCTCACTCTGATATATTGACAATCAGTTGGTACCAGAGTTGACGTCACAGCGCGTTTACGCCACCAATTTTACGAGCAATATCACTGAATAATACAAGGGGAGGTGAAGAGGGTTGCTATAATGCCTATACATATATATTTATTTGCTTTGGAGGAAAATTCCTTTATTCACTAAGAGATTTTGCGTGTTCTGCATATTCTGGAGTCAAAGTAAAAATCTGGGGCTTTTTACATAATGGAATAACCGAACCAAGGTAAATAGGGGATGATTTCGGTCTAGTTTAGATCATATAAGTATCAGTAGTCACTGCCCATATTATAAATACGAAAGTGGGTTTGTTTGTTGGTTTGTTCTTCAATCACGCCGCAAAGCTGCAACGGATCGACTTCATTTTAGCATGGATATAGGTAGTATCCCGCACATTTTTTGTCCCGGAGATCCTTAAAGAACCTAAATCCACGTGGAATAAATTGCCTGCAACATATATTTGGTACCTACTAGCTAGATAGCTTGCATTTCTAGGAAAAGGGACATACCTACATAGGATAGGTACCTACCTAGTTGTTATCCCGGAAATTAAAGACTTCTTACGGGATTTTTAAAAACGTCAATCCACGCGGATAAATTCACGGGCATCATCGAGTAAAATTATATTTCCTTATAAATAATAATAGGTAGCTATAGTATGTATGTAAAATACGCCTTTTAATAAAATTTACAGTTAATCATACAAAATACGTTGAAGGGAAAATCCAACGGTAGTCATCTGTACAAGTCTGCAGAGAATATTGTTGTCTGCAAGCAAGAGGGCGAACTTTTTGGCAGTTTACTGTTTATTTATGCTTCTAAGTGGGTTTGTAAACACTCTTGTCTCATTCCCGCATTTCAAGGATTGCGATCCAGTAAAAAGACAAGATTCGTGTTTGTAGAAGATTGCCTAATGCTGTGTAGCATAGATTCTGTGTAGTTACTAAGAAAGTGGGGGTAAAAGATAGAATATGGTGTAGTAAAATAATATCTTCCTATGAACTATGTATAGTACGCGACAATTCGAGATGACAATCGGGGTATGAGGCGGGGGGACGCCCCGCACACCCGTATGTCACCCGAGGTATCCCGCACATCCCGACATTATTTCTTCCGGCCACCTGAAGTTAGTGCCTATCAAGTAGTCAACAGATGAAAATATAAGCATGAAAGGAAAAGGACAACTCATAAGAAAGTTTCGGCGTTTTAGCAAATCAAACCGCTAACTATAAACTTTATTAAACTTTGATCCAATACACTTTGATCAAAACTCCGAGAACTGATTGAGCAACTAAGTAAAAACTTATAGTTAGATCAGCGGTCTTATTATCTAAATCACTGTACTCGTCATTGAAATTGCTTTTGAATATATTAGTATTAGATCATACTGAGACAAATACCTAAGTATCTATAGACACTCGCCGATATGACTTTACGCAAACTTAATCAGTAGGTACCTATCCTTATTATAAATGCGAAAGTGTTTGTTTTTTGGTTTGTCTTTCAACCACGTCGCAACGGTGCTACGGATTGAGGTGATTTTTGCATGGGTATACATAGATAAAGACATGGAAAGTGACATAGGCTACTTTTTATCCCGGAAAATCAAATTGTTCCCACGGGATTTTTAAAAAACCTAATTTCACGTTGACGAAGTCGCGGTCATCAGCTAGTAAAAACATCGCAAGAAAATAGATGGTACTTTTAGAAAGAACTTAAACCCACACTAACAAAATCGCGGTTATATGTTCGTCTAAATATATGTATAAAAGGAAAAGCTGACTGACTTATCTATCAGCGCACAGCTCAAACTACTGGATGGATTGGGTTGAAATTTGGCATGCAGGTATATAGATATATGTCTATTATGACTCAGACATCCGTTAAGAGAGCATTTTTAAAAATTCAACCCCTAAGGGGGTAAAATAGGACTTTGAAATGTGTGTGGCCCAAGCGGACGAAGTCGCGGGCGTAAATCAGTTAATAATAAATCTATAGGCAAAACTGACTGAAATCAAGGTACAGTTCAAACTACAGGTGTAGAAACTTTGGATTTTGCCTTTAGGTTTTCTTTATACCCACAAAGATAAGATTTTTATAAATTCCAGAGATTATTAATAACACATATTATTTAGGGGGATTCAAACCTCTTAGGTCTACAATAGCGAAATCGAAGTCAAAAACCGGGACAGTAAAATATTGAAAATATTATTTGAATGATTTGAATAGCTATTGTGAATAAAATAATTCCATTCCATTTTCCAACATTCAAAAAGCACTTGTCTCTCCACAAATAAGCCCCGATTTGAAAGCGTCGTCTCCCGCAGCGTAGATAAACGCATTTCACTTCATTAATGTAATTAAATTTCGTAAATTTGGCCTAAAATTAACAGTCTGATAGAGCTTCCCTTAATATGGATTTATAAAGAATTCGAGATCAAGTTGGAAGGTATGGAAAGAGGTTGGAATGTATGGTAGATTTTCACCATTATTGTAAAAAAATCCAAACGATTTTTGGTAAAACGGACTATTGATTATGATGATGATGATTGATCATCATGATCTTTGGTAGAATTGATTTTGTTTTTTTTTCAAATAAATTCACATTAACTATAATATAATTATAATTACCTATCTAAGTATTTTCAAATGAAAAACGGCAGTGCTATGACAGAAGAATGCAACTGTATGCATATTATGACGAGATAAACATGTTTATTTTATGAATCTGAGAAAGTATTTTTTTTAATCTAACAAAACCAAATGCCTAATTTATCATTTCAGTTTTTTGCGGATAAACAGCTGAATTGAATTTGATTAGATTTAAATAGCTTTAGGCTATCAGGACGGGCAAAAATTACTTTTTAACCTACAGTAACAGCAAAATATCTTTGTAATTTAACATCGATATAAATGACAAGATATGCCCAAGCGAACAAAATTTTTCACGGTTTTGGAACCAAATAAATCAGCGCCACCTCTTAGATACTAATGAACAACCCGTTAGAAATCCAGACGTCACTGAGGTTACATTAGTGCTAAAGCACCCCTGAATCGGCGCCATTTTGTTTGTTCAATAGCCCTGTCCATACGAAGTAATATATAAGTCAATGTAATTAAAGCATTAAGTTTAATGTGAGTATAAACTAGGGGCATTTTTGAGTGGACGAAATCCCAGATAACAGCTATAATAATCCATAGTCCATACTGATAAAATTACTAAATCCTTAAGCAATTTTGTTGAAATTTGATACAGTGATAACTAAATCTTTGAGACAGACATTTTATTCTGGACTTTTTCAAAGACGGACGAAAATCAAAGAATTCCCACGGGATTTTCAAAAATCTAAACCAGTGAATCATGAATTCGCAAACATCATCCAGTAAGTAAAATATATAAAGTAGTCTCCATAGTTGTCGTTTCTAAGTCAGTTCGGCCCAGTAGCCCAAAGACCGGCATTCACGCGCATCTCCTGAGAAATCACGAGAGGTTGCTCAGCCTCCCCCCACCTGAATACTTACACAGCTATTGTGAGAGCCTTCGAGACTTGTAATGAAGGTACAGACGGCCTTTTTCAAGTGCCTTATCTGATTTTCAAATATGTGAATAGGTCGTACCGGGGCTATTATTAATATTATATGAAACCAGGTAGCGCCTTTTAAATATTTCGTTAAATTAATATAGTAAAAGTTATAATTTAGACAAGATTTTTTTGCATAGCTTCTTTTTACAAAATTACTTATAAGATAGTAGAAGTAAATTTGGTTAAAGAATACAGTTTTAGCAATAAAATTTTACCAATACAGCTCTTATTTTGAACTAAGTAGTTTTTACCTGCGACTTCATCGCTAAAGTTTTAGGGGTCGTAAAGGTTTTTTAAAAACCCTATAGGAACCCATTGTTTCCCTTGGATAGAAATATTGTATGCCCTTCCTCAGATAGTGTTTAAGAGTTGTAACAAAGGTTGAATTGTTATTAATTGTTCTTTATCTGTATTATTAATATTTTTCTGTGTTCCTTATATAATTTATGTCAGCACTCAGCAACTTAAAGGCAATAAAATTTATGATTTGATTTGATTTGATTTGGAATCGGTTCAGTAGCTTAAGTTATGTTAAAGAAGTAACCGACAAATAAATATTAATAGATAGGATATTTATTATTAGCGAACTACTTTATTCGATGTATCTTTTGTGTTTATTGTGCGGTCTACATGGCTGAAAAAAATGTAATTTTAAAGAAAATTAAATGTTAGAAAATAAAAATCATGCTTTATACTTAAACATATCTTTTCTAAAAATACAAAAGACTTACGGGACATAAAAGCAGGGTAAATGATTTTCTTTGTTCCTAGTGTCCGGGCTCAATTGGATTTGCTGCATGAATATCTTATAGCGAGCGAGGCTACATAATGTATGTGGAAACAAAGCTTGGGGATAACTTGAAATACCCTTGCATGATTACTTTCCGATTAGCTAATAATTGATTCTACTTTGTAGTTAGGTTCCTAACTTGTACTATTTTACAACGGCAGCTGTTTTCAACGCTGACGCAGCGACGAGTTGTATTATTTAGTTAATGTTGACCTCCGTAATCCCTGCTCCATACTTAATTTATAAAGAAAATTCTATCTGTATGTGTGTCTTCCACGGCTCAATCAATCTGAACTCAATTGAATTTGTTGGATGAATATCTTATATTAGGTGATTGCGGTCGGGGTTACATAATATATGTGAAAACATAACCTGGGGATAACTTGAAAACATCAGCGTTGAAAACGGGTGTTTTCAACGCTGATGCAGCGGTGAATTGTTATATTACCTAAACTAGCTGATGCAAACAGCTTCGCCCACGTGGATTTAGGTATTTAAAACCCCGTGGGAACTTTTGATTTATCAGGACAAAAAGTAGCCTATCTGTAGTAGTACCTACCCGTAAACACATTTAAACGTATGATGCTTTAAAAATCCCACGGTTTTTCAATCACGGTCATATATCAATAGTTGATAGCTGACCAGTCAGCGATCAACTATTGATATATTTATAGTGTGCCCAGGTGAGAACTCTCTTCTGGTGGAAAAAGAGTTCTCACCGGCAGTAGTTCGTCGTAGCGACAAGTCTATCAAACAAAAACTCGCTCAGCGACGCTCTCTTGGCGGTCAAAACACTAGCGCAGTTTGCGCAGTGATTAACAAAGCATCGCATCAAGAACTTCAGGTGAAAATATTAAACATTGAGTAAGGAGTTTCCCTTTCGCATTTACGCTGTTGGTATATCAGCCAGTTAATATTAGCGGTGGATAAACATTTTAAATCGCTCCTTTACTTTGTCGGGGGATTTCCGTATACCGTAGTTCTGGTTCCCGTTAGCTCAGCTCGGATCATAGACTCCAGTCTGTGGCAGACGTGCTTTGAGCAGAAACTAATTGCAAGAGAGCCATACAACGTAGATATAGAGATTTTGGAAGGAGTAAAATTAACTGCGAATTGAATTTAGGCAACTCGCTAGATTCGCAGAAGATTCAAAAGCCACCTGAGCCACATGAGTGCTCAACAGCATAGCGCGCATCGAAGGAATGCTGTTGACGACAATGACGTATCCTCTTCTCTACAAGTCTACTCTACAAGACTACTTCACGGAACGGTTTTGTCTGATATTGTTGTGTTTAATGTTAAAAAGCCAGAACTGATTTTGAAAATATTTCTACTTAATGTTCAGAGCGGAAATGCAGCCAGTATTCTTGGCCAGTGGGTATTTATTCCACGCGAGCGTGATTTATATACGGTAATTAAATTGGCTAGCTAAGTTTTACTGTTACAATTTCAATAAACAATAAAAAAGTCTAAATCGGTTGCTACTCAGTTGTCGAAGCCTTTTTCAAAATACTTATATTACTACCCACATTATAAATGCGATTTGTGATTGTTTGCGAGCTTGTCAAGGCAATCACGTCGCAATGGAGCAACAATTCTTTTTCCAAGAAATAGATAAAGACCTGGAGTGAAATAGGAAATATTTAGTAATATATATAAAAACGTAATTTTGCTGCTTTTTAACACGTTTTTGACGAATATATTTGAAACTGTTACTATTTGGCGCATAATACAAAAACAAATAAGTAATCTTTGACACTTTTCCATAAAAGGCCTTTTGGGGCGATGTTTCTATTTATCTATTCATACAAGTTTACATTCGGGTAACGACTAACGCTTCTAAAGGACATTAGACGAGCATTATCACCCTCGCACCCTTCAGGCCCAGGTCCGGTGTCAGAGGCCGGAAACTACACCATCATAAACGTACCTCGCAATTGCTAACCTCGACCAGTACGCATAGAATAAGATTTTATATCTCACCAACGTTGATAGTATTCGAGTGTCGAAACACTTCAGCGTTAAAGTAAAATGAACCTTAACTGACTTATTTTAAAGCTCAAATTTATCCACACATTATTTTACAGCCAGCCTTTCAAGTGGAAACGTTGCGAAATTAAAGTCGTAGATACTGAATTTTTGATTTTTATTACTTTGCCATTTTACGTTGTTATTTTGTAACGAGACTCGAATTCTATCAACATTGGTGAGAAGTAAATCTCATACTAAGCATAAAGTTGTATTCCTGTCACGTCTGTCACTCTTTAGATAATAATAATAGGTAACTTACATACTCGTGTACAGTACAACCAAAATAACTTTATTTGATAAAACGACAAGTCGGACAAATTCCCAGATTATAAAGGTTCTTCAATAAAGGAACAACTTTGTCACATGTAAATAAGAAGTGCAAGTAAAAGTTAAATCATCAAATTGATTGAACAGGTTTTTTTTTGAATTTTCGTAATAACCCTTGGTTTTCTCTGGACAACAAGTAGCCTAAACCACTCCTAAGATACTGTTGTCCCCTATCTGCCTGTCAACGTCTCATTAAAATCGTTACAGCTGTTGTAAATATTAGGCCGACCAAATAAACAGACAGACAGACCAAAATAAAATAAAAAATAGATGAATGAGGTTTTGAAATCGTATTAATAACCATAGGTTATTTTAAAATCACATACCCAAAACACTTTAAATTTCGAGTGGAAACACGTTTATCTAGCAAATCATAATCCCTCTCCGCCATTGCAGGCTGGGCTAGACTCATATTTATTTTTTCTTACTGTAATTATTTTTTTGATACAGATACCTGATTTTGATACCTACTATAAAGTGTTTTCTATTCTACTCCATTTGTTTGAACTTACTGCAACTAAGTCTCAGCTAAGTACCTATATTAATCCAAACTTTACATAAATCATGTCACATCTAGTTACACGTAGATCTTTGACAAAGACCCCTGGATTAAAGCCAACGAAGATGCTTTGCTATACTCACAAATAACTACTTAGGTCCGAGTATTCCGTTTGCAATTCCAAAATACTTGGTCGGTGCTCAATAACTGATAGTAATTAACCGTTCTGCAAGATTACACCGTCAAAGGCTTGACATTGGTGATCGATGCAACGCCAATGGCTATTGTAGGTGGAGTACAATCGGTCTCATCGAACTTTGAGTACGTAACAAAGGCAGAATATCATCATCGTATTACAAGTGCCTTATAACAAATACGATAAGACTCACTTTGTGTTAACTTTACAACACAATGTCAATTGTAAACCTATTATAAAGGTTTGGGCACACAAAATACACATAAAATCTGTAGTAGGACTACAGAGGATTGTATAAAAGGGTTTGTCACACTCAAACGCGCGACGAGCTCGCTGGAGGTGTCGCATCATGTCCGTTGCCTTCTTTTTTAGTTTGGGATTGCGAAGGTATCCTGCGTAGGCCCTACTGGCTGCTATAGCGTCACCAGGTGGAATAGGAGCGTGGAGTCCACCTGGGGGTGAGGCCTAGGGCTTGAAGAAATAATTGGAGAGATAATGTCTTCCTAAGGGTGACTCCTGACTCCTGTGAGACACGAACCGCGGCGTAAGATAACGTTGGGACGAATGAGTTGGTTGGACTTGATTAGTTCATATGTCCCCAAGGCCGTGGCGTGAGTCCACGTCCACACAGACGTTAGAAATTGGAGACCTCGTCTTCGCCGGTGACGACGCTGTGCAGAGGTGGTAGATGCCCTACAAGTTAGGGTGCATTGTCAGGTATGATTTAATTGTTGGAATCGTTTAGGGCGTGCTTAGGGGGTCTTTTATCGGAGCCCGTCATGCTCCGCAAGTAGAAAATATCGTCAGATATGGCAACTAGCAATACCTTCATTGTCGTACATAGAGTTGGAATATTAGAGTAGTACTAAGAATACAGAACACTGTATTCTGAGGGGTAGTACTAGTAGGGTAGTAGTATTCCAATGCTTGAACACGATGGTACTTTGGCATAAAATGGAATGCTGCAACATGACGCATTCAAATTTATAATTAGTATTCATAATAAGTTATTTTGTAACCATATTATTGCTCCGATAATATGAAACAACATTACCGATTCATACGAATCTACTACTCTTTTCTAAGCAAACTAAAAAATAAATTTTCTACGTATTTCCCCCAGCTAATCCATGTTCATGGGAAAGCCTCCTGCGCATGGTTGAATCAAAGAAACATCTAATTTTGACAAAAAAGTTAACTCCAACAAATTTTTCAAGAAACGCGAAGGTCATTAACGTGAACTCGTTTTATTCCCAGTAAAGTGCTAATAATGCTTTCACATACCTAGGCAAGGCTCATAAAAGTCGAATAAATTAGAAAAGAGAAATTGGCTGTTACCTCGCATAGGGCTCAACCGCAGGCTCTACAATGGTAATTAGGTACATGTAATTTAAAAGTTTTATGCGCTTTTTACCACCTCACTCGTATTGAATATAAGTATAATTATACCTTGCTCGTAAAGCTATGCGTTTTGCTCAGGTAATTTACTCCATTTAAGTGCATAAAAATGGAGAACTTAATGATAATTTTTTTTCTGCATAAATTACCTCGTGCACTTCAACAATATAACACGTAAATGCCTCATTACTTATTATAAACGTTAACTACTCTTCAGGTATACCTATTTGCATCATTCACTCACACTTATTAATATTTTGTTATATTGTCACTAATATCTATCCTTTTTAAAATCGCTTAAAATGTAAAAGATATCTTAGATACCTATTATAGCCATGTTCACTTAAAAATATTTAAACTAGTTCTGAAGTCACGTCATAAAGCTTTTTAACGACTTCCAAAATGAAGGTGGTTCTCAAATCGGCTCCTCAACCCTGATGATGTAGATTACAGCACTCCTAAACTATAGTGATTCAGGAACTGCAGATGATACAATAGGTATTATTATAAGGACCAAGCATAGACTACATCATTAAACTTCAGATCCCAACTCGTCAATCCTGATGCTGAAAGCTACTGAACTCCTAAGCCGTGGAGATTTGAGAATTTCTGATGATGAATTGATATTTTACGTATCAAGCAACGGCTTCTAGATTACAATCCAAGTCCGAACTCCTCAAACCTTATGATGCAAGGTACAGCACTCCTAAACCAGGAACTGTTCCTGGTTAAATGAAATGAAATGAAATGAAATGAAATTAAATGAAAATCTTTTTTTTTATTCGTATAAACTTATACAAGTGCTTACGAATAGTCGGATGCATCTACCACTGGTTCGGAATGCCTAAAATAATATAGTAAATGCCGAGGATAGACTTTCTTCTTGAATTCCGAATCCCAACTCTTTAATCCTGATGCTGCAAGGTACTGAACTCCTTAGCCGGGTAGAATTGGAAAGTTTTGCTAGTGAATTGATATTTTAGGTACCAAGTAATGATTACTTACAATAAAAAGAATAAAATAAAAAATATATTAAAAAACCGACTTCCAAAAACACACTAAGTAAAAAATATTTTTGTTTCTACACGTGTATGTATGTATGAAGTCGGACGAGCATATTAAAAGACACTAGAAAACAAATCGTGAAGCTCGCCCGACTTCAACATACATACACGTGTAGAAACAAAAATTCTTCTTCTTGTTTTAAAACTCGTACCTACACAAGTACGCGCGCATTCAGTGTGTCTGCCATGCATTTTCCGTTGCGCATAGTCTGTTTCAGAGTGGTAGGTAGATATTATTCATTCAATACGACAGCAAAAGCCCCGTGCACACTTTAGGAAGGCGACGAAATTGAAACACGTTCAAGTTCACAAGTCAGAGCATAGCAAAGCCCGCACCGAAGTGTAATTGCTAGATAATCCTAGCTCTCAGGTACTGCTCACGACCGTGCCCTGTATGGCGAAATTGGATCACTGTTTTGTGATGTGGTTTACTGGTAATTTAAAAACAACTAACTATTCATCGACAGCACTAATATTCTTTGGAATTTTCTGGAGAGTAAAGGTAATTGAATACAATACAGAAATACAAAATCATAATTGTTTTTAGGATTCCGTACCTTAAAAGGAAAACGGAACCCTTATAGGATCACTTTGTTGACTGTCTGTCGGTCTGTCAAGAAACCTACAGGGTACTTCCCGTTGACCTAAAAACTTATACTTAACCTTATCTTATAGCAGATATTCGGGGAAAAATCTGAAAACCGCGAATTTATGGTTCGTGATAGAAAAAAATAATTGTGGTCATGAACTAATAATTAGTATTTTAAATTTTTGAAGTAAAATAACTATAACAAGTGGGGTATCATATGAAAGGGTAACCCGTGCATTCTTAAACAGATTTCTATTTATTTTTATGAATCATAGTTTTTGAATTATCGTGCAAAATGTCGAAAAAATACTTTTTATCCCAGAAAATCAAAGATTTCTCACGGGATTTAAAAAAACCTTAATCCACGTGGACGTTGTCACGGGTATCATCTAGTGTAAAATAAATTTATATTGTTTTTCAAATTCATGGTTTTCAGATTTTTCCAAACCTGCCAAATTTCATGATTCTAGGTCAACGGTAAGCACCCTGTAGGTTTCTTGACAGAGCGACAGACAGACAGACAACAAAGTGATCCTATAAGGGTTCCGTTTTTCCTTTGAGGAACGGAACCCTAAAAATGGCGGACTGGTAGGCCATCCTCCCCGCCCCCATATATTCAAACCCCTTTATAATATCCGTCTTTTACGTCGGAGATTAAAAAACAATAAAGTCAAGTCAAGCATTTACAGCTACTCGTACGACATCAAATATGTCGTAAGTAAGTGTTGCTGTGTGTAAGTCGATAGACGTTGGGGTCCCAAGGTGCTAGAATGGCGACCTCGCACCGGAAGACGCAGCGTTGGAAGACCCCCCACTAGGTTGACGGACGACATCAGACGAGTCGCAGGGAGCCGCTGGATCCAGGCGGCGGAAGACCGTGGCGTGTGGAAGTCCCTACAAGAGACCTATGTCCAGCAGTGGACGTCTATTGGTTGATGATGATGATGATGATGAAGTACTGCTAATCATATAGGTATGAACGGAAATATTTCTAGCGGTGAGTGATCAGTGATCAAATTCTTATGTAATTTTGGACACACTAATGTTCTTTTTACGAGTGTTGCGTTAAACAGCTTTGGGTGATGTGGAGCAATAATAGTGTTGTTCTATTGAAATACACCGGACCATTTATGTCCCGATTGAAATATAGGAAGCAATAAACCTAAATCCCCTAGTTTCAGGCACTTGTCGTAAATTTTCAACAAATGTAAGAAAGTTATACCTAATAGTGTATATGGACAGTTGATTTACTTGTCTTCAACCAACTAGATACAACATAAAAATATCAGTAGCTGGCGAACAAATTGCATGAAATTAAATTTTACAAAAGCAAAAAATTTAATATAAGCTTTGAAATTTTATTGTTTGTACCGTTTTTTATCGAAATATTGAACTTTGGATTTATTTTTAGCAGTTTTAAATAGTTTTGCTTGGAAATCATTTCATATTCGTTTTCAATGTTTTAGAGCCTCAATAAAGCGGACTGAATTCCGAAAGGTCGCCGGTTCAAGCCCCACCCGTTGCACTATTGTCGTACCCACTCCTAGCACAAGCTTTTTGCTTAATTGGAGGGGAAAGGGGAATATTAGTCATTATTAACAAGGCTAATATCCATACTTTTATTATAAATGCGAAAGTGTGTCTGTCTGCTAGCCTTTCACGGCCCATCCGTTCAACCGATTAGCCAATAGTTGTTTAGGCTTATAAAATCTTAAACTACGTAGGTATAGAGTTTAGTTTAGTTAGTAGTATATTTCATTTTTTTCTTTAGAAAGCGGCGGAAACAATAAATTAGATGAAAGTTCGATTCTTGTATGCCATACCTGCTAATGTATCCAATATTTAGACAGTACCATACCATCAAGTGAGATACCATCTAAGTAATAAACATAAACTTACAGTCATACTTTCATGTGCCTAATGAGGTGTAATGCACAATTACTACAAAATATCAAAGAAAAGTTCTTCCCTGGGCCAGCCCGCTCGTTGTGGAGGGAGTGTGGGTTGGGTAATTGGAATCCGTCAGAGTTCCGCCGCTCCGATGACAAATGACAGTCGCAGCCGGCCCGGTGAGCCGGTCAACTCCTCTTGGACTAAGAGCCAGCGCGTGCCAGACCTTCGTTATTTTATAAAAGCTGAAAGTTTATCTGCGTATTGTCCCCAACACTGGGAGGAACGTTTGTTTGTATGTTTGTTTGGATCATGGTGGCTTTAGGAGATAACAGTTAATAAAGGTGTAAAAAATCTTACATCAAAGTATAAAGTCTAACTTTTTTATGTTTCTTCAGAATAGTATTAGAAATCACGTCATACATTGCCAGACACTCAATATCATGGCAACCCCTTGCCAAACACCCTTAAAGTTTAAAAGTTTAAGTGTAAAAATCTGACGTCAAAGTATAAAGTCTAACTTTTTATGTTTCTTCAGAATAGTATTAGAAATCATGTCATGCATTGCTAGGCACTTAATATCATGGCAACCCCCTGCCAGACACCCTTAAAGTTTAAAAGTTTCCAAACTACTCCAAACTACTAACAACTAATCCAAGTAAAATATAAAAGTAGACCTTATACACCTTTATTACCTGTTATCTCCCAAAGCCACTGTGATCCAAACAAACGTCCCTCCCAGGATTGTGGACAATACGCAGAGAAACTATCGGAGTTAATAAAATAACGAATATCTGGCACGCACTGGCACTCTCTCTATCTGTATTTATTCTGTGGCAGGTTGATAAGAAAACTAAAACTCACGGTTAGGTATCGCATATTTGAACATCGCAGTTGATGGATTAATATCCTTTTGACCTATTTTTCGTGGGAAAAATTAAAACAAAATTAGGGCTTGCGTTTGCAAGTATGTACCTAAGTTGCTTTTACGTAGATTCAATTAAACCACAATACAGTGCGACAAGGCTTTTTTGGCGCGTGACGAAAAACTAAACTAACGCCATCTTGTGAAGTGTTACACTGTCCCCATAGATTAAGAGCATACTTCACTATGACTGTCCCCTTATATACGGTGTTGTTAAGTAAAAAATCTAAAATTCACTGTTTTTGGTAAATATTCGAGCCATTCCGTATACATAACATCACGATATATCCTGATAATATATACAACATAAATGTGTCTGGATTTTACAGCTATATTTAGCAATAGGTAAATACAGTATTTGAGTAGGTTTTCATTATTCTTTCTCGATTTGGAAACAGGGACGGTTTTCCCAATTTATCATTCAGTTAAAATAAGATAAAACTTACTCGATTTTCCACATTAACATTTTCAATATATTTCGTAAAATTAAGATTTTGTTTGCTGGCAGCCTTTGTTCTACAACTACGCCCCCCTGTCAATGTCATTCAAGTGCCAAAAGAGCCTTGTCGTACTGTAAATATAAACATCTATGTCGGAGTGTGCCCGATTTTTCATAAAATATAGCCTCTAAATCATAGAGGAGGTCAATAGGTTGGAAACGAGCAATAAATTGAGTTTTATTGGTTGATATAATTTAATTTGTAACCTAGCATTCCTTTGAGAAACACTTTGTTGAAATGAAAAAATAACATATCGTCTTGAATCTTGATCATTTTTCGATTGGAAAAATTTCTGAGCTATAAATCCCACGGGCTCTTCAATAAAAGCACGAGAGTGTCGAGTATTTTTCAACTAATAAACTATTTATACGACTGTAATTTAGCGTGGTCGTCATCTCAGCCAACGCAAGTCAACTGTTGGACATAGCATATAGAGATTTCTACACTGCAATGATCCTGAGTTGTTTGTTTCCAGCGACCCCGTACGACTTATTTAATTTTCATGTCACATCTCCTTGGTTTTCGAGTGGGTGGTTAACAGCGCTCATGGGTTGTTTTGATATTCTAGCAACTTGGGATTCCAAGGTCTATTTGTATGAAAGATTTTTATGGAAAATCCACGGAAATTCCCGCGGGACGCGGACGAAGTCGGGGGAAGCTAGTAACAAATATACCTAGAGTCTATAGATTCTATCAAGAATCGTTAGACTCTAGATAATTTATATTAGTTACTAGCTATTGCCTCTACCTTTACGCTACCTGTATCAAGAGGTAGAGTAAAGCACTGTTAGGTATCTAAATATTGTAAAACCTGTTACCAAGCTTAGTTTCATATTTTTGTGCCTACCAGGAACTTGGCCAATTTATCATAGTTTATACTTTATGCATAAAAATACTTGCTAAATAAGTACAATAAAACCAACTAAAAAGAAACTCCATAGTTACGTAGGTACAAAAAATATAATATAAAAAACCGGCCAAGTGCGAGTCAGGCTCGCGCATTGAGGGTTCCGTACTACAGTCGTATTTTCTCGACATTTTGTACGATAATTGAAAAACTATGATGCATAAAAATAAATAAAAATCTGTTTTAGAATGTACAGGTGAAGAACTTTCATATGATACCCCACTTGATATAGTCACTCACTTCGAAAGTTGAAAATACTAATTATTAGTTCATGACCACAATTTAATTTTCTTGTGTTTTCTAACCCTAAATTCAGGGTTTTCAGATTTTTCCTCAAATGTCAGCTATAAGATCTACCTACCTGCCAAATTTCATGATTCTAGGTCAACGGGAAGTACCCTGTAGGTTTCTTGACAGACAGACGGGCAGACAGACAGACAGATAGACAGACAGACAACAAAGTGATCCTATAAGGGTTCCGTTTTTCCTTTTGAGGTACGGAACCCTAAAAATATCCATACGTACTGTACGTACGTATTTTGGGAAAGCAATGAAATCTCACAAATAAGACATGGTTTATACAGGTAACTTTTCTCAAATAAAAGTTATGGCGCGAACGCAAACATTTTTGCCCATTTGGGCAAAGAAATTTCATGTACTACTTCGTATGCATTTGGATTATTTCAGCGTTACGTCACAGAATTCGAACGACAATGATAATATTCATGCACCAGGTTTTTAAAAATTCTGTGGGAACTCTTGGATTTTCCGGGATAAAAAAAAGACTATTCTGTCCCCGGCTCAGACCCCCGGGATGCAAGCTACCTCTGAACCACGTCAAAGTCGGTTAAACGGATGGGCTTTTAAAAACCTCGTAGGAACTGTATGGTTTTCGAGACAAACAGTAGCCTATAGTATGAGTTGTATGTCAATCCCCGGGATTCAAGCTATCTCTGAACCTTTCCTCAAAATGAATGGTTTAACAGATGGGCCGCAAAAAGCTATTAGACAGACATACAGGCACACTTTCGCATTTATAATATTATTAGTATGAATTCGATGTTGTTAGCTACGGAAAATTGTTTCTAGTAGGTAGGTAGGTACCTATTTGCTTGTAAGAAACAAAGTTTAGATAAGCTAACTCGTAATAAGTTGACTTCAAGTAAATAAAATGGGAAAGTTTTTACGACTCAGCAGCGTGAACTAAAAAATACTGTCTTGAAAGAGTTTTGAAAGTAGGGGGTCTATGAAAATCAAGAATGCCAAAGATGATTTTAATTCTCCTTGTTCAAATATAACTTTAGTACCCAATCTAATATGTAGGTATTTAAGGCGATAATATAATTCTTCAAATATTTTTTTGATGCACTTTATTTTGTAGTGTATCCTGTATTTTTATTATTTGTAATACTTAAGAATGTAGAAATAAAGATATTTAAATAAATAATTAATAATCACCCTAATTATTCAGGTGAATGTTTTCATGGAGAATTTCAAACCAAATCTGTATAAATAAATTATAATAATCTTGCTTAAATTAACCTTTAAATTTTCATTGTTTTTAGCAATGTTCAAGACCCTAAACTTTTAATGAGAACAGACGGAAATTTAATAGAATTTTCCTGGGTTAAGATAAAGACTTTAATATAACTTCATGTCTGATATTATCATCTTTACATACTTATTATAATTTGAGTAGAGTTACTAATTCGACATAATTCGAGTAGCCAAATTATTCACCAATAACGCTTTTGTTTAATCACTTTCAGGTTACTTAATTACTTTATTTACTGCAGGTGAGACTATACTTGTAAAAGTACCGCATTCTCCGATTCTTTGTATGTAATCAGCACAACTGATGATTTCTTAGCTGCCAGATATGCTTGCAATTAGCTTGTGAAAAAAATGCATCAACAATTTGGAAGCAGATTTAGAGTAAATATTAGCGTTTAGAATAAATAACGAAGACGTTCTACGATAGATGTTCGGGTTGACACAAAACGCATCGCTCATATGGCTGAACCCACGACGCGACGGCTTAAAACTGCTGCGGTTGTAAATAAGCTAACAGAACAGCGATAGGTAATGCCTTATAAATATAAGTATATTTTTCATAGATTAATTATTGGTCTCGCTGATATTTTTATTCAGTGACATTACTTTGTTGCAATGGATACAAATCACAGTTTGCGGCTTCAAGCCGCTGCTCAATTTTTAATGGTTTGCATAAATCTTTTTCTCAACGATATGAAAAATGTAGCTTTAAACAGTTTTTTAAACGTTTTTCTCTCGCAAAATCTATATATATATCTAAAAAATCTGAACTACTAAATATTTAAACACTAGGTATTCATTTTGTTATGTAGGTATTTATTTTATACATAAATACTGTAGTCCTTACTTGAGTATTTATGTCAAAAAAAGTATTTAGAAATTACTTTTTGGCGATTTTAAGAAATTGCCTACCATATTATTATCAAATCAAAGAAATTCAAAATCGGTCTCCATGCATGCCCTGTTCTATGGAAGCGGACTCAAAGTAATCCATGCGTGCATTTATAAACAGAGTTCCGTACACCTGAGTGAAATGAGTCGGGAGCAGGCAGGGATGGCAAACCTATGACATAATATCGTAAGTGATATTCCGATTTTCTAGAATATTTTGGACGCCTAAAAAAATATAGTAATTTCTGTCGCTTGGTATGTTTTAATCTTCGGTATAGTACTTACTATATTTTTATTAATGAATATTCTCTAATGTCTTCTACAAGATCTACCTACGTGCCAAATTTCATGACTACGGGAAATACCCTGTAGGTTTCTTGACAGACAGACGGACAGACAACAAAGTGATCCTTTAAGGGTTCCGTTTTTCCTTTTGAGGCACGGTACCCTAAAAAAGACACATTCGATTTAGTACATGTATTTAGATATTTCGTTTCGAGTTCGAAACTAGTCGGGCTAACGTCGACTACACACGTGAGTAAGCCGGGACAGATAGTATTTATAATATTTCGTTTCCAAATTATTTCCATCGAAATCCGACGCAATATTTTCCCATTCATACTTCATGTTGGAACTGGCTGTAAACTAAATTGTTTATATTTAAATATATTCTTATTCCTATTTTTTTCTAAAATCCTTTGTTTTACGTTTGATGACTTTTTAACACACTTCAAATATATATCTCAAACAGGACGTCCAAGTTTTTCCTTTTACTGATATTTTTCCGATAAATTCTAAATATCCCAACACGTTATCAGCACGAAGGGCTCTAGGTGGAAAAATAAAAGTGGAAAAGTGGTATTAATTGTCCATAGTTGCTTTATTTGTTGCGAATAAGAAAAATCGTTTTTTTTTTTGATATTTTTCTTTTTCAAATGTCGCAAGCAAGCGGAGATTTAAGTAGTAACAAGATGTTACATTCTTCGTCAGTTCCTCCGTTTAGTCTCAAAAATAGAGAAGGATATCCAACTTGGAAATTTAAAATGCAAAATTATTTGGTACATGAGGACCTTTGGTTTCCTATAGTTGGGTATCCAGAAGGAGATACGACCGCTGCATCAATTAAGATAAGGAATGACGCTAAGGCTCTGGCTAAAATATGCTTAACATTAGACGGTGTAGCTATTACACACGTAAGACGTGCAAAAACTGCAGCCGAAGCATGGGAAGCCCTGAAGGCAGCTTTTGAGGATAAAGGTATGGGCCGAAGGCTAGCCTTAGAGCCTAAGCTTTATAGATTAAGTCTTTCAGACTTTGAAAATATTGAACAATATATAGATGCAGTTCTGTCAACGGCACAAGACCTAGCTGACATAGACAAAGTAATAGAAGACAAATCGATTGCAGCTATATTACTAGGAGGTCTCACATCGAAATATGAGCCATTGATTATGGCACTTGAAAACTGCAACATCGATATTACTTCCGATTTGGTCAAAACAAAACTATTAAATGAAATGTCTAAAAATGACATGACAGTTTTCCAGGCCAAAGGAATGAAATCCAAACCAAATAAAATGATTATTTGCTATGACTGTAACGTGCCAGGGCATAAACGCCCAGATTGTCCTCAGCGACGTAATAAAGATAAAATAAGTGTAGCAAATGAGGTCATGGATTCGGTCACAGCACTTACTGCTAATTTTTCAAATAAGGATGTTTGGTACGTAGATTCTGGAGCTACAAAACATATGACTTTCAGAAAAGATTGGTTTCGGGACATTAGGTCAATGAATACTGGAAATATAACTGTTGCAAATGGTTAAAGCGTTAAATGCTGTGGAATAGGAAATATTTCTATTAAGACACCTGGTGATGTAGTAAAAACAATAAGTGATGTTGCCCTAGTACCAGATTTAAAGGCTAATTTACTATCTGTACAGAAAGTTATTGATAAAGGTTTTGTATGTGTTTTCGACAAAAGAGGATGTAGTTTTTATAAAAATGATACTTTTTGTGTTTCAGGTGATTCTGTCCTTCATGCTTCGCCCTGTGGTGGACTGTACATAGTTGATGGTACTTTTAATATTCCACCTAAGATGAATAGTGAAAATATTGCGTATGAGGTGCACTCTGACTGTCTGAGCAAGTATCAGCTCTGGCATAAACGGTTAGGACACTTATGTCGCATAGGCATGAATCAATTGAAGAATCATCAGGTAGGAGTAGATTTTACTAAGGTTGATAAAAATAGTGGCATCGCTTGCGTAAAAGGCAAACAAGCCAGAAAACCGTTTAAAAACGTAGCGTATAATAGGGCGTCATCACCTTTAGAACTAATCCATAGTGATTTATGTGGACCAATGTCCACGACATCTTTTCAAGGAAACGTTTATGTTTTAACTTTCATAGATGATTATACTCGCAAGATTTTTCCTTATTTTTTATCTTCTAAAACTGACGTAAAGAATAAATTTTTATTATTTCGAGCTCTAGTTGAAAAACAACTAGGTTTTCAAATAAAGGCTCTTAGAACCGATGGAGGAAAAGAATATGTAAATAAAGAGTTTTCTGATTACCTTTCTTCGAATGGGATTGAGCACCAAGTAACAACGCCTTATAGCCCACAGCAAAATGGAGTTGCTGAACGCACTAATCGTACAATAACAGAGAAGGCGAGATCAATGTTGGCTGAAAGCTCACTATCTAAAGCATACTGGCAAGATGCTTTCCAAGTTGCTGTTTATTTGAAGAATAGGTCCCCTCATCGAGCTTTGAGTGGCAAAATACCTTATGATAAGTGGAGTGGTCGGAAAAGTGATCTAAGTCACTTAAGAGTATTTGGATGTAGAGCTCTAGTTCATGTACCTTCATGTCAAAGAAGGAAACTAGATTTAAAAGCAGAGGAAGCAATTTTCGTTGGCTACTCGGAAGATCCTAATACTTATGTTTTTCGGGATCCTGCAAATACAAGACGTATTATTAAGTCAAGAGATGCAAATTTTTTTGAGAATTGTTTTACACCTTTAAAGGAAAATGCATCAGAACCTATAGTTCAAAATACGGAGTCAGTATTACTATTCGAAGAACATAGTGAACCTGGTGATGATCAATTTTATGATTGTGTTGATTGTTGTAGTCCAGAAGGAGAATCATCTGTTCCTGTGAACATAGATAAAGAGTCTTCTTGTACTGAACAAACGCAAGTAAGTAATGAACCCAGATACCCATCTAGAACCATCCCAACACTTCATAAGCTAAATAAAATATTTTTTATGTGAGATTCGCCATCCCTGAGTGCATGCAAACGAAACTGGCATTTTCACTTCTACGCGTTGAATCCCTGGAGCGAAACATTATGTTATTATAACGCTTACATAAACTATCCCAAAATTTTCCATGCATTACTTACCATTACCTTCGTATGTTCCTAATAACAATCATTTTTAGGGTCCTGGGTCCCGACTCCCGACCCGAAGGGTGGGACCCTTCGGGCACTTCGGGTCCCTATTACTAACCATCCGGTGTCTGTCTGTCCACCAGCGTCTCGTGAACCATAATAGATAGACTTGAACTTGACAGAAAATTATATATTTCTATTGCCGCTTGACCCCAACCAACAAAAAATTAATGCCATGAAAATTAAAAAAAATATGTTTTTCCTCTTACTTACTTCTGCGTTACGGCGCTAAACGGATGGGTAAGTAGTAACTGTGTTTAATTTCAACGTTAGATATCTTAATCTTAGTTTAGTTCAAAAATGGCTGACACACAGCTAGATGGACAGACAGACGGGACGAAATTATTAAGGATTCCTCATTTTACTACGGAACCATAAAACTACACAGTTCAAAATTCAAATCGAGTGAACTCTAAGGTTTAACTTTTTACGCGACACATAGCGCCATCTAGTGTATGTTGCGTTCGCGAGTGTGTCCAACTTACCACGACGTACTTCGAAGGATTTTTGGTAGATGGCAGTTTACAGTATAAACCATAAAACCATGCAATCTCCGTTTTCGGATTACGAATCAAAAGCTTTGCATTCAATGATTCAAAGCTTCACAAAAAATGGATCGGATTCTAATTAGTAGGTATATACTCAAAATATATTAAAATGTATTGATTAAAAATATATTTGAATTACTTGTAGGCTTTAAGCCATACTATGAAGTATTAAAAAGTGTTGCGTACTCGAAAGAAAAACTAAACACATGAAATCACTTCGGCTACTACCTAATAGGTACTTAGGTTAAGGTAGGTACCTACCTACCTAATTAGTTTTTAGACAGAAAAATTGAAAACAAAAAATCGATTCAGCTTTAAAGCTATATAGGTACCTACCTTCTATACTATATAACTACTTACCTACTCTATAATAAATAATTAAATAACTATTTTAAGACGTCTCTAAAACGACGTCTCGACGTCTACAAAAAAGCTGAAAAGCATGTTATGTGCGTTTTAAACTACTAAATATCACTTGCCTTAGCCCTTACCTAATGGTGAAAGAAAACGTCGTCGTGAGGAAACCTGCATGCCTGAGAGCTCCCCTAATGTTCTCAAAGATGTGTGAAATCTGGTAAACCGCACTGTACTGCGTGGTGGACTTAAACTCTCTAGACTAGTATATGAAATGCGACCCGTGCTCATATATCGTGCAATAGTAGTTGATTAGTAGATTGGATTGAGTTGAGATTAGATGAGGTGAGCCCTTTTCCATCTAAGATTACATCTCTTAGCCGTCATCACTTACCAATACCATCATAACAATTATTATGAAATCGCAGAAACGCTAAGGGCTAACTTGTCGTCGAAACAAAAAGCTTCAAGGGAACTTTGTAAATGGAAGCATGAAAATACACCTAATTAGTTTTTTTTAATTTTAAGAATGGAAATTGGAAGCAAAGATATATTTATATATTTAAAGGAAAAGCTGACTGACTGACTGATCTATCAACGCACAGCTCAAACCAGTGGACGGATCGAAATTTGGCATGCAGATAGCTATTATGACGTATGAGACATTCGCTAATTGGCGTTATTGGCGTGGAGTTTCTTTCCTTTTGACACCTACGAGCGTTCCTGGGAAAAAGGCGGCCCCTTACCAGGGTTGATTGAAAGTAAGTAAGTATAGACATCGACTTTCGTCTAAAGTTAATTACTTATACGATAAAGCACAATGGAGCGACTTATAAATTACCAGCAGTTTACATAAACATAGCAAAGACGTAGAAACCAAGCGCGCTGTGTTCTTGAGCGTGCGATCAGTCAACGTCAGCCAGCATTGTTAGTGAGGAGAATGGAACGAACTCTGACCGCGGACTGCGGGAACTTTTATAAAATATGTGCACGCTCCTTGCCCCTTGCCTCCACCACGGCTCCTCCGCTGACCCCAGCTTACCAGTGTGGTAAAACAAAAATGTTTGATTTATGGCCTCTGCTTTAAATAATGAGAAAGCTCTCCATCATAATATCTGATAATTAAGCTACTGCATATTAAGAAATATTGGCGCAGTTCTTCACATTAATTCCAAAGCGCAACTCGCTTGGAAGCTTAATAAAAAATTATACTAATCCTAATAGATGACCGCAGTTAATAACAACTCGAGGTGAGGAAAACTATGATCTAAAAGAATAATAAGCCTTTGTTTTCCGAGAATAAAAACTGTTCTATACGCGTCTACAGGATGCAAACTTTCATCATGAATTATACTTACTTATACTTAGTCTTTCGTGGAGATCGATTCAGTTGGCAGTGTAACGGACAGACTTCATTTTCACATCGAACAAAAATACTTACCTGGCAAATTTTTATTTTATTTTATTAGGACTTGCAGCAGTGTTACACGTAAACAACGGGCGTGATATCAATCTTAGGCGCTAAGTATACATACCTACGTATAATTATAATTATGTATAATATGAAGTTACAGTTATCACGGAACAGAAAAAACTGTTCTTTCTGTTCCGTGTACAGTTATAATATTATGTACTATGTAGTTAATTAAATTAAATTAAAAGTACAGCATACAAATACAGCTCATGCGCGTATAACTCCTTTTTAAGATTGAAAAAAATCATACAAATAGATCATATAAAATCACTCGTCGTCTCCCATTGAAGAGACATGTGATTGAAATAGTTTAACTTTTAATTTTTAGTCTACTTAGGCCTTAGGTAAGGTCTGAAGGGGATATCCGAGATTGGTCCTGTGGATTCGATGAGTAATAAATGGTAGTTGGTGTATCTAACTTATCTACATAAAGTCTCTATTGTTTGTTCGTAAGCTTATTCCACTATATTGCGATCGGCTCCAACAAATAGCATTTTTCTGTCGCCGCAGGCCGCGGTTACAATCTAAACGGTTCGCTTCCGTTTCTCCAGGCCCCTACCAATGTTTCTGGGCTCTATTAAAAAAAACCCAAGTTAATTCGGCTGTCACATCGGGGCTTAATATTATGCTCTCAGAGGCATGGAATGAATGTGTACCTCCTAAAATTCAGTCAAACGAGTTGTATTTGGTTAGCGTTGCAATAAACCTGGTGTATAAAATTAATATTACTAATGTAAATAAAAAGAAAACCTACAGTTGAAACAGCCGGATCTGGTAACTTGTAATTTTGCTCGTAGTCTACGATTTAGCGTTCTGGTACGATGACATGTAGAAATAAAAGGGGTATGGGTTGGATAAAAACTGCCACAACCCTTCCAGGTTAGCCCACTTCCATCTTAGACTGCATCATCACTTATTACCACCAAGTGAGATAGCAGTCAAGGGCGAACTTGGTATCTGTATAAAAAATTACCGCTGCTCATGAACATTTGTAGCATCAAAAGAACCACCAATGGCTTTTCAGGAATTTGTTGATACGTTATCATAAGCGTGCAACAAATGAACAAATGAACATGTGAACCTAAACTTAAATCCGCGCGGAAGAATATGCATGAAAGGGCTAGTCGACCTTAGAATAGATATTTTTTACTGTTCCTACTAGGCCACAATAAATTTAAGTTCTTTAACATGAAAAAAAATATCAAATACAAATGTTAGGGCCGTCTGTCGTTACAATAGTTGAATGGAACTTTTCAATCGCCAGATAAGAGGCTTGCGGTGACATTGCGATATTTATTTACCGCAAGCAACTTGCTTTGTGGACAAATAGTCATACTTATTTATTATTCAATGTTTCTTTAGTTTTTCTACAAATTTAAATGAGCTTAAGAGTTTCATGGAATGTTTATTCTCGTTTATTCAGTACATTTGTTTTAAGGGAATCAAACAAACCGATAGTCGGTACCAAAAGACTGCTGTAGTACCTATTAAATTAACTATGCCTAATACTACGACTCATTTGCTTATTTATTTATTCACTAATCTATATCATAGGTACTAATACTAAGTATTAATGCAATATTGTATCCGTCTGTCTGCTAGCTTTTCATGTTCCTTACGTTTGACCAATTTTGCCAAAATTTTGTAGGGAGATAGCTTTGCATTCGAGAGACGGATGAATATTGTCCCGGAAAATCAAAGAGTCACGGGATTTAAAAAACCATAATTCACCTGGATAAGTCATGGGCATCATCTTTTTGGTACAGACGTAGCTTGCATCCCTGGAACGGGCTTTTTATACTGGTAAAACAAAGAACTCCCTCGAGTTATTTCAAAAACGTAAATCCACGCGGACGAAGTCGTGGGCATCTAGTTGCGGTATGAAATAAATATATTCTGTGACTTTGTGGATAAATAAACAATTCATAAACTTATTTTAATCCTCCTTAGAGTGGGTCCTTCGACCTTCATTTGAATTCAATTAGAAACTTAGAAATACATTAATTATTTATTTGCAATAAGATTTTACTTTTATAATATTATGACTTTACATAGTCAGAAACTACCTGCCTCGCCCCAGCTTTGCTCGAGTGGAATCTCTGGATAGGTAACTACTAAGTACCTACTTACTAATCTAAATTTACGCAAAATTGTGCTATGATGCTTTGTAATTTTTTGAATTTCACTTCGATTCCTTGTCAATGTGATTCTCAAAAATCATTTTAATTTCTTATAGTGCTCACCTACTTACGTTATAGGAAAATTTCATGCTTCTGGTTCCATTGGTTCAAGCTGTGCATTGTTGGTTGGAGTAGATAGAGGAAAATAATACCTAAGTATTAAGAGGAGTTTATTCGTAGCGCCCTCCAAAAAACGTAGTTTGGTTCTTATTTAAATATTGACCAATCAAACTCAATTAAATTTTGTAGACACGTTCTAGAAACAATTAGTTATTTTTTTCCAGAATGGTGGAACTGAGTAGTTGTCCAGAGTTCTGTAAAAAATTGTATAGTTTTAAAGTTATACTTACGGGCTCCAACGTTTACGTACAAATCCTTTTTCAAAGCGTGACTGCGCTAGGAAAACTTCTATTAAGTATACGTTAGAATCATATTATATTATAGGTACAACCGTGAATATAGTTAGATACTTTATGTTTTGCGTCAACGTTTAGACAAACTGCGAAGACGTGTTCCTAGAAGTTTTTGTGGGCAAACGGTACATCATGAAGTTACTTTTCAGCGCAATCAAGGTAATTACCTGAGTAAGTCTAGTCGTTAGTAAGAAGGGAAACTTTATGCAGAATGTTGGAAAATTATACAAGAAACCGTATGCGGTCTTGGGAAACGGTGGGCGATGTAATATTTTAATGATGCATAAGATGTTAAAGAAACTCTAGGTAGAGTTAATATAAGGAAATTATGTTATAACAGAATGCAGAATTTAATAAACTAGGTAGATAACCGCGATACAATAGATTTCTGTTGAGCTTTAAACACATGGGTTCTTACCTAATTCTTATTTAAATACATCCAGCCCAAGGATAGGTATACCATTATGTTATATACCTACTCTTACATTATGTCGATTACTTGCCTTGGTAGTAAGTACAATAATAATTGTTCTCGAGATTAAAGAATATAGAACCTACTTTGTTTTATCGGTTGATCGAATACTAAACACAGTACGTCGCATTAACAGAAAATCAATGTCTAAAATTTGTCGGGGCTTATCGGTTGATCGAATACTAAACACAGTACGTCGCATTAACAGAAAATCAATGTCTAAAATTTGTCGGGGCTTATCGGTTGATCGAATACTAAACACAGTACGTCGCATTAACAGAAAATCAATATCTAAAATTTGTCGGGGCCTGATGAACTCAGCTAAATGTTGTGGGATAAAAAACAAGTGAATGAGTAAGTACCTACTTACCTGGAACTGGAGCTTCGTCTAAAATTCAAAAACCACCACTAGATCAGTTGGAACCAAAGTTGGAACTCATGACATATGTATGTTTTGTATCAATAACTAAAAGCGTAAAAGCGACCCGCCCCGGCTTCGCATGGGTGCAACGTAGATACTAATGTGGTGTCATTGCCTCGGAAACACTCAAATGAAAGGATTTTTTCCGACCTAATTCACATTACTTCAATTTCAATAAGGATCTCTAATTTGTTGAGAATTAAACGATAGCTATAAACCTTCCTCTTGAATCACTCTATCTATTGGTGAAAACTGCATTAAAATCCGTTGCGTAGTTTAAAAGATCTACGCGTTCATACATACATACATACATACAGACGCGGGAAGCGACTTTATTTTATACTATGTATAGAAGAAGAAGAATAAAGAATTATCTATTAGATATTACTGCACCATAGTATTCAAACTTTGACCTTTTATCAAACATCATTTTCGATGGACTCTCGGGCCAATACAGATTTGAGAAAAGAAAACTTTATAAGTATAAGTACCTACGTATAATAATAATTCAAATGTTTATAAATGGTCACTTACAACGGGACAAACAAAGTACGCGGTAGATACCTACTGAATAATGCTTCTATGCACATTATGTTAGAAACTTGTACTTCAAAAGTAAATATTAAAGAAAACGAGGGCTGGCTCATAAATCTTTTATATTATATAAAAATATTGTGTACGTACAGTTCTATTCAAGATCGTAAAGGTCGAAGTTAGGAGCGCAGCGGTTGTTTGTAGGTTATCCCCAAATTATATTGTAACATCAGCCAAATGCCGGAGCCTTCTTAATAATTCACAAACCGTAATTGTTTCTTCCAAATCTGGGATTAGCCTGATTATGAATTATTTCGGGTTGAAACCATGATAGTTTAGTTTTATTTAAGTTATAATATTACAGAACATTTTGGGTAAGTATATTTAAGTAAATATTATGACAGGTAAGTAATACGGTAAGTAAAATTATAGTTTCACATAAATATAGACGAAAGGTACCAGGGGAAAATTTAAATGTTCAATTATTAAGTGTTCCTTTTGGTCATAAATGTTAGGTATCATAGAACTCTAAACGTTATCTTATTTAAAAGTATTTATGACGTAAAAGGTATAAAATAAAAATACTGTTTTTCCCTCTAGTATTTTAATAGTTTTAGATAATTTCTCAAGTTATTTTAGAAGTTTATCTTTGACTGCATAATCATTCATCTCTAACCACCGTGAGATCAATTCAAAAAAACGCACATAACTCCGGAAAGATAGAGTTCCGAAAAGATAGCCCGGAATCGAACTCCAGACCTGCCGGATAAGGACGGGCTTCTCAAATAGTAGAGTAGACTAAATACCGGCAAAACTTTGGATCTGCTTGATAGCGACACATTCAGATATTTTGTTAGATAGACATGATTACCAAAACAACTCGAAACCAGACATGAACTCCTCATGAACAACGCATGTCTGTAATTATGGTAATGAGGTTAAACATGGCTACGTGAGATTTGGTTAAGCCACTAAACACGTAGTTTCATGGTGTAGCCTCGCAAATTAGCTGATTCGATTTACTTGGGGGCTATTATTGTTTAGTGCATTTTTTAGTTAAAAAGTAATTTTTATAGATGAATCTTACATACCCTTTCTCTCTGCGTCGTAGGAGTTCCTCATTGCTGAGGGTCACGACTCCTTTCCATAAATCACATAATGAAAGCAGTTTGTTGGGATAATAATGCAGCAGGTTCTATGACCCTTTCTCCTCCTTCCTTAGTTATTTTATCAAACGTTAGTAATAATACCGGGGATCCATCAATCTCACGGGGCATCGATTGGTGCGAAGCCGTGCCAATTCATAGCCGATAGCTAATATTTCAATTTTAAATAATGTTAAGTTGTGCTCAATTCATTTAATAACTAGCTTGGACACAGAGCTACAATCAAAACTACATACCTACGCCACTAATTTTTAATTTCCATATTTTTTTAGGGCGAATACAGGAAAAACAATAGGTAACTAACTATTGTTTAAAACATGTGCCATCAGATATTTTTTTTACTTAAATTTAAAAATAGTAAGTACTACGTAATTACCAAAAACTGTTTCACTATTACTTACAGCATTTTTATTAAAAGCTTTTACTAATTATATTTACCTACAAACCTGGACCAGGGAATCAAAAATTTCATACCGTGCAAACACAATATACTAAATATTAGATATTTCAATATTTCGTGACTAGGTAGGTAAGTATATACTGAAATTTCTAGCTAGCTTTTACCACGCTTTGATCAAACAGTGGGGGTAAATTATCAACAAACCTGTCGATAGCACCTACTACGGTTTACACTCGATTGAAACTGATAAGAAATTAAATTATGATCTTACTAATTACGATTGATTAATTTATAAAGAACTATCTTATGCCCATGACTTCATCCGCGTGGTTCAGACACCTGGGCCGCAAACTTTACCCCATTAGGGGTTGAATTTTCAAAAATTCTATCGTAGTGGATACAATCTATACGTCATAAAAGCTACCTATCAGGATGCCAAATTTCAGCCCGATCCGTCCAGTAATTTGAGCTGTATGTTGACAATCAGTCAGTCAGTCACGTTTGCCATATATCAATAAACCAACAGACAGAGTTTTAGAAAGATTTAATGTACCTAATGATTTACATTATACATAAAAGGCAGTTATTTCTAAATCATAGACAGATAATTAAATTTTATAATGTATAAATTACTAGCATTTTCACGACTTGTTAGCTTAATTTATAGCACTCGAGGATAATGTACAGGAAGCTAATCAGTAAAAGAATTTTCAGAATCGGACCATTACCCCCTACATCCAAATTTACAAACATTACCTTTTTAAAATATAATAGTAGAAGTAGATACCTCTAACATGTTTGTAGTTGATACCTAGTAGGGGCGTTTGGTTTTTGGTCATTGTTCATTGTATCCATTTTAATTTTGAGCGCAAATCATCGGAGTGGGCGGTTGGCGAGTTGTTTGCCAAACACAAATACGTCGGGCCAATTCCCGCCATTGTTAGAAATATGTTTGTTTGTTACAGTTTACTCCCGTGAATTGCCAGTAAATGAATGCCTTCATAATGCCATGATACCTATTAATAAAAAGCTCTCTCAATTTTGGTTTCATGTTTATTAGCTAATATTCTAGGTATTTTCATTTAATTGCGAATGGTATACGTGTGGTGTAACCTTGGTTTAACCAATTCAAACCATCCCAATTCCCACTATGGTGAGACCGATTCAATAGAAACTCTTTGTTTATCTTTACATTTTAAAAAAAGCATTTTTTTATAGAAAATTTATATGTAATAAATAAACCCAATAAAATTGAATTAATTAAAAATGATTGATTAATTCGTCAGTAGTATCACAAACAAACTTAATACAAATTGTACTTTACAATATTGTGTTTCAAGATCAAGGAATTGTTTTTCAGAGTTATATTGGCATAGGAATGAAATCGTTTCACAAGAATATTAATATTGTTCAGTGGAAGTTATTAAAACTCCATGCAACAATCCATGAAAGTGTAAAATATAAATAAAAAATAAACACATACCTGTATAAAATGTTAAACCAAACCCATTATTTTAAATAATATATTTCAATTAGACGGGTTTACTTTTGGAACGGAAAATTCACACAGCTAGGAGGGCCTGAGGGAAGGCCGGTGCCCGGTAGGTACGGTGCAAACTAAAATAGTTGCCCCAAGCTATCCTACTTGTGTTGCCTCCGCTTTACATTTTACACCAGTGCTTACATGCCATTTAAAAATAAACCCTCATAAACTGAGTTTTTCTCAAGAAAATTATGAAAAAGCGTCAATCATTTAGTGATCATACGCCAAACATTATAAGCCCGGTCGGGTTCTCGGCTCTGCTCGGCTTATTAATAAAGCTAGCCTCCAGCATTCTTCTCTGCTTTTTAAGTTCAAAAATTTAATAAGTAGAATGAACTTAAAAATCCAAGTCGCAAACGAATTACGAGTAGGTAAGGTCTCCTATCTCTTTTCTTCTCTAAATCGTATAGCATCGATTTTAATGCGTTAAGTATTTATCACATTTCACAGGGTTTAATATGTAACATTTATTAGTTTTTCTAACACATTCGTATTTACGAGTACTTAATACCATATGGGAAGGACCTGTACCTATGGGCTTAGCCCAGCTCGCAATTAGTTCGTTTGTCATTTTTCAAATAAAACTTTTACAATTATGTTAATTTTATTTTGTATTCAGATTTCAGAGTTACCGTACCCACTTAGGTACAATAGTTAATAATATTATTATGTTTAGATTAAGATTAGAGAAGAACTTTTTTTAGGAAATCTCTTGAAACCTAGTTAAATGTTTTACAATAAAGGTCGTATCAAACTGGTATTAAAGGTATAATAATATGGATAAAATACAATTAGGTTTCCATATTAGCATGCAAAACTAACATTCGATGTTTTAAGACATAACACTTGGGTAATGGAAAGAACCTAAGTAAGCAGAACGTTAAATGAAATCCAAACTGCAAATAGAGTAAAAATAAATATAGCCTAAAGACAAAGGGTCCTACAATATCAAGTTTGAATTGGATAATCATTTTTCAAAACGTGCAAGTTTGGGTAATTAGCTACTTTTAAATTCTAGTATCTACAAGATAGACTACCTACTACTTATCTACGAAACAGTTAACCGATATTTAGGTACGTCAGGCGCGTGGATAATGGAAACAATGTTTAGGATGATATTCCTAAGTCCTGAATTCCTCCAATGCTAGGGTCCAGGGCTTCCAGGTGTTCCCTATTTTTCCTACTTCGGAAGAAAAGACGACGCGCGACGTCTTAGTTTACTTAGTTTGACAATCACGAGGAAACAAACGTATGTACTTAGATAGTCGGATAACTTCACAGAATGTTTAGTAGGTAATACGCTATTTCACTAACCAACAAAAAAATAAACAAGTAAATATAATAACTTACATCCGTAAGCAATGAGCATGGACGAAGATAAAGGAACTACTACGAATTATTAAAATAGAGCCGTTTGCTGCGGTCTCAAAGTCGTCGGTTTGCGGACGCAAGAAAGTTGTGAATTTCATCACAAAGGACAAAAGCTCAGCACCGCGGGGCATTTGCTCAGTTTGCTCAGCGCACCGTATTTGTTCGCGCCTAATTAAACACGTAACAATGGCACAGGTACAACCTGGTCCTGGGGGTGATAGGGCCCGTTTGTGTTATTGTTACTCATCTGAAGTTACTGCTTTCGTGAATCAAATACTGAACAAAGTCGTAGTGCTCTGAATACAATATTTGGACTAGGTAGGTATATAGATTTAATGATCAAAAACTCAATCATATGTATTATGTCATGTTCTATACATTCGAACTCGATTCCCGTATCCCGGGATCGAATCACACTTCTTCGCAACATTGTACCGGAACGCTCGATCGCTTAACGGTACGGCTTTGTTGGTAGGACGCTAACTAGCCACAGTCGATGCCGTTCATCACTGACCAAATAAAAAGTTCCCACGGGATTTTTAATAACCTAAATCCACGCGGACGAAGTCGCGGGCATCAGCTAGTCGATAATAAGCTTTAGATAATTCGTCGATAATTAGTTTTAGATCTAGAACAACAAATAATAGAATAGTCGGCGTAATATATTTGTATGGAGAAGCGTGTATGAAGTTTACCTTATCTAGGTAAATCTCCTAGGTATATAATAATGACAAACAACCACCGACCGATTTTGACGATTCAATGCATATTAGTGACCTCATTTCCGTAATGAGAGCAATCCGCAAACACGCGCGCTGCTACCGTTCCACTGTTTATCTAATAAGTGAGAACATTTGCAATCAGCACCAATACGCTATACCGATCTCCCATTTGCGGTCCCGATCGGAATAACTATTGAATGTTATTTGCTGTCGAAGAAACACTGTGTATTTGTTATTGACCGGTAGCGTGACCTAGTTGCGACCTCGTATATCTGTTAAGCGATAATAGCCTAGTGGTTAAGACGTCACCTCCTAGTCGGGGAGTCCGGTCTTCAATCCTGGGGACGCACCTCGAAGTTTTTAAAGTTATGTGCGTTTTAAGCGATTAAACAAAATCGGGAAACCTGCATGCCTGAGAGTTTATAATGTTCTCAATGGTGTGTGTTAATTCTCATTTGGCCAGCGTGGTGGCCTATGGTCAAACCTTTATCATTCTAGGAGGAGACCCGTGCTCAGTAGTGAGCCGGCGATAATGATTAATAATGTCAATGACTCTAGTTGTAACGATGAGTTAAGTCAGCAACTAGGAAGGTTACAAAGGTTGTATGCCAGTACCAACTGGCATCAACCTTTGTAAAAATTGTTACAATCGGCTAAGACTTGACAGAGTTATGGTATGGAGTACAACATCGACACAAATGTTCATTCCCTAACCCCATGCCCGAAGAAACCCTGTTGTACGCAGATAAACTTTCAGCTTTTGTAAAAAAGGAAGGTCTTGCACGCGCCAGCGTTTAGGCCAGTAGATTAGCTTCCACCGATTAAATTTTTCATAATACGTAATATTTATTTTTATGTACAGAAATCGTCTATTTACAGTTTTATTATAAGTTAGTATAGATTATAGAAGTGTACCTAGATTGATTAGGTATTAACGTCATAAATAATTAGGTTTTACCACAATAAACACTAATTTTGTAACCCAAACAGTCATTACTGAAATGGGTGCGCTAATATGCATCGGCACAATCCGCAAACTAAGTTTGCTGTGCACATACAAACTCTGCTCTTTGCTCTTTATCTAATAGCTAAAAACATTTACGTACCATGTGTAATTCCCTGAATATACTCGTACCGCCTCGTTTTTAGCAGAAAATAACTTTGTCACAGACCTTTTTTAAATCTTTTATTTTTGAAGGTTTTACATTGCTAGCTGTATGTCAGCGATCGTATCCTAATTTACGGTGTAATTAGAGCACTAACAAAAAAGAAGACAGGTGATAGTAGGTACCCAACATCAATGGTAGGTACTGACTACTGATGTGTAAGTAAAAATAAATAAAAATCTCTTTCAGAATGCACAAGTGAAGACCTTTCATATTTTCATCTTACTTCGAAAATTGAAAATACTAATTATATAAGTTCATGGCCACAATTTAATTTTTTTTGTGTGATGTAACCACAAGTTCACAGTTTTTAGATTTTTCCCCGAATGTCTGCTACAAGACCTACCTACCTTCCAAATTTCATGATTCTAGGTCAACCCTGTAGGTTTCTTGACAGACCGACAGACAGACAGACAGACAGACAGAGAACAAAGTGATCCTATATAAGGGTTCCGTTTTTCCTTTTGAGGTACGGAACCCTTTAGGATTGTCAATTATTGAATTATTGAATATTGAGTGGTCTGAGAACTTACTTACTTCTTAATCTCACAATATACTTAGCTTTGAAACAGGAACAAGTTTGATTTGTTTAGTTAATAAAATCTTATTTATGTCTCAAATTTTTGCCAAGGAGACTATTCCAGAGTCCATCAGCCTACAATTCGAAACGATCCATTTCCCTTCGTATCACCATAAATCATTTTGGTCTATTGACAGTTCGATTCATATTAGAGCCATTAGAGCAGCTATTTCAATAATGAGCACAATCCACAAACAATTGCATCGGTGCGCGCTCCACTGTTTGTCTAATAACTACAAACCTTAGCAATCCTGGTGATTGCGAATGTACCAGCACGATAAAACTGCCCTCCATTTGCCGTTCCGATAGAAATGGCTATTGGATATTCCATATTTAAAATGATATGTATTCAGGTTTTCATACTGGCTATCTAAATATATGTATAAAAGGAAAAGGTGACTGACTGACTGACTGGCTGACTGATTGATCTATCAACGCACAGCTCAAACTATTTAACGGACGGAATTTTGGCATGCAGATAGCTATTATATGACGTAGGCATCCGATAAGAAAGGATTTTTGAAAATACAACCCCTAAGGGGATGAAATAGGGGTTTGAAAAGTCCACGCGGACGAAGTATAAGCTAGTATAAAATCAAATAATAATACTTAGTTACTTTCAAACTAGCATTTGCCCACGACTTCATCCGTGATACATAATAATTATGTAATTTATAGCCTATGTTACTTCTGAATAACGCAGCTTGACAGAATAATGGTGAAAGAATTATTAAAATCAGTTCAGTAGTCTCAGAATTTATCGAATACAAACATACAAATCTTTCCTCTTTATAATATTAGAGTAGGATATATAACTACTCCTGTATCATAAGACTCCGTTCTCCGTAGTTTCAACGTTAATAAGAGTTCTTACGGGGATTTTAAAAACCTAATTTTACGCGGACGAGATCGTAGGCAAATGGATCATCATCAGCAACCTATTATCGGCCTACTACTAAGCACAGATCTCCTTTCAGAATAAGAAGTGTTTAGGCAATAGGTTATTCTTCTTCTTGAAGGAAGGAGGCTTCTTATTGAAATTTTCTTAGTAAGAAAAGAATCGTGTAACTGTGCTTGAAGAGTGATTACCATACAAACAATGCCGACAGCGAAACCATCAGGAATCGTGTACTAGATTTAGGCATTAATTTTGCAGGCCATAAACAAAGCGAAACAAGCAAAATAAAATATTCTATCAGCGAAATCCTCCGGTCCATAATTCACTCAGAGAGGTGCGTTCGCGGCGTGGCAGGTGGTCTTAATAAATACGAGAATGGGCTATTGCCGAGTTAGATAATAAATTCAAGAGGCAATCAACGCTCCGGGAGATGGTAAAAATATTAATAGCGGAGAAATAATTACATATTCATGACTTCCATAACGCTCCGACGTCCTGGCCACGAGAAAGGGTTGGGCTAAGCCCTGAAGAGTTCGCCTGTGTAAAAATTAATTACGTATAACTTAAAATACTTAGTAAGTACTTACTACATTGACATTAAAGTAGTCGCAAATGTGGCTATTAGTGAGAGGTGAGTATGAAATAGATCGCAAAATCTTCTCAAGACACATCTATACTTACTTAGTTGAGATAAGTCTACCTATCTTTAATCCTAAGCGTGTTTCAGAAATCCAGGAACATTGGCATCGACAAGAGTAACAGCGTGTTAGAATTAAAAATACCTATAGTCCGCGACAGGTTGAGATGGTAATCGAGGGTCGTCCCGCACACCCGCACTACACCCACGCTCGCCCTCACCGGGTTAGCACGGGGGTTGTGTGGGTGTGCGGGCGTTTCCTCCCCGACTGCCATCTTGACCTGTCACGTACTTATACTTCACGCTCCGCAGCAGCTCCAGCCGACTACAGTTACAAAAAGTATCTCTGTATCAATGTCACTTTAATAAAGTGTACACACCCGGATGCAATTTACTCGTAGCATCACGCACGCACCGTACTACCAATCCCTGCGCTTAGAATCATCACCGCTGTAGTGAAACCAGCTCAATCATCAATCAATCGTTAATCCAGCTATATCCATAAAATGAATCGGCCGCGCACGGGGCGGGTACGGTGCATCGTACGTAATAGGCACAGCGAGCCGGCGACAATGCCGCAATCGGGCTGGCAATCTGCATAATGGATTGCTCGGCCGAACGCGCCGTCCGGTCGCTCATTCAATTGTCGCGGTCGTCGATGTGTGCCGATGTGTCGCCCGGTTATTACGGAGTATGGAATTAATAATTTCATACCGAAATGACGCTTTAGAAATACCGTTTTATCGACTTGCTGGACCTGCTGACATTGTAATAAGTATAGGTTATTAGGAAATAGGTACTGTGGCCAGGTTTTGCGAAAGCGTTACAGTAGGTATTTTTATTTGTAGCATCTTGCTCATATTATTAGGAAAACTTAAAACAAAGGACCAACAAATCAAGTTTCCTTTTCTAAACTGCATATTCAACTGAACAAAAAAGGGATAAGAATATAAGTTTCACTTTCATCCCTTGCTTCCCGTACTCTCACATCCCTGGTGGAAAGATTATTTCATAAACATTTTATTATTTAATCTAGGAAGTGCGGTGGTCTCGATGATGTTTTAGATTTAGTTTAATTTATTTTAGCTTTAATTTAATTTTGCCTTATTTTCCTTTTAATTTAGATTTAAGTTTTTTTTAATATAATTGTCTATCCCTTTTTCAATCTAAAAGCATAAATAAATAATTTACAGCTTTATCTAGGAAGTATATACCTATCTATACTTACCTAATCGATTGCAAATTTTGTCTTGTCACGACTAACAACTTTTTCCATCGTTTGTTTCTATTTGCCCAAGGATGTATATAAGAACATTATTCACTCAATTCCCAGAGTAACTAATATTGCAAATGACTTTACAAGTTTACAATTTGTATGAGTTCAGAATTTAGCTGAATAGATAGTTAGATGACACTGTTAGGTAACTGGGTACTGCACCGGACGCAGCCCAGGGGATTTATATGCATATTTGAACACCTGTTTTGTCATTTGTACGTCGCGTCGGTAACACTACAAATTATTAATCTAATACATTAATGATCATACTAATACCATAGAATATTTAATTTAATTTATACCTTCCAGGTACAGAAGGCTCACTTTGCAAAGACGTTTAAATAAACAGCGACTCTTGTTGCGTCGCAATGAAGTGCAATTCAGTTCGCACAGCGCTGCGTACTAAAATTTAACAAACATTTCTCTTTCTATCGCGTTAACTCTTATTTCTTATCTTTCTCTTATGAGATAAGACTTATGCAAGAGCCGTCAAAGGGGCACACCGCTGTAGGTATATTTCTAGGGTCACGTGACCAAGTGGGCCCAGCCTGATAATAATATAAATACCTATTAACCTAGCTCACACAGGGTAAATTGAAATATGTATAATTATCTGGTACATAATAAGAATCAGTCGATACGATTTATGTTAGACTTTAAAAATCTACATTTTTAAATAGACGTAATGATTTGTCATCTTCAAACTTAATTACATGTTTAGGCAAAGCACGGGTAACTTTAACTAAAAGTTACCTTGAGAGTTGAGACAAACAATGCTATTCTCAAAAACAAAATAAGTGTCTTATCCCTTATTGATGCTAAGTAGATATAATATAGATATAGTAAGTAGATATAGTAAAATCCGAATCTGCTTCTATGATTGGAAAAATTTATTTTTTGGGGTAACTATTGTATATTCTATGTAGGTATATTCATAGAGCATAAGCCACACGTAATAACCTAATAGATTTATAAAGCAAATATATATTAAAGGAGGTGGATGAATTATGTGGCGACCAGCGGGCAGGCGCAGAATGTACGGCTTTATAACATTACCTTCAGCTCGGACTTGCTCTCAGAGAGCATGAGATTTATCGCCAAATGATGTTCTTTGCCAAGACACAATAATATACCTACCTGACTAGCTTATGCCCTTCTGAAAATCCTTTCTTAGTCGGAAATTACGTTTTACGGCAGATGATAGATACAACAATCAACATACCTACTCGTAGAAGATAATAGGTAATTATGTTTCTAATAATTGACAATAATTATTATTGTCATTCGAAAATGGAAGCCACAAACTTGAATCAAAGTGGCGGAGTTACAATCGAACTAAAGACGCATGCGGATTATTTATTGTGTGCACTGTCTAGTGTTCCTTCTTTTGAGGTACAGAACCCTAAAAATTAGACTTTATACTTAAACGTAAGATTTTTTTACACATTTATGACCTGTTACCTCGCAAAGCCACCATGATCCAAACTACATACATAGTCGCTGATCTTTCCTCCCTGTGTTGGGGAAAATACACAGAGAAACATTTACCTTTTATAAAATAACCTATGTGCGTCACTCTCCAGGTCTTTGAATATACCCCATGCAAAAAATCCGGTCAATCCGTTGCGACGTGATTGGACAAACCAACAAACCGCCACTTTCGCATTTATAATGTGGACAGTAATAATAAGAAAAGATATATTATGTAGCCCAATGAAACAGTACCTAATCTGAATCGAGTAAGTAAATAGCAAAAAAATCATTTATTTTTTTGCAAATTTTGACCTTTCATTCCCATAGATAGACACACAGATAACACCACGACACAAATTGCAATCAAAAATGCAGTTCAGGAGATAATAGAGCTCTTTGCCTGTTAAAATTCACTACAATATGTACAATGCTCCATTTGGCGACATATAGGTGTGACATGAAGCTCTCAAATTTCCATTCGGCTAGCAACGTTTAAAAGTCGTGAATGGCGTCATTGTTCTGGGGCCATTGTGTTTTTCTATTGACCAGCTCTGCTCATACGCTCGCTCGTCGCCTCTTTACTGCCGTCAATTACAGCTAGTTTCCGGAAGTGGAAGTGCTGGATTTGATACCTTTGAAAGCTTATATGTGTATTTTCTTGATAAAACTTAATACCTAGATCAAGCTTAACAAAATTATACCTAAGCTTCTTTGTCAACTTATTCTATAGTATCCTTGCTTCCTTGTTCTTTTCCGCACTTAGACGTTTTCCCTTTTACTAAGTTTTTCACTAAGGTACGGAATCCTTAAAGAATGCGGGATCGTAGAGTTAGCGCTGAATGGTACCTTCACAAATGCAGTAATATTTTCCAACTGGTTAGCTTTACAAAGGTTCGGGCAGTCAACTGCTAACGAGCGTAGCGTATCAGTCGCCTGCAGTGTGAAATCCGAAATGCCCCGGCCTCTGTGCCTAACGATGTGATTTCATTGTTTGTAGCCTTAACGCTCAAATCACTGGCTGCTTCATGACTGCGAATTTCGGGAAATACTGATAAATGAACAATACTACCAAATTCAATGAACGTTTGTTTGGATTGGATGACGTAAGTGTATTTAGATTTCATATCTGGCTTCTGGATATTTAAAAGAAAAAGATAGGGAATAGATAGGTATTTAAGAGGTGAAAATGTAAGTAGGTTCATTACCCAAAAAAATGTGGATAAATGAAGTTTCCGTTGAAGCTCATAAAAATTTGGATAAATGTAGTTTCCGTTTTTTAACAAATCGTAATTAGCGCCTGTCTTGGCCAACCATGTAATAATATAATATTTAAATGTCCTGAACTAATATTTTCATTTACATAATAAGAATTTTTTATTTCTATTTGGTTTGAGTTATAAAGGTTATTCAGTTCGGTAGACTGCTAACAAGCAAAACAAATCTTTTGTCCACAGCAATTTACGGTGTCTGTTTTTGTTTTATTTTAAGGTCAATTAATTTCAACTATACTATAAATGAGTATCACAACGTTGGTACAAATAAAAAGCTAGCCGAAAGTGTTCTCTAAAATAAAATAAAAACGATTGTTTTATTGAGCAAGCATTTATTACGCCTAACTAAATTTAGTTAAATTAATTGAACACATTAGAATGGTGGGAGCCATACTTCAAAGCTTGAACCGTACTGGAGTTTCTTGCGTAGCGCAGCCTCTAGAAAGGCGTCGCGGCTTCCGTCCCGAGGCGCGCTCTTGTCCCGCCCGCCCTCGCGTGCGGTCTCGCGCGCCGCTCGGAGGAACTTTGACACATGAGCTACACTTTCACGAGCATCTTCTACAGATAGCTGAAAGAAATGTTTTTTTAAATGAAAAATTAGGTTGCTTTAATGGTGCCAATAATTTTTTCAGCTTGATGAACTTTATATGTTTTAAATCACGATATCAGAGATTTGCTAGATGTTGAATTTTCTAAACTTGTAAAAATAACTATAATCTATTTATTTTTAAATAAATACAATGAACCGATTACAAATTGCCGCGCTGCTTCGTAAATCCATATAAATAAAAACGCACTATTGCAGCGCTACACCTGCGCTGCAGCCGCACATCAGTTTAACGATCGAAATTATATGAATTTACAAAGCACCATGTCTCCGCGTGAACCGGCGGCTAATTGTAAGTATTAACTTACAATTATGTGCGTGAACACCCGTCTTAGGTGCGTTTTGAATTTGCTTACGACGAAGTGCGTTGCACGCTTGTGACGCGCGTGCAACGCACTTCGCTTTTGAAGGCAACCTAAAAGATCAGTCTTATTTAATTTCACCTGATCGTCCTTCGGTAACGCGTGGGGATATATCCGTACCCACTGCCCGACGCGGCCGGTCCCGCGGTCCCAGCGCACGCCGTTGCCCCACGAGCACGCGGTCATCATGCGCCGCCGAGACGCCGCGGTCGCGTAGCCGCCCCGCCATGTCTCGTCTACCGGATCCGCAGACGGCATGGCCACACTCGTTGTGGACTTAGTAGTAGAACAAGTAAGAAAATATTTTTTTATGCTTCTTTAATAAATTAAGTCAAGATTTTTTTTCTATAATAGATGGCTTTAAATTATAAATTTTAATTTTGGTAGGAATACTTAATTATTTTTAACCAATGTATTACAGAGGTGAGCGCAGCGAGCGCGAATTAAAAAAAAAGTATTAATGTTTTTTTAAACTTACCTGAGATTCAATGCCTTCACAGTTTATTTCAGATGTAGTTTTGTATAACCTCCCCGTTTGAATATCCTTAGGTTTTTCAGACAAATCCTGCAATGAAAATATTTATGATGGATGATGATTAACAATATCCATTACTTATCTAGTATCCATTACATTTCTAATAACCAAACGAATAAAGCAAACAATATCAAAATAAAACATGTAGCGGTAGTATTAAGTATTAATTCTTGATGTGCAAACCAACACACTTTCGTATTTATTAATATTACAATCGATATGGAATCAAAAGAGGTTGATCTGCTTTAATCTTAATTACTCACAGTCATTAAACACCTCTCCGGCATAGGAGCCTGTAAGGTGACGCAGTGGATGGGCATCGCGCGACGCCTGCGCATGCGGCGAGCTCCTCGACGGTGTCCTGTCGCATGTCTGGAAGGAGTCTTCGCTGAACCACTCTCGTCTTCTGAACTACAGCTGTAATATACCCGCACATACACATATATATCTTAATACTATCTATCGATAATAGTCACACAGCGGGCATTGGAGAAAGCTATAGTTGGAGTTTCTCTAAGTGATCAAGAAATTAGGAGATCCGCAGAAGAAACAAAGTAACCGACATAGCTCAACTAGTTGAGAAACAGAATTGGTAATGACCAGAGCAATTAGTTTAAAAAACCGATAGACGTTTCGGTCCCAAGGTGCTAAAATGGTGCGTTCGAACCGGAAAGCGTTGCGATGGCAGCAGGTAGACGTCGACATCAAATCAGCGACTTTCTGATAGGTTTTGAGACAGTACCATTAACGTAGGTATAGTACGCGACAGGTTAGAATGGCAATCGGGAAGGGAACGCCCCACCTTATACCCCGATTGCAGGGTATGAGGCGGGGCGTTCGGGGGATCTCAACCTGTCGCGGACTATACAATAGAAGGCGCGCGACTCTCATGGCAACTCTTGCAGAGCATCAGCTAGTAGTAATTAAGTATTTTGTTTGTAGATCACGCAATCATGATCATAGATATGACGCGCCCCCAAGATTTCAATATGTTACATTGCAATGGATTTCGCGTGATTCCGCACGCGATTAGCCTAAATTTGTCTCTGACCTTTTTTAGAATCGAAAATAAATTTTAAAAAGTTATAGCAAGCATGGAGTTCTTCAAGAAACTTCGTAGGGCTCTACCGAACTAAAACTGTAAGAGCATTAATACCTATATTCCGTTCAATTCATATTTCACAGACAGTGGCGTGCACAGGTTTGAAGCCAGGGTAGGCATTAGTTAGCTAGGAACCTCATCATTGGCAGGTCATAATGAAAAATATGCATTGAGCTAAATTACAACTGTGGTAAGCAGATCATTTATGCCTCTATGACCTGCACGCCCCTGTTTACAGATTATATCGATTAGATAAATTGTGAACTCTTTCAACACGTCAGATTCCTTTCTTTTTTTCAGGGGCCTTGAATAACATAACGGTCTCTTATTCATTCACTAGCTTGATTTGTTTCACATTTAAATATGTACCTGCGCCCGGCCGTAGATGAAGTATTCGGTACATATACTATCTACCTAATACCATTTAAAGATAAGTCGCGTCGCGTCGTGCTTTCAATCTGCGATCTTACCTAGTAAGATTAGGTGCAGGTGTAGGTGGTCCTTGGAGTAACGACAGTCCGGTGTGTTTCATGGGTAAGCCCAATAAATCGAATAGCTCGTGAAGCATTGGTTGTTTCACAATCACGTCGGCTTCGCAGTCCGCCGCCAATGCTGGAGACAAGTTTACCTGAAAGTTTTATTTATTTATTGCACAGATGTTACAAGATGTAACAGAAAGAAGGAAAGAAATTTCCCCATTACAGATAAGCTGTTGTCCTTGCACGTCTGAATGCAATGAAGATGCAATGAAGATGCACGTCATTCCATTGTAGCAGATATATTTTAGTTTTAAGTTATTGGTACATGAATAGATAAATGAATACATACAAAGGCCTACCTCAATAAGCCAGGGCTTCAATGCATCATCGAGTAGCACGTCGAACCCGTAAAACTCGAAGCAATTCCTTGCCGGGGGAGTCCCCGCAGCCTGCGCTAGTAGCGTCAAGGTAACCAGTGCTCGTATTCGTTGCCAAACCAACCACTCTACAGCACCCCATCTACCGACGAGCGCTCGTCTCACTTGCTTGAGTGTCCACTTACAACCTGCGGAAAATGTTTTAGTAACGCCATCTATGCTAACAGATGTCAGAGGCCATAAGTTGGAAAAACTAGAGCAACGGTACCGTCGCGGAGTGCCCACGTCGCTAAATTCAGCGTCCATTTACAACCTGAGAAAAATGTTCTAGTAACGCCATCTACATTAACAGATATCAGAAGCCGCAAGGTGGAAAGTAGAGCAACGGTACCGGCAAACGGCCGCTTCACTTAAATTCAGCGTCCATTTACAACCAAATAATGTTTCAGTAGTAGATACCATCTGTGCTACCACAGATTTCAGAATACACAGTGAAAAGCCAAGTACGTCACGTCCAGTAGCGTACCCGTAGCGCTTGCTATATCAAGTAAAGGCGTATTGTGAGTTTGGTACTACTGGGTAGGAATTCTAAAACCCGAGTGTATCTTCTGATATTTGATCACCACCTCAACCGTAGTAAAATCTTGAACTCGACCAAGGATTAACTTACCACTGCCGATTCGATCCTTACATTCCGCATACCTCGGACCTGTCTTATTCAATGACGAATTTGTCAAATGTCTGTAAGGATTATGGATATCCGATAGCGTGTATTTATCAGTACCTGTAACAAACATCCACAAAAGCCCTATAGTACCTATATTGAAGCAATAATGACCCCGGACCCACCCATACTTGACCGAAGTCTTAGCGATGGTAGCATCGTTAACACACAACATAGTTCTACCACCGCTTCAAGATAAATCCTAGCTCTCTCGCATCACGACGCAAAGAAAGAATCCCTTAGAAAGTCGGTATGAACCCTCCACAGTTGAAAACGATAAAATATTTTAGTTTTAATCATCATCGTCAACCGATAGACGTCCACTGCTTGACATAGGTCTCTTGTAGGGACTTCCACACGTCACGGTCATGCGCCGCCTGAATCCAGTGGCTCCCTGCGATTCATCAGATGTCGTCCGTCCACCTAGTGGAGGGTTCTTCCATATTAATTCAATAATTTTATTCAGCACTTTTGCGGTAGGTACCTACTTATAAACGGATGAAGATAGCAGCTATAAAATTAATATTGTTTACCGAATCGTGCCAATCCTTCCGCATACATATAAGCGGTTAGCGGTCGGTATCCGGGTACACAAACGTACAATCGAAGATCAAACTTGTATCCAGCGATCAAAAGTGGTCGCTCGATGTATCTCTGCACCACGGCTGGGCTACCACATCGCATATCGCATACGCTCTGAAAATAAATTGCATTTACCTTTTCTATATACTCAAATGACGTCTGCAAAGAACAAAGCTCGAATATCTGGGCCATAATTACATGGTCATATTTTGAGTAATTTGTAATACAAGGCAAGATAAAAGGCAAACGTAAACCTGGCCGTAGACGAACATCCTGGCTTAAGAACCTTCGTCAATGGTTCAACATGAGTACAACGTCACAGTTTAAGGCAGCGGTGAACTAAATCCAGCTAGGCCTACCTCCGAAAACTAGCTAAGTAAGTACCTACTAGCTTTTTTCGCACTTTCTTCGATGTGGATTTAAATTGACCTTAGAAACCTTTTTCCGGGATAAAATTAACTTATTACTAAAAAACTTATTACTCTCCAGCTACTTTTGAAATTTGATGCTCTGTTGATGTTGCAACAAATTGCATGAAGAAGACAAACCAACAACCTGGCTTAAAATCTATCCATACTTCTTGCTATCTAAAAACGGAGAATAGAAAACAGAGATTGAATTTAAGCCAAAATAAAAATACAACTAACCCATTTATTATAATACCTACTTGCATCCATTACTGAAACAAAACTTACAACTACTATAAACTGATAAAAATACCATAAGCGCTTCAAGGAATGAATGATAGGTACTTACTTGAAGTTGAAACTCGAAACATTCGCTCATACAAAGGTCAAATACAGACTTCGTGCATACGACTTTAGTAAACAAAATTATGTATGACTGTAACCTGTACGAGTTGTAGTTTTTGAACCTATGAACCGCCTTATCGCGTGTTTACACGTGCTTAGTTTAGGAATTTAGCCCAAAACTTGTGCACTCGGAAGCTATTGCAGACGTTGGTAAATACGAGTAGGTATAAGTACTCTCGTACAGTAATGCCAACCGAATATTTCACGAACAATGCTATTCACATTTTGTTATGGAAACTTATTAGCCGTGTGACAGTATAGTGTATAGTAAAACCTAAGAACAAGAATCGTTAACCTGCTTATACCTACCTACGTATGCCTTTTTTCTTTTAGGGAGGAATTCTTCGATATTATGCCTACTCTTTCTTGAAGGATTCTGTTATAAGTATATCCACGATGGAACGGAGGGGTATATAGGGATATATAGGGGTATGCATATGGGCTAAGAGCTATCCTCCCGTAGTACTTTCTTAGGCATGGTTTACATTATTGGCATAGGACTGATTTACATTGTTTTCATTTAAACTTATTAAATCCTAAAGAGAACTAACCCTAGACCTATTTATTACCTTTTCACAGCCCATCCGCTCAACCGATTTGGACAAAATTTACCTAAGTAGTAGGTACTTACACACATAATTTGCACTCCGAAGACGGGCATAGGCACATATTATTCCGGAAAATCAAAAAGTTGCCCTTGATTTTTTTTTAAACCGAAATCCACGCGGATGAAGTCTTGGGCATTATTTAGCTACTTATGATTTTTGTAGAGTAAAAATGTTTACTGTATTATTACAAAATAAACACAAATTAATCATCAGAGAAGCGACCTCGTTGATTTTTAAAATAAAACTCGTCTGCTTTAGTCCGCTTATCGTTTTACGTACCACTGCACTGCTCTTAAACCAACTTCAACCTATTATCATTATCATCATTATCAACTGATAGACGTCCACTGCTGGACATAGTCTCTTGTAGGGACTTTCACACGCCATGGTCTTGCGTCGCCTGAATTCAGCGTCTAGTCCTGCGACTCGTTAGATATCGTCGGTTCCGGTGAGAGGTCGCCATTCTAGCACCTTGGGCTAGCATCGACTCTCTTTGTCGCTAATTACTTATAATCTCAATATGTATCGGTTTTTCGAACCATATGCGGATGACCTACTGTCCACTGCCACTTTAGCTTCGCAACTTCAATCAAAATCCAGCTAACCAGATGCTGCCTATGTCTACGTGCGATGGTAATGTTTATTTACCCTGAAGAGAAATATCCCTCGACCCTGGCTTTGAGCTACCGGCTTATGTATCCACACCACGCTGGAGCCGGCATCTTCTCCTCGTCTTAAACGTGAGCACTCCGAAACCAACTTCGCGTATTCCAACGGTAGATGAAAGCAGGGCGGGCTGAAAGGAGAAATTCATCTCTATCAGATTTTAATATTCAACCGAGCATAAAGTTTGAAGGTTCAATTATGTAATTGTGAATAAAAGTTCTATTATTAGAATTATGTCGAACTCACCTAAAAATACTAAAACTTTAAAGGGTGAAAAAGGGGTTTGAAATTTCTGTACTCCACGCGGACGATGTTGCGGGAGTAAGCTACGTAGTTACCTATAAAATTCTTTTTTAGGTTCTTAAAAAATTAAACAGCGTTTACTCCTTCCGCTAATAAAACGTCCCCGCATTATAATTATTATTGTTATAAAACAAACCCACGACATTGACTTTTCCCAGGAGCGACACGCGATCTGCGGTACCACTTGGCGTAATTGCCGTAGAAGCACGATTCATTAGTATCACCATAATTTAATATTACCTCGAACTTTCACCTTCGTCCCAACAGGAAGAATTTCTTATTTGACCTTTAAAAGTAAAGTTTCTAATTTAATATCAGAGTTGGTATATTTTAAACTTTGGCATAGACCTTTCTGACTAGACTGCAAATCGCAGTTTACTTAACAAGTATTGGAACGACAATATCGCGTTTCGTTCATTGGCATAATTAATTGTTGGGTAAAGCTTTGTTTCGTTTGCCTCTTATTTGTTCATGGTCTACTTTTAAAACTACGATTAGGTAAGTACAATGATTTATAAATGAATATCTATATCTATTTTTTTTGCAAGATTGTAGAGCTTAATTTTGTTAGGAAATGTCTATTCCTACTTTGTTTAGGTATTTTTCATGAACTTTTGGTAACATTTAGGTACCCTCCTACTCAGATACATTTTCGTACCTTGATCATAATTCGTCGAATAAAAAACCATTTTGTTTAAATAAGTATATTATTTAGATATGCATTGTTATATTCGTTTTACTTAACGAATTTGAGCTTCTTTCAGCTTACTGCAAATAATTTTATGCTTAAACCAATTTCATTAAAGTTGCTGTACGTGGCATGCAAATTTTCATACAAACTTGCTTAAAATTCTTGTACGACGACGACGACGTTTGAAAAAATGAGTTCTGTTCCACCGAATCCTACAAAAGAATTACTAGATAATGTCGTGCTACACGCAACAAACGCGTGGATTCATTCAAAAGCCATGACGTGGAGCGATTGACTCGTGCCCCAAAGAAAATACATAATATTATGTTAACAATTTAATGGTCCTTCTTGCTATTGTAATACAGGCTACTCTACAGTTGTGTGTACATAATGCGATCGACAATGCCACTACACTGCCTAATAGCTTGATATTTCGTATTGGAAAGTTTCATTGCCGATTGATGCTATTTTTATGATAAAATTTGTTAATTTCATGCCGTTCGATATTCATTATAAGCAATAATCTGTAATCGCAGTTTAACTTCGGAAGTTTACAGGTATATAGCATCGGCAACCATTGATCTCGACAATTTATCGCATATCCGTACAGACCTATATGTAGGTAGATATATTATACATAACTACAAAGAAATCTGCGTGAACAAGTTCCAAGTTTTTACATAATACAAATTTGTACGCAGCAGCGTACAAATTTTCAAAATAAGTACCTAGTATTTAACCCGATGAACTGTATTAAGTACCTAGGTACATAGTAAGTATATACATAATTACATGCGTTCAAATAATCGAGATTGCTATTACATGCTACCTTGATTTTCTTTAAGATCGTTATTGTTAAGATCACACGAGTAGATATCAAGATCGTGTACCTTTGACCAAACTTTGGTACTCGTGTACCAAAGACCTTTGGGTTAGTAAGAAATGTTACTTCGTACATCCATGGTATCTACCTACCTACTATTAATTTTATAAAAAACTAGACGACGCCCACAACTTCGTCCGCGTGAATTTAGTTTTTTAAAAATCCTGTGGGAACTCTTTGATTTTCCGGAATAAAAAGTAGCCTATGTCCTTTCCCGGAATGTAAGCTGTAAGAATGTAATTCTGTACCAAATTTCATTAAAATCGGTTAAACTGTTGGGCCGTGAAAAGCTAGCAGACAGACAGACAAACACACTTTCGCATTTATAATATTAGGTAGTATGGATGATAGCAAAAATATTCTCAAGTCTTTGGAAATTCAGAAACCAATATTTTATTTGTGTATTTTTGCCGAAACACAAAAGTATTGGGGTGCAAATACCCTCTCTGTATTCTACAACGTCGATTAAAATTCATGATTTCGCGTGTTGAATTTTTTTAAAGCTTTAAATTGGAAGATTTATGTTTTGTTTATTGACTATTTCCCATTATATTCCCATATCCATATTTAAGAGTCCTATTAAGCAGAAACGCGATGGCAAAATATAGCTTCTGAAGTTTATGATGACAACGTCTCTTAAATGTCATCATCATCACGATGAACCCATCGCCGGCTCACTACAGAGCGCGGGTCTCCTCTCAGAGTGAGAAGGGTTTTGGCCAAGTACGGCAGACTTCACATAACTTTATGGAGAACTATCAGGCATGCAGGTTTCCTCACGATGTTTTCCTTCACCGTTAAAGCATCGATTCTAGCATCATAGAGAATAGAGATGAAGTTTGGTTTACTTTGTAACATTTAATAAACCTCCTTTGCTTTTAATCTGCCGCAATGTGCTTTGAAGGAAAATCATTTCAACTTACCACTTCAATTAATTAACAGTACTACCTACTAAAGAATACATAAAATATTAAGTGATAATGACCTGAAATCGTAAATTGATCCATATATTCTTCTCATGCATCGGAGTAAGCGAGACAAGCTGTCTTTCCGACAAATTGAGCCTCCTTTCGGAATATGATTCATGAACTGAAATTAATCCAACGAAATTATCAATTGTATATTAATTCTGCATATCTAATCGACTGATCAAGTTCCTTAGGCTGACCTTATTTCTACTGGCACAATTTTATAACCAACTTATACCTACTTTCATAGTATCTAACTAAGAGTTTCATCACAATTTCGTTCCAGCAAGATGAAGAAATGTACCCGTCTTTGGTAAGTACAGTACCCGGCCGAAAGTAATGTACATCGGCCTTTAGAATGACATTTCGGCTTGTAGAGCGTTGTCTCTGTCACTTATACCTATATGACATTTTGTCGGTCTCAACGACAGGGTCAACGCTCTACAAATCTGCTATCTCCTTCTAAATGTCGATGTACATTACTTTCCGCCGCGTACTGTACCTACTCTTGGACTGTACCATCACTTTCATTACTTCACTGCCAAGTACATTCATAGGCTTAACCATTTTCTTTTATAATATTATCATAAAATCCTAAATGAAATCCAAATAATTCAAAAGTATTTTATAAGTTATTTTTTAATTATAAGTTTATCGATGAAAGACCTAAGTTATAAACCTGATAAAAATCTTTGCACCTTCAATAATATAAGGTAGGTCTAATACAAATTTTTGACTTTACGAGTGAGGTAAAGAATATAAAAAAGTATAGATACAAATATGAATTATAATATTGTCAGACACGAGCATCTGCTATAAAACTACCAATGTTTGTCACAGCGTCATAACATTTGATTAGGCGTAAGCACGAGAAATCTCAATAGAGAACATGAATGAATTACCTATCTATCAAGAGTTATCTAAAGGTAGCTATTCACAGGCTTTGATTATTATTTATCTGTATACTAAATAATACAATACAACCTAATAAAAACACTGGAGATCACACATTTTCAGAAATTAGTGAAAATTCAAGTATGACATCTGCAGCAGCGTATATACGTGCTGTAAAAATGCGTGAGGTCAGGTTGCTTTCCAGAAATTTGAAGATGGCATGCGATGGCAGAGGCACAGAAGTCGTAGTTCTTGCAGAGATCGGCGCTGCCGTGCAAGAAGTAAAAATACTGTGTCTCTATCATCGCACCAATTCCGATGACGACATGATATGGCAGGCAGCGGCACAGCAGTTGTAGTTCTCGCAGAAGTAGACGCTGCCGTGCAAGAAGTAAAAATACTGTGCCTCTATCATCGCAGAAATTCTGATGATAACATGATATGGCAAAGGCACAGAAGCCGTAGTTCTTGCAGAGATCGGCGCTGCCATGCAAGAAGTAAGAATAGTGTGTCTCTATCATCGTAGAAATTCTGATGATGTCATGAAATGGCAGAGGCAGAGCAGTCGTAGTTCTCGCAGAAGTAGACGCTGACTTGCAAGAAGTACGAACCTGTGCCTTTGCTGTCGCTGAAATTTGCTGAAATGATGATGACATCATCAAAATTTCTTCGATGATTATTGTGGCAGATAGAAAGAGACACAGTTTTGAGTATAATAGAATGAGACTGAATTTAAAACGTCGTGTGCGTTTTCAGTTTTGAAGCATAGCATTGTGCTTCTTGTGGGTCGTCTCTTGGTACTAAGTAGGTACTGGTTGGTAGTTAGTAGGTACAGTAGACAACTGACACAGTGTATTTTTATAAACACTACAACCTCACCTGCCAGTCCCCCAAAGACTTGTAAGAGGTTGCCGGAAAAGCGCTGTTCCTCCACCAGAGATTCCATTTCTCTTCGCAACCGCTGTAGCCCTGGTACATACGCCAACCTCGGTCGATACAAACCTAGAATTATCACGAAATTATAACGCGAATTCATCCGCGGATTTAGATTATTTAAAAAGCTGATAGGATGTCGGAATTCAGATTTTCACAGGCTAAAAATTAGCAGTAATCAAGCACAATCTCGGTACGCCATACGCATACTAATGTATGCGTATGGCGTATTGCGATTGCGTTATTTCTGTTGCATATAGCGGTTGAGCCTTGAGTCAGATATATTAAGCATTAGGTACATAATATTTATTTGAACAATCCTCAGATATCATTAAGTACCTACTATAATCTTTACATGACGTAGCATCAAAATCTAAGATTTCAAAGGGATGAACGGGTTTCAATGCTTCAGACAAATGAAACCACATTGAAGTAGGTATTGGCTTCGTTCCTTCTTTTTTAGTAATCACCATGCTATACCTTATTATGAAAAAATCCACGTCAAATATCCCCCATGTTTTAACATGGTTTTAACGTTGTCGGGGGTTTCGTAGCTTTAAATACAATAGTACCTAAGTATAAAACGTCAGAGAAACGTGATTGATAGTGTGTGTAACTTTGAAACGACAAGTTTTCGTTCTTATACAGCTGGTAGGTAGATGGTACTGGTACCGCATGAGGCATTCAATATGCACCCTTCGTTTTTTCCACTGGTACACGTGCAGGAAAAGCAAACGCATCACAAAATTGAGTTTAGTGAGCCTGTGTCATGTCATGAGAAATTGGTGGCAAATTTAACCCGTTTGAGATCACATCACATTGCAGTGCAGCGCTAAAAAACAGAAAGAATACCTACTCACCTAATTATTTTGTGTGAGGTGTTGTGTAGATGCTCTAGGTGTAAAAAAGCTCTACGAAAATTATCAAGAGCTGTTGCAAAATAGGTACTGCTCAAATTTTGATGGTATTTTCTAATGAAATTTTAGGGGCTCCAAGAGCATAAATAATATTATAGCTTGGTAATCTTTTACATAGAAACTCGTAGGTAAGTAGATGGATATGCGGCTCTACAACTTCTTATTATCAACGATCTCAAACGCGGCGTGATGTTTTATACTTTAGAAGACTTTTAAAGTACCAACCAATCGTTTGTAAGATTAAGATCTTATCTACCTACTCTAAGCGAAACTCCAACAAAACTTACCCTAACCAGAAGACTTGGTCCTGAACCGTTGTCGTTTAGTCGGTAAATAAATGGTTCATCACTATCGAAAGGCTGTCCCATTTTTCTTAGTTTTAGCTATCTGAAATATTGAATATTATTGAATATTACAAAGTATTCAATATTGAATTTGATAAAAAAATGTTCAAATTAGGTACTTACTTACAAACAAAATTTGTTCAAACTTTAAGGCATTTCATGTCGCAGCCAAGTCGAAGTAAAATTTTGCGTACGCGATTGTGTAAATCGCATGCCAACTTATCGTAATAAACGCATGGCATTATTTCATATTTAGAGCCTACATGTCGATGGAGACACGTTTACTGTTTACGTTACGTTCAAGTTTGAGCACATAAACGTGACAGGCGCTCGACTAGTCACGCCGCGCGCCCGGGCCACACTGCTCCTGCGAACATCAAAGACAACTTAGTGATTTATAACTAAAGCTTTCGTGACACACCGCTTTTAGTAAAATCAGTTACTAACTAAATTCCTTTAATAGATGTAATGATGTGGAGGTTTTATTTTTGATCGTTGCACTTGTCATTCATTTATCGACCTAACAAGAAAATTAACATAAAACTTTTGAGTTACCTACCTAGGTTTACTTTTATACAATTTCGATAGGATTTCGATCGAAGTGAGGATCCTCTATCCTCATTGATTTTGAGATTGGGGATTTGGAACCAGTCTCAATACCATTACGACATAACTCAAGGATCTGTTGATTTAAGAACTTAAGTATAACTCCTCGCGGTGTTGAAATCGTGAGCTTTAGAGTGAGCGTTAAGTATAAAACCTATTCTTAAACTCGTTTGGTTTTAAAGTTAATTAACCTAAGAATGTTATGTTTTCACCATACGAGTATTCGTAGGCAGAAAATGGGCATAAAAATTTATTTCCACAGAGCCCAGAGGGTATTAGCAAACCTTTAGATAAACCTACCTATTATATAATTCTGTGCTATAGGCCGATGCGTGATGCTTTACGCTACCGAAAGTTCGGCGCCTGTACTTCCTCTTCTAAGCCCTCTATAATAGCCAATAAAATCCATCTTTCTGGGCTATTCAACACGTCGCAACCGCACACCACAAAGTGACGACACCCGCTGACGACGATGCCACGTACCACGTTTTCGTCGCGTACATTGCTGAACTTAACGCCCGGCGCCGCTGCCGTCCGACTGTTCGGCGCGTTTGGTGTGTCACGCCAACCGCATACCACGACCACGACTACGACCGATAGTTCAGTCGCTGAAGTATCGCCGCAGTACGTTCAGCAGGTGTGTCGCTACCCTCAGATAGATCTATACGTACCTACTTATAATATATTTAACTTTAAGTTTAATATTTGAATAGAAAGGTATTTAGTTTTAAGAGCATGTACCTATAATAAATACTCTTAAGAATTTAGTTATTTATATAAGCCCTGACAAGTTAAACTTCCACAAGTTAAAAGTTATACCAACCTAACTTAATTTGGCAAGCTAGTTTTTCCTTAAACTTACAAAATACGATATAATTAAAGCATGCACTAAATTACGCCAGTTAGTAAATTGGAAATCGTTTTTCTTATTAATCTTTCGTAACATCGCTATGTCATGACAGGCTAATCTTGCTCTATTCACCCGATTTAGAATCAATTGTCATGAACCAAGCAGATTATGCATAGTCGTGTGCATAGTTCGTAGAATATGCTCCTCACGTGCCATTTAAACTCTATGGCTCAATTGTCATGTCAAAAGTACGGTTCACTTTAAATTGAGGATTAAAATCATACTTAGATACTTTTGCATGAAATTTGACATAGGTATAAAATTAAAATAACGCCCTTCTAGCATCAGTTTTCCCCGCCAATTATAATATGGGTACCTTCAAGTCAAGAGTGACTAGGCATCTTCTAGGCAAGCGCGCTCCATCTTAGGCTGCATCATCACTTGCCACTAGGTCTGCTTGCAGCCAAGCGCTAGTCTATATATTAAAAAAAAACCGGCCAAGTGCGAGTCAGGCTCGCGCAATGAGGGTTCCGTACTACAGTCGTATTTTTTCGACATTTTGCACGATAATTCAAAAACTATGATGCACAAAAATAAATAAAAATCTGTTTTAGAATGTACAAGTGAAGACCTTTCATATGATACCCCACTTGATATAGTCACTCACTTCGAAAGTTGAAAATACTAATTATTAGTTCAGGACCACAATTTAATTTTTTTTGTGTGATCTAACCCTAAATTCACGGTTTTCAGAATTTTTCCCAAATGTCAGCTAGAAGATCTACATACCTGCCCAATTTCATGATTCTAGGTCAACGGGAAGTACCCTGTAGGTTTCTTGACAGACAGACGAACAGAGTACAGACAGACAGAAAGACGACAGACAGACAGACAGACAACAAAGTGATCCTATAAGGGTTCCGTTTTTCCTTTTGAGGTACGGAACCCTAAAAATTGAGAAAATATACTCTCCGAATGAATATAGTCTCCGATTTTACGAGTGCTAGCAGGTTAGGTTTTTATAAGCTTCACGATTCTTTAGTCTAATTAGAGAGCAGAGCTCTGTGAGAACTCTGAACTCAGAACTCTAGACCGTTAGACTGCTAAGGCTCTTTACGAACTGGATCTGATCCGAATCACAGAGAATATCTTCAATTCAGAGTATCATTTAGTGACCGGATTAATATTAATATTACTTGTATGAAGTATGGACGCTTGCGCACTGCATCCGATCCCAGTCGGGGCAGGTGTAGTAGGTACGCAAACAACATCCGTTGAAACAGATCTGAATTTTATCAACGTCGAATCGGATGCAGTGCAAAAAGATACTAACGGTCTACATTCTAGACTCTACAACAATAATAATTGTAGAATCACTAAGTAATAATCTAAAGTCTAAAAGAATCAATAAATGACACTTCCATCTTGGGTATTTAATAGGTAGGTACTTACTTGGGTAATTACTTAATTCATAAAATTATATTGTCAATAAAACGCTCATAAAACGTTCTCTAAGAAGTTATTGTATGGGGAAGTCCTTTTAAAAGTCAAGTTATAATTACAAACGCTTATTTTATTATACACTATTTAATGGTTGGTACCTACCTATAAATATTTACCTACTGGGTATAGTAATAAGTCGATATGAAGGTTAATTTTAGGGTTCCGTACCTCAAAAGGAAAAAGGGAACCCTTATAGGATCACTTTGTTGTCTGTCTGTCTGTCGGTCAGTCAAGAAACCTACAGGGTCCTTCCCATTGACCTAGAATCATGAAATTTGGCAGGTAGGTAGGTCTTATAACAGACTTTCGGGGAAAAATCTGAAAACCGTGAATTTGTAGTTACATCACACAAAAAAAATTAAATTGTGGTCATGAACTAATAATTAGTATTTTCAATTTTCGAAGTAAGATAACTATATCAAGTGGGATATCATATGAAAGGTCTTCCTGTATCTGTACATTCTAAAACAGATTTTTATTTATTTTTATGCATCATCGTTTTTAAATTATCGTGCAAAATGTCGAAAAAATACGACTGTAGTACGGAACCCTCGTCAGACAAATCTTACACCTACTACAAATTACCTACATAAGAATAGGTACTAAGCGAAACTAAATTAGATGCTCAATAAGTTTATAATTATTTATTTAATGAATAACTTCATGAGATAATAATGTTCACGGAAGTTAGTACATATATTCAATCTATTCCACCTTTCCCCAGTAATTTATATATATATAACATAGGTATTTACAAATCAGATGTGTCATAATAAATTATTAAATCGTCGCTATCTTCAAATAAACGTCGACCACAAAATATATTTATAACTTACTTATATTAAAGTTGAAATTCAAACTAAATAGATCTAAATTTTTCAGCTATTGGAAGCTGAAAAATGTTGACATTTAGGAGATTATTTTTGTGATTCCGTCTCAGGGTCAGATTTTCTCTTCTCCAAGGTCACGTGGTAGTCGTCAACAGCTTTCATCATGATGTCCAACTTAACTCTTATGTTCGGTATGGGACCTTTTTCTGGCTCTCCTATGACTTTCAAATTTCGTATTATCGATGTTAATGCAGTCTTAATTGATGTCAGAGCATATTGGTAACCTGTAAACATAATAACATGGTTAGCTCCACGAATAGAACACTTTACAAAACTTTCCGAATCTACACAACTTAGGAGTTCAGTAGGTACCTTGCAGCATCAGAATTGAAGAGTTAGGACTTAGAATTCAATAACAAATGTCTATTCTCGGCATTTACAATACGATTTCACCAGGAACAGTTCCTGAATCTCAATGGTTTAGGAATGCTGTACCTACCCTGTATCGTCAGGTTTGAGGAGTTCGGACTTGGAGTGTAAGCATGAAGCCGTTGCTTGATACCTAAAATATCAATTCACTATCAGAAATTTCCGAATCCCCACGGCTTAGGAGTTCAGTACCTTGCTGCATCAGGATTGAGGATTTGGGAACCGAAGTTCAATAATGTAGTCTATAATTGCTACCTAACATAATATTGCACCATCACCTGAATCACTATAGTTTAGGAGTGCTGTACCGAGTTGGGACTTGGAATCCAAGCATGAAGTCGTTGCTTGGTACTTACAATATTAATTCACTATGAACACTTCCTGAATCTTGATAACTTAAGCGGGCAGTAACCCTGCAGCATCAGGATTAAGGAGTTGGATCCGGAATTTTTATGGGACTACTAAGGAAACTTCTACTGTTGATTTAAAAAAATATGCAAATCAGTCCAGAAACCTTGTGAAAATCGGTGTAGGTACATACATTTGAAAAAAAACGAGCTGAATTAAGAACTATACCTCCTTTTGGAAGTTGGTTAAAAACAAATCTCAGCTGGGCTTGTGTATTTAATCCTTAGTATACCTATAACCTGCGCAAGCCGCCACGTTACTTTTTTACGCGCTCTATAAAATAATAGTTTATTTTAAAGTTTTTTACCAGCAAAACAACAGCACTCACCCACACAATTTCGAGGTCCATTACTAAACGGCATGTAGCTACAGGCGTGCTGCAACTTGAAGCGTTCAGGAAGAAACCGATCGGGATCGAAATGCTCTGCATCCGGACCCCAGTACTTGGGATCGCGATGAACTCCAACTATTGAGACAACTATGCCAGAACCACTTGGGACTGTCAGACCAGAGCCAGCTAAAAAAAATTACTAATTATGTATTTAGAACAAAAAGTCCTGACTCTTAACTTACTCACGAAATGGTTTCATTTATCATTTTTACATAATTGTTAGTAGGTACTTGGTGTACATCAATTGGGGTTTATACGCAGTGGTACTCTCATGCGTTTTTGGATCATCTCTTTTTATAGAAAAATTTGAAGTTTCTTCGATTACAAACTTTTGGTACAATATCTCTAACCACTAAATATTAAGCCAGCACAGCAGGACTCAGTTGTATTGTACTTGATTGTATATTTAAACAAACGATTTTTTCATTTTTTTTAAAACTAAGTGTCTGTTCTATTTTATAATAAGTAATGTGGTTTCATAAAACTTACGTAACGTAAACTCTGTTTCGACTTTCCGAATAATAAAAGGCACAGGAGGGAACAACCTTAGAGATTCCTTCACAACTCTATCCAGATACTTCAACCTAAGTAAGTCCTCCTTTACTAACGGGCGATCGGAATCTCCAAACACCTCTCTTATCCTAAAATTAAAGGTATGGTTATGATCAGGCAATTTAGATCGTTACGTCGAACTGCGAACTTCATGTGAAAGTAATGTGAGGTTTGAAAAACTGTTTGTTTGTTGGTTTGTTCTTCAATCACGTCGCAACGGAGCAACGGATTGACATGATTTTTCGTATGGGTATAGTTAAAGACCTGGAGAGTGACATAGGCTACTTTTTACCCCGGAAAATCAAATACTTAGTTCCCACAGGATTTAAAAAAACCTAAATCCATGCGAACGAAGTCGTGGGCATCAACTAATTCGTTATATTTGTTATGTATAATGAGGAGTAACAGCACCTCAAATAGGTATAACATATATCACTAAGGTTGTGTATACAGGGTTACAGGAAAATAGGACACGATCCCGTTAAGAGGTTATAGTACAGGACATTAACTATCAAACGACCCCTAAAGTGCTTATGTGTATCGTTATCGAGTTATTCATTTTTTTATTTTTTTCTTAGTAAAGGGCTGTTTGCCACTTTAAAAATTAATAAAAAAAAGGAACAATGTTTTTCATCAGATTTTTTTTATTTCTTGCTAGTACATATCCTTGTTAATAATAAACAGTTATAAACCAAGAAAAATCTTCAAGCATTTTAAAATTACAGACCAAAAACTGTACAAGTTTTCAATTTTTAAATTTAATTCTTTGAATAACTTGCAAATTTTCTGTAAAAATTACTGTGGCACTTATCCTGCGGATTATTTTAAAAACATCTACGTTTCATTAGCTATCCATTGGTACCAAGAAAAATATAAAAAAATGAATAACTCGAAAACGATACACTTTTGCATAAGCACTTTAGGGGTCGTTTGATAGCTAATGTCCTGTACTATAACCCCTTAACGGGATCGTGTCCTATTTCCCTGTAACCCGTATATTACTTACTCTTCATATAACTTTTCCTGGATTTTTGGATATTTTCCCAATAATTTGAGGGTAAAACACAAACAGACCGTAGACGTGTCTGTGCCAGCGATAGTTAGTGTTACGATCTCTTCGCGAAGCTCCAAATCTGTGTAACCCTTTTCGCCGCCGGATAAAGTGATTAATAAATCAAGAAAACTTTTCCTTTGATAATCACCTAAGTCTGCAAAATAATTTTGTATTCATTAGATATGTTATATTTAGGTATACTTATATTTTTTAATAAGTATACTGTATAGCGAGCAAACGAGCAGGTGGGTCACCTGATGTTAAGTGATTAGCGGCGGACTAAGGTGCCAGAAGCGGTATTGCTAAGTGATGCAATCGTTCTGTTGTTTTTTTTGTGAAGTATCCCCCGGAGTTGTTTGTAAACGGAATATGTAATAATAAAAGCTCAAGTGAAGTGAGCTCTAATAAATTTTTCACTTGCAAGCGAAGTGTTCGCGATTTCTAATAAGAGTAATAAGTTTTGTAATACAAACTACAACTACAACAAACTAAGTAGATTCGAGAACGAACTGAAACTATAGTAAATTAATCATAGTACATAGAGTACATAAGGCTAAGTAACCGCGCGAAACTTTTCCTTCCATTTTACAAAAGCAATGTGCACTCCTAATAATAGAGGTCAGAAAATCAGAATCTAGAATCACTGAATAATATCTATTGCGAGATGATTGCGAGTGTACTGAGCACAGCTTCTTATAAACTTTCAATAATAATTATATGCATGCTAGTGATTTGACTAAACAACTAAACATATAAGCTAGCGAAGCGAGAGTAAATTTTTTTTTAATTCTTGCCATTATGGTATTTATAATTACTTTACTCTTTAAATTTTTTTACGGGGGCTTCCAAGTGGTTTCACCTGGTTATTTGTTTAAATATGAACTCATAACACATACCATAGTGACTGTCAGCTTCGGGTTGATTATGTTTTTCATTCTTTAACTCATCCCTTTTCTTTCGGATTACCTAAATAAAATTGAGACATTAAGAACACGTTACTTCTATTAATCTAATGGTAAGTACTTAGCTACTAGTTAGGAAATCTATAAATAGAGAAAATATGGCCTGAATTCTTTCTACTCTGACTTTCAGTGTATGATGTCTATACTATAGACCCCTATGGGTCTTGTACGTTGATGCCACGTGTTAATCGTAGTACCTACTGCAACCACTGTGGTACAGTGGGTATATCTATTTTATTTATTCGTACGCACGACTGACGCGACTGATCTACAGCTTATAGAAATTCTGGTCTATTTGGTACTTGAGTACATAAATAGGCCATAGTTCCCTTCCCAGATTTTTGTTTTAGTTACGTACCACATCTGTAAAGTCATGTAGAGTTTTAATATATTTCTGGTGTTTGGGATATTGCGGGAAGAATTTGAACAACCAGTCAGGTTGCAGCCACAAGTGGAAGATCCTTTGGCAGACGATGTTGAGAACGTTCGCCAGGCTCGTCAAAAATGGTGAATTTGAGTTCGTCTGCGCCTTTATTTTCACCCCCATCGTTGTTTCTGAGGAAAGATTTTGAAATTGGTGGAACTTGCAAAAGGTTTTTGCGTTGACTATCGTAATTTTTACTGCTTCAGTCTAAACTAGAACCGCAGTTTACATGTAGATAAGCACTGCAGCAGTCTGCATGGGCCTCTTAAAGAGGCCGTGGAGTTGTTATATGTAAATACTTATTGCGATTATTTTCTTAAAGAGCATCCGTCAATATTCAAAAGCGCTTTATAAAAGTTCATTTAAATAAAAGTATCTAAGTAGGAACCTACATGCAGGATGCAGTAGTTAAAAATTCGCAATCCTTTCCTTTCCAATAATCTTGCATAATTGCAGTTAATCTACTGCAAATATCAAACAGGTAAATCACGACTTTTCTAGACTAAAAATCCCCGTAAATCAAAGTCTTACTTCGCGTGTACCTTTAATGATATTATAAACGTAGATAAATCAACGAATAACGTTGCCTTGAATACTTCTGTATCTAGAACGACACCGTTAATGTATCACACGTTCCGAAATACCTAATGTACCTACATAATTGCCTTGCCTATCTACAATATCGATTGTACGCACTGATTGTACGTGACAAGTCAAGATGGCAATCGGGGTGTAAGGCGGGGGGGACGCCCCGCACACCCGCACGTCACCTAGGCTATCCCGCACCGGGTGAGCATGGGGGTAGTGCGGGTGTGAGGGCCTCCCAATCCTGACTGCCATCTCGACCTGTTGTTACTTTCAGGCAGCGCCCTCCCTTATCTAATGATAAACTTACCACACACGGAATCCAAAGAATAAGATGATACAAAAGGCCAGATGTTAAAAGGTCCAGATCCGCACATACTGATCATTCTTTGCGTAAATATTTGGCTTTGCTCTGAAAAAACTTCGATAAAGCTTTCAACAATTTTGGGGCTAAACGTTGGTACTAGGATTTTTCTTCGGCGTCTCCAAATGGGAACTAAAATATAACAATACTTAAATAATAGTAGGTACCTACATAATTAATAAATGAAATGGGTACTACGATATTTTTTTAACGTGTGGGGTAGTTATATGTATGTAAGTGTGTGATGTATAGTAAAAATAATAAATAATTAAAAGGAATTATAAGTAACGGTCCGTTCAAGCATCGACGAGTAGTTAACGTTGCGCTCCTTGCGAATGTAAGTAGATATGTATGAAAGGGTATTACGGTCCGTTCGTACATACATCCGTAATTGAGGATTCTTTATCAATATTTTGGACTTGCCTTTAGACAAGTTTAAAAAATCCATTAAAAGTATGCTCCTGAAAAAAGCATATTACACAATCGAAGATCATGTAAATGATAAAAGAGCGTGGATTTGATCTGCAGCCCGTTCCAGCAATGCGCGGGGCTGCAACTACTTTTTTATATGTATGGCATAATATTGTATTTCAAATCTTTGAAAAGAGCAACCGAGAGAGCTTTAAAAAAACGATTAAAAAGTCTTTTTAAAAGTTTAATTGAATAAAAAATATTTTTATTTATTTATTTAAAATAACGTTTCGATATTCACGAATAGATTTTCACTTACTTAAGTAATATTTTATAAAACATATCGTGTTTTAATAACAAAACAAAAAGTAGAATTCTGAATTTACCACCAAGAAACACCGAAAGGCGATTCGCAAAAAAAGATTCATCAACACCACTTAATCATTTTTCACATACAAGGTGATTTACCATGATAATTCATCATGAAGAATTCGTATTTTTAGGGTTCCGTATCACAAAAAAATTACGTTATAAAATGTATCTAATATAAGTGAAACTATCGAATCGTTTTTAACAACGAATAAAAGTAAAGTAAAGGATGTAGTGTCAACCGGATTATTAGATAACATGATATACATTTAAAAAAACCTAATTAAACTAACAAACCACTCATAAATAGTCCATAGGTGACGGCAAACATTTAGAATGCTCTGAAGTGGTGAGGAGTCGTTGCATGAGCATAACAGGTATCAGCGAGAAGCGGGAGCAGAGTATAGAGCGCCCCCTGCCCTCGACCCGGGGAACATCGAAAGGATTTTTGTTTTTGTACTATCGGTAAACAAGAACTTCAGAGCATTCAAGAAGTTTGGCATCGCCTGTAGTTACTTACCTGGTGCGAAAATGCCGCCGTTGCCGATTATTTTTCGTAAAAATCTATGGAGATCATCCTTTTCCATGGACGTTTTCAACACCATCTCCAAGTCCACGGGATTTACTATTACTGATAAGTAAAAAAAACTAGGTAAATAGGTATTATTTAAAAAAACTTAATCATCCATCCATACTAATATTGTAAATGCGAATGTAACGTATTAATAATATTATAGTCCGGGCAAAAGAAATATTCCAATCTGAACACAAAGGGTTTGATTGCGCATTGTAAAAAAAACAGATCTCAGCTGTGCCATGTTGCAACTTCAGATTGGACTACATCTTTGGCGCGCACTTTCTGTCTGTGGGGTTACACAATAATTTACACGTTACAATGCACAACAACCACTTTTCACTTTTACAATATTTTTGTTTTTCTATCTCTTTGTGCTCACTAATCTTTGCCGATAGGGTAGTAGTATTAGCCACACCAGAGACAATTCAGAAATTATAAATTCTCAAATTGCCCTAGCCGGGAATTGAACCCAAGATTCATCACACACCAGGGAGGTCGTCAGAGTATCCATCATGGGCATGTCTTTTTAGTTAAAAAAATATTGCTTACAGAAATAAAGAATGTGATTAAGCCAGCCTCTAATTACGCCATCATTCTCCATAGCTTCGTAGCTGAGTTGTTTCAAATATGTCATTATATCTGAAAATATTATTATTATTAATAGATAGTTAGGGTGTTAATTAATATCAGTTCTGTTTGAAAAAATATTTTACGTTTACAATTTTTGCTCTGCGATAGGTACTACTACGTACGATCAAAATAACGACTCTACTTTTTAGGGTTCTGTACTTCAAAAGGAAAAAAAGAACCCTTAAAGGATCACTTCGTTGCCTGTCTGTCTGTCCATCATCTGTCCGTCTGTCGTGTATGTCAAGAAAACCTATAGGTTTTCAAGTTGGCCTAGAATCATGAAATGGCAGGTAGGTAGATCTTATAGCACAAGTAAAGGAATAAATCCGAAAACCGTGAATTTGTCGTTACATCACAAAATAAATTGAATGAACAAATTATTAATTAGTATTTTAAATTTTCAAAGTAAGTTAACTATAAAAAGTGGAGTATCATATGGAAAGGGCTTTACCTGTACATTCTAAAACAGATTTTTATTTATTTTTATGCATAATAGTTTTGATTCATTTTTAATTTCGAAAAAAAATACCTGCGTACGGAACCCTCAGTGCGCGAGTTTGACTCGCACTTGTCCGGTTTTTTATTAATTAGGTAGGTACATACATTATTTATCATAAACTAACACTGAATATCTATAAAAGAAAAAAATCTAAAAATATTAGACCACGTAAGTAGTTATATCGTTTAATTTTAAAAATCATACCTACCTTCCGTATTTCCCGACAATTTATGTGCTATACCAATAATTGGCAACTCATCTTTCGGATGTGGAACCTTTGAAGCCAATTCATACATTCTCCTCCTTCTAAACCTAAAGTGCGCAGTCCATAGCACTAGCACCACTAACAATAGCCACAAAATCATTGTGCGATTTACTATTAAAGATTTATAAAAGTGACTGTTCTAAGACTAGTAATTCTCGTGGAGAATGAATGAACATAACTACGAGACAAGCAATTTTTAACGTACGTATCGCGTATTAACATGAAAGAATAGCGCTACGATTTATATGGACATTTTCCTTTGACCGCGACGGTTTGCGAACAAGCTGACTAGGTAGTAGGTACCAGTCTAGGGGTCGTAAGTTCACGGTATAAAGCGTGTAACCTTCAAAGACGTAGGAAAAATTGTCTTAACTACTTAGATAGGTACTTGTTATTCATGGTACATAGTCGATGTTCTGTGTTCATACACCACTTGTCACTGAGGCTTCTATGACATAGATAGAGGGTGTTATTATTTTGAAAGTGGTTAGTGAAGCGAAAACATAAACCACTAATTTTTAAAGGTATGGATGGCGTAGATTTTGGAGAAACAATACCTATTAAATGTCTTTGGGCAACTTGCTTTAGTTATATCACTATTTCTTTTCGGCATACAATATAAATATAAATAAAAATTATTCAGATACAAGTTAGCACTTGACTGCAATCTCACTGTGGTAAGTGATGATGTAGTAGTCTAAAATATTATTATAGAACTAGCTGATTCCAGCGGCTTCGCCCGCGTGGGTTTAGGTTTTTAAAATCCCGTAGGAACTTTATATTTTCCAGGACAAAAATAGCCTATCCGTAGTAGCCCGTCCCCGGGATGCAAGGTATCTCAGTACCAAATCATTTAGTACCAATTCACTTCGTACGCGTGGATTTAGGTTTTCAAAAATCCCTTGGAAACTTTTTGATTTTTCGGGGTGAAAAGTAGCCTATGTCACTCTCCAGGTCTTAAACTATATCCATGCAAAATATCACGTCGATCCGTTGCTTGGATTATGTTCAGCGAGCTTAACGGCTTTAAAGGTTCGAAGAAGAGGCCCCGTGTGACCCCGGCAGGACGTCTTATCGATAACCTAAGTCCTAGACTGCTAAAATCATAACCTTTCCTTTTGGCTTCGCTGTAGTCTGTTAGTCAGATAAAAACAGTCCGATACCTTCCTAGATCTCGTTACTTGTACATTGAAGGAGACAAAATGTCGGTAGGTACCTACTCCATTCTAGATATGCTAGCTATTAGGTATATCCACCTCTTATCATTGTTGTTAGCATGGTGTCCAATGTAATAGATCTTATTACGGTACTTACTGACTCGCGTCTGGTTTTCCCTAAGAGCAAGGTCCTATTTCCTGCAGGTATACCTACCTACTTTGTCAATGACCATTGACCCATCAAGTCGGTATAGAGTTAAACAAAATAGGTATATGTACCTACCTATAGATATAATTTCTATTAATGTCAGCAATAAAAGCGTTAGGTAAGTACCTACTATCTACTCAGATATTTTATTTATTATTAGGTAAGTAGGTTAACGCACAGTCTATTATAATTTAAAACCACGCCTAAAAAGTTACACGAAAATCGGCGACATGATAGGCAAACTAGAAACCGTTAGGCTCGCGACTCCTGCGCTGTCTCAGGAAAGTCCGAAAGTCGTTTGTGGGAATGAGTGAAGGTAATCTTGTAGATTATTCCTACATCAATAGTTACCTACTCTTCTATAATAAAAATCGACAATTAATTTTAGACATGCCTAAATCTATTGAAGTTAGGTATATGCTCCCGAAAAAAGCATAGGCACTACACAATCGAGGAATACCTACGTTTTGACTCACAAGTCACAGCTCGCCCCCGGCTGTATCTGTTTTTCTAAAACAGATTTTCATTTATTTTTAAGCATAATACCTACTTAGTTTTTGATTTATCGTGCTAAATGTCGAAAAATTGGCCTCGGTGCGCGAGTCTGACTCGCACTTGGCCGGTTTTTTAACCACCTTATTACGTGTTACAATTCACAATGAAGCATTTTTGTGTCTTACAATGCAGCATTTTCCTTATAACCTACTCTAGTTAAGTTCGGATGGGGCAACCTCAGATGATCGCATGCGATCGACAATGCGAACGAGTAACTGGGATTGGGAATTGAGATGCATGCGCTGAAATGTTGCGTGCTATGACGAAAACAAGAATTATAAAGGACCAATGGTTTGACGTCCTCTCTGGCGCATTGGTGAGCGCTATGGTCTTATAAGTGAAAGGTCCCGGGTTCGATTCTTAAATCTCGATTTAAAGATTACTTCAAGCACAATTCTAAATAATACCTACATAATAATTATTTAAATAGGTAGGTACCTACTTCTGGTATAATTATAAAGTGTTAATTACACATTTGATTACAGTAATCTTATTATGCAACTATAAGTACCTACGTAGCTTTGACTCTATAACCTATATTAAATTAGTCTGTACTAGACACTAGATGATGCCCGCGACTCCGTCTGCGTGGATTTAGGTTTTAAAACCCCGTGGGAACTCTTTAATCTTCCGGGATAAAATGCAGTCTATGTCGATCTCCAGGATGCAAGCTGTCTCTGTACCAAGTAGATGTCCTCAAAAATCCCGTGGAAATTCTTTGATGTTCCGCTATAAAAAGAAGCCTAAGTCCTTCGGCCTTTCCCGCGATGAAAGCTATCTATGTACCAAATTTTATCAAAATTGGTTTAATGGATGGGCCGTGAAAAGCTAGCAAACAAACAGACAGACAGACACACTTTCGCATTTATAATAATTAAGTGAGAGTATGGAATTTAATTTAATTTTTAGGGTTTCGTACCTCAAAAGAAAAAGGAACCCTTATAGGATCACTTTGTTGTCTGTCCGTCGTGTCTGTCAAGAAAACCTATAGGGTACTTCCCGCTGACCTAGAATCATGAAATTTGGTAGGTAGGTAGGTCTTATAGCACAAGTAAACGACTAAATCCGAAAACCGTCAATTTGAGGCTACATCACAAAAAAAAATTAAAATGTGTTCATGAACAAATAATTATTATTTTCAACTTTCAAAGATAGATTACTATACAAAGCGGGGAGTCATAATATGAAAGTGCAGTTTCTAAAACACATTTTTACGCATTTTTTGATTTATCGTGCAAAATGTCCAATTATACCAAGATCGATTTACCGGTTGATCGGTTTACCGTCAAAAGGTAACACACAGACTAGGGCGGGCGCTATGCGGATGTGCGGGGCATCCCCCCGCCTCATACCCCGATAGTCATCTCGACCTGTCGCGAACTATAGATATGCGTTTGAATCGCCCCGCACCACAAATGGAACTTAATTCCAACTTCCGTGACGGGAATTATAATTATACTATAATTATCATTATACTACTACAGGATTTTATATAAGTAGGTATGTATATTCAGATCAAATAGGAGTACAAGCTAATTATATGTCACCCACAATCAACTCAACTACGGGGGTCAACTATGCAGGCTTAAGGTTTTTCACGTCATATTTAATTATACGTACTTATACTAAGAACTATATTATTCCAGCAAACAGTTGCTTTTCTATGTTGCTGTAAAGCAGAGGCCACACAATATGACGTAGCTTCAAGCGTTGTGTTCTGAATTTGGATGGATGTTCTCAATTCTCACTCATTAGTATTTTGTGTACCTAGATCCATTGTATCGCTAATTCGCGCGATCAGCGCTGGCCCGAGTCGATTGATAATGATTTGGTGCCACTTGTGACAAAAAATTCGCAACAAAATAATAGAATTTTGTTATGCAAGGCTGCAAACTTGTAATTTTGTCGCGAGAGTTTGTATTGAATCCTGAGCGTAGCGAGGATTTCAAAGGCTCGAGCGCAAACAAATTTACAAAAAGTTAGAATAATTAATAATAATAGATACGTAAATGTTATTATTCTGAAACAGCCGCAATATCTAAATCACAATTCTTCGAAGAGTATCCTTGCATGCTAACTGTAGGAAGGTAGGCACCTACCTGCCTAGTTAATTGGACAATTAACTTTGTGACACGTATACTTACGTACATCCCTAGTAAATTAACGGCAGTTAAATTCGCATCTATACCTACCTATCTTCAAGCACGTTACGTGCCACCACAAATATTAACAACTAGCTTATCCTCGCGACTTCATCCGCGTGGACTACAATTTCAAACCTCTATTTCACCCTCTAAGAGCCCTCGCCCACGGCGACTTTTTGTAGCGATACAGTAGCGATGCTGTCGCGCTTCCGCATCGATACAGTCGCGAAGCGGTCGCTAGCTGTGTGCCCTCGCCCACGGTCTTAGATTCAGTCGCGATGCAAACGCGATACTGTCGCGCTTCCGTCTCGATGCAAACGAGAAAAAAATGTTGCACTGATGCATGCTTCTCTATTCATGCGCCACCCTCCCTCCGTTCTTTCCCCGATGTCGTCCAACACGGTCGCGCGTTTGCATCGATACAGTCGCGATGCAGTAGCGCGTTGCTAATCCGACTAACACGCGTTAGTAGTGATGCTGGCGTGTGTTTAGTAAACGCGCGACAGCATCGCTACAAAAAGTCGCCATGGGCGAGGGCTCTTAGGGGTGGAATTATCAAAAATCCTTTCTTAGCGGATGCCCGGATTCCAGCCCGATCCGTCCAGTAGTTTGAGCTGTGCGTTGATAGATCGATCAGTCAGTCAGTCAGTCAGTCACCTTTTCCTTTTATATATTTAAAGATTAGGAACCGCCTATTTTGTGAAACTATCTAGATTTTACTAGGCAAGTACTTTATTTCAACACATAACACCTATTTATCATACATTATGTTATGGTAGAATGATAAAATTAATAAACTTATCAATAAGAATAATTATATGCCCGTAACTTTGTTTGACTATAGGTCTTTAACTGTAGTACCCGTGCAAAAAATTGCGTCGATCCGTTCCTACACTGCGGCGTGATTAAAGGACAAACCAACGAACACACTGATTCTTATTTCTAATGTTTATCCGTAACGAATTGTAGTAGGATCACAAGAAACGTTGTCACGGAGCGAGCGCCCTGAAACAGAACAGCTTAAAGTAGGTAACTTTATGTTGTACCTAAGTAACATTTTTTACCACTTAAGAGTTAATATATAAAATCAATTTATTTATTGCTAGACGTTGCCCCCGAGTTTGTCCGCGTAAATTTAGGTTTTTAAAATCCCGTGGAAACTCTTTGATATTTCGCTATCGAAAGTAGCCCATGTCCTTCGGCCTTTACCGAGATGCAAGCTAAAGTACGTACGTACCAAATCTCATCAAAATCGGTTTAATAGATGGGCCGTGAAAAGCTAGCAAAGAAACAGACAGACAGACAGACACACTTTCGCATTTATAATAATTAAGTAATAGTATGGAATTTAATTTAATTTTTAGGGTTCCGTACCTCAAAAAAAAGGAACCATTATAGGATCACTTTGTTGTCTGTCTGTCTGTCCGTCGTGTCTGTCAAGAAAACCTATAGGGTACTTCGCGTTGACCTAGAATCATGTAATTTGGTAGGTGGGTACGTCTTATAACACAAGTAAAGGAATTAATCTGAAACCCGTGAATTTGTGGTTACATCACAAAAAAAATTAAATGTGTTATGAACAAATAATTAGTATTTTCAATTTTTAAAGTAAGATAACTAAGTGAGGTATCATATGAATAGGCTTTAACCTGTCCATTTTAAAACAGTTTTTCATTTGTTTTTATGCATAATAGTTTTTGGTTTATCGTGCAAAATGTCGAAAAAATACGACTATAGAACCCTCGGTGCGCGAGTCTGACTCGCAGTTGGCCGGTTTTATAGATAGGTAGGTAGCGTATAACTATATAGCTATATAGGTAGCGTATATATGTAATGTAGGTACTCGTTTAAATAAAATAATAGGTATGTACTTACTTCCAACACCATCACGTTATCTAGCTTAAACAAACCATACGCAGTAAAAGTAGGCCTTTGATGGAGTATTTGTAAAGACAAATTAATTGCCTAAAACAAGCAGAATTATGCATTACATAGGAAGGTATCTACCTACAAAAATTGGTACCAAATGGTACCTTTTAATTAAAAAAATATTAAAAAAATCAATAGATTTACCTCCATTTCTATCGTACTACCCAGATCACTGTTTATTATTTGATGTATTACTTGAGGAGTAACAAGAGCCTGGAAAAAGTATAAAGTAAATATATCTCTATAGTAGGTAGGTGCATACGTATCTATTTATAATTATTAATTAATTACCTACTGTCTTCTAGAAATTAGAATAGACTTAAAAAGTGAAGTTAAGTAGGATTTGAATAATGTAATTTTTAGGGTTCCATACCTCAAAAGGAAAAACGGAACCCTTATAGGATCACTTTGTTGTCTGTCTGTCTGTTTGTCTGTCTGTCTGTCTGTCAAGAAACCTACAGGGTACTTCCCGTTGACCTAGAATCATGAAATTTGGTAGGTAGGTAGATCTTATAGCTGACATTTGGGGAAAAATCTGAAAACCGTGAATTTGTGGTTACATCACACAAAAAAAAATTGTGGTCATGAACTAATAATTAGTATTTTAAATTTTCTAAGAAAGATAACTATATCAAGTGGGGTATCATATGAAAGGTATTTACCTGTGCATCCTAAAACAGGTTTTTATTTATTTTTATGCATCATAGTTTTTTAATTATCGTGCAAAATGTTGAAAAAATACGACTGTATTACGGAACCCTCGTTGCGAGAGCCTGACTCGCACTTGGCCGGTTTTTTTTGTAATATTCTGTTGGTGGTTCAATAAAAAAAATTAAAAAAAGAAGTAAGACACTTACCTCTCTAACAGTTCTCTCGCTGAAATATATGCAAACCAACATAACGGCAATGGCATATCCAATTTGCCAGAAAACATAAATTAGGAAATTAATGTACTTCTCGGGATCATGAAATAAACCTGACGCTGTTGCCTCCATAAAATAATAAAGATATAATATTGTAAACAAAAGCGTCAAAAACATCATCATTAATATCACGAGCCCGAATTTATCGTTGGCAGTCTCGGTTGCTGCATACAACATACCGTATATTCTTCCACACGCCTTGATCTTTTTACACAGATATTTATCTTTGACATTACAAATTGCATTTGGAACAGTCTGTTGTTGTAAACGAAATTTAAAAAACTCTGAAGAGGTACGTAATCTTATTGAATTAAGAGCCCTGTTCAAAAATTTGTACCTCCTTTTCAAAATTAAAAGGTAAGAGCAGTACTGTGCTGTTATAATGAAAATTATGGAATCTGTGAAAACCATATGAAATAGTTTTTCCGCTGGCATGCTCGTGCCACCACGAAGAGACATCCATACACTAAACATCCGGGTCCCACTGATACACGCTTGGATGAGAAATAAATAGAAGGCCAAAAGCAGGCTATTCGAATAAATCATCGGCTCGTTCAAAGCTTGGAAAGCTTTATCTATTTCAATGATCAATTGGACATCTTCAGTGCTTCCGCTCAGGTCAAAAGGCACCTTCCACATTGCGTACAACATGAAAACACAGACGGTAAATCTCTCTACGTCGTCGCCGTATCGTTGAAGTCTCGTATCGTAAAGGGCCCTTAATATGGTGTGATCTTCCATACTAATTTTGAAAATACAATAGAAATATGAAGTGTACCAAATAATAAAAGATATAAAACCAAACCAAGTAAATGCTTGAACAACTCTACTCTCAGGGGTACATTCTATCGTTATCACCGACGCGCCGATTAATTTTCTTATGAATCGTATAAAATAAGCTGTTTCCACAATGTTTTCTTGCAGTTTCGGCTTTTGTAATAAATTCAATTTCTTAATTAAATTGTACATTTCAGCACGGAGTTTTGTTCTCTTCTGGATAAGCTCACGGCACTACATCTATTAAAGTTTTAATGTAATGAAACAATTTAGTATGAACTGTTTACATTATGAAAATTGCCTTACTACGTGTTATCCATAAAGTGACAATTTCTTTTATTATAATTGCCTAAATTAACGCTTATGTTGTGGACTTGCCATAACAAATTCTATACTTTCAACATGATTCCGATAAGGGATACTTAATATTTGTAAAATTAGACAAAACGCAAACAAATAAAACAAGTTATGGTATTCGCCATTATCCAATGGATAATTAATTTTATTTCTTTTGAAAGTTCACATTTACAGTCCATTTTGTGATAACCTTCATTAATGAACATCATAGGCATTCTATATATTGTCCAGATTAACAAATAAATGGAGGCATATTATATACACAGGATTTCTAGGTGTTGAAACTCTTTTCGCGTTTATTTATAAGCACTATACAACTTTACATATTGTGAAATTACAAGCGCTTTAGTATACAATATATTTTATTATAATACTATGATATATCTCAATCTCGCTACCAAAAATATAGTAATCGCAATACAACGTACATTTTGATAACTAAGTAAATAAAAACTTACAAACAATAAAATAATTGTGCTCCTCGTAATAGCAATCACAATAATCTAGTACATAAGAGAGCGTTTTCTAACATTATTTCTTAATAATAGTTAATTCATAATAAAAGGTCTCATTTGCTTAGTATTATTATTTTTATGTTGAAATTGTATATTATTATCTTAGCGATTATGTTTTTGGAGTACCAATGTATCAACTCCATAACCCAAAGGTTATATATACGAGCCTCGAGAGAAAGCTAATGGTCAACGCATAACATGAGCAATGAGCATTTTCAGAAAGCGCACTTTAATAGCGAAGAACAACTTTGACTGAGAGCGCTTTAACCATACCAAAAGTTTGTTCCTTAAGTTTTTAAATAGGTAAGGTTTTAAAATCGACTACGACTACGGTATTGTTGTCTTAGGCAACTTTATGCATTATGGTGAATTTATGGTGAATTATTTATGGTGAATGTTTACACTTAAAAATCAGTACGTGATGGTAATTTCCAAGAACATGATCAATTACAAAAGAATAAAAACGCCTCAAGAATCTGTTGTACTTCGATTCTGTAAAAAAATCCAAAATTAAATTAATCCAGTGTAGTTAACCCTAATGACAGATGTAGCGATCAATTAAGAAATATTCTGTGTGACTCAATGGTGGTAAATAATAATAAATAAGTACTTGCAGGTTCCAATGGAGCTTAATATAAATAACATTGTAATTTGTACCTTAGCCGCAAGCTTTATTAAGGATTTGAAATTGAGATTTTATAAATATGATGTAATTACTACACATTAATATTTAGGAACATTGTAGAGCTAGGCTACAATTTTTTTTATTTTTTTATTTATTTAAAAACTGTCAAATAGAATAACAAATTAAATACTTAAATTATTATTACAACTTGATTGGAATGTAATGAAACAGAAATAAATATCATAGTCATAAAATAAATTAACTGAAAATACATATACTATACAAAAAATATAACTCTCAAAAAATATTGTAGTAGTAAAAAAAAAACATTTAGATTATTTACTGCTTCAGGGATAAATGAAGTTTTATAAAAAATCATATGTAAAATATCATATTATGTTCCTGCGCTACTTTTTAAGGTCTGATCTCCTACTTTATTTCCAAAGAGCTTTCTACAAACTACAAATTGTTATTTTTTTTAAACGTAGAATAATAATGTGTAGGTACATTTCGTATTTAAACAGCCGTGGTAATAGATATTCAACTTTGGAAATCAAAAACGATACTTATTTAATATGTGTGCCCTTATATCATTACGAACTTGTTGTTCTGATAAATATTAGCTTATTTTAAATCCGTTTAGTCAAAAAAAAAATTTAAAGAATTTATACGTTATACGATTTAATTTACTTAGTACGAGTATTTCAAGCTGTAGGTATTGTTTTAGGTAGGACTATATTCATTTCATAATCATTTATTCTACTTCGTTCATATATTATTTTGAGTTACTATAAGTATTTTGCATTTTAAATAATGGTCTTTATAGTTTAAGTTTCGAATATACTTAATAATAACCTATCTGTGAAATATTTTAGAAAATTATCACACTTTCAGGCAATAAAAATAAATAACTGTATATTATATTACGGGTATATTTTGCTTATGTACTTCGATATTTATTCTATATAGAACTTTTGAGGCACCATTACAAAGCCAAGCCAATCGAAACTTCACCTTATTCTATAGAGGTAAAATTTAAATGAAACCTATACTTAATAAGATTCATTGAAATAAATGCATTTTTGTGACATTAAAGGCGGTTACGCACTCATCCTATCCGAGTTCGTGAAAATACGTTCCTTTTTGTTTTGTATGGTAGCTTATGACGTTAAGTCGCTGATAATCGCTGTATGGCGATTTCGTAAAACATTATTACAATCTCAATTATTGTGATTGGCTGAATTTGTGCGATTCTTGTTGCAACAATGCATTGTAGGCATACTAGGTACCGCAATCGCGCAGACGGTATTCTCACGGATGACGGATAGAACTCGGATGACGGAAGTGCAGTGCGTTATCGCTGTAACAATAGTCGAATTATATCATTGTGACATAATAGTTAACATTGACAGCAGTTATATAATATTGTGTTTTATTTTTTTTCATAATTATTATAGTGTCATATGTGTTTTAATTAAAAGTTTGGTCTGCTTCTAATATTACTCCCATCATTAATTTTGTTAACAATATACTGTATAGTAGACAAATACTAATTACATATTTTTATTTATCCCTCTTAAGGTGGCGTCTAATTGTCTATTATAAACATTAGACATCTTAATTTTTACCTGTCTAAAATAGTAGAATTTAGCTGCCAACAGTGAAAATATTGATAACAAATGCACTTGTAAATTACGCGAGCGTATTTATTTTATGTTCGTGTCAAAATAATTAATTTCAAGTTAATGACATAAATATTCTGATCTCACATTAGATATAAACTATTAACTTTAAGCTGCCTTTCAACTATTTAATAGCCGCCTAAAGTAATGAAATACAGCCGCAATTATTTATGTTTTATTGTAATAATTTAACATTAACCTAATATTTTTGATAGCACAATATGTTTAAGATCTAAATATACTATGTATCGAAAGTTTTTTTAATGAATTACATAATATCTGCTGAATGGATTAATAACTTTGGTACTTTCAAAGTAAAATGCCAACATTATTTCGGTGTTTTTTACGATATGGGCTTTTGATAAGAGATAAATGCTAAATAGTTGTATTTCAAATAGAGACCAATGACAAAAGCTGTTGTTTATTAAAGATAACACAAATTTGTCTCAATAGGCTAGTTGACACTTTTTTTAAGTAGGTCTTAAATGGTTAATATTTGTCCTATTAGATCAAAAAAATTAACACTATATTTTTTTGCGCCCTAGAAACCGTAAAACTTTAATTTAAAAATATATTTTTCTTAGACAGGTGAAAACACTGTCGGCCATGTTTGGCCGATAGATTATCTGTGCTCTGACGTCATGCATTTGTAAACAACAGCATAACCTCCCAAAGTTTAATAAACATGACTTCTATACTAGTTTACATGAAAAATATAGTAATTATCGGTATTGTATCATCCGAGAATGTAAAAACGCATCGATAAAGACCACAGGAAAGTTGTGGATTAGAGTGCCCAGTGAAATAAATATACGTAACACGCGAAGACTTGCTTAAAGGGATCCTATATGACTAACGACTGCAACCCAAATTTATTTTTGCAAAGATCACTTTGTTGTAAGTCTTACTTAATAACTTATTCAATTTATAAAGAGAAAACGATAATTTTTTACGTTTACTATGAGTTTTTAGAAATATATAAAAACTAGCTTATGCTCGTGACTTCGCCCGCGTGGACTTCATAAATTTCAAACCCCCATTTAACCCACTCAGGGGTGGAATTTCAAAAAATCCTTTCCTAGTGGATACCTTCTCTTTACCTACAAAGAACACACGCACCAAATTTCATGTATCTAGGACCAGCTGTTTAGATGTTTAGGCTGTGCGTTGATATATAAGTTAGTCTGGAGGACTTGGAATTTTATATATATGGATACTACGTTAGTCAATAGGGATGACATTTGTTTGTTTACATATTTAATGACGTCACATCATGGCTGACAGCGTTTTCTGAGTTTCAAATAAAAATAAAAACTGTATTTTTTAAATTGGATTTATATATCCATCCTGCGTTTTTAATAATTGTTATTGATATATTTCGTTGTCTTAAGCAAAATACTATAATAAATAATCATTTATTGGACGAAATTAGATATGAGTCAAGTAGCCTATTTTAGCCTCTTAAATATAGTTCGTAAAAAATGATTCCTCACGCGGCATTTTTAACTCCATGGGTCCACTGTCGTGTCAAAAGTACGATTCACCTTTATAATAAGGACTAAAATCGTACTTTTGACATGGACACAAAAAGTTAAAATGGCGCGTGAAGAGTTAAATTTTACGCGATATACTTTTTTATTTTTCCCTACATTATTGTCGTGGCGCCTCCTGTTTATGCTTAGTTAGACTCGGCTTGCCGCCCGGGTTTGAGGGTTGAAACCAGAGACGTCACGAAGGCTAGTTTGTGAATGTTTGATTATGCACTCACCCTTGCTCGATGCGCAGTCTGCTTGCGCGTGCGACACCAGGTTAATGCGCCGTCTCCGCGGCACTGAGGCGACGGGCGAGGAAGCGGCCTTCCTCCCCGTCGCATAGGACAGAATCCACTGCCTCGCACTCTGTAATACATATATGGGACGGGCAGATTTCGCCTAGACGAAATCTGCCGGGGCTACTGTCTTCCTCGCCGCTAAGCGGGGAAGACCAGTGCTGACTAGCGCTAAATTAAAGGAGGAACGGTTCCATCATTAGCCCAGCCATTAGGATTATAATTGGGTCCAATTGACCTACCGCGTTTCGGTCAGGTAACTGGCTATTCGTGCCGGCTCAAAGTGCCACACCTTTGCTTGCTACTTACGCCGAGAGTTAGCCGGGGTCGTCACTGACGTCGAGAGCTAGCTGGTCTCGTCATCTGTATCGAGAGTTAGCGGTTCGACGCTAAGGCCTGCCACCCGAGGGCCCCTACGACTCTCGATACTGACGGATTACTTTCTCCCAGCCAAGTCCTGCCAACAAGGGTCCCAATGGCTCCCGACGCTGACGATTTACTATTCCGACTAAGGCCTGCCAATAAAGGGCCCTTACGACTCTCGACGTTGGCTACATGGAAACGTTCCTTATGCACACAATTAATAGCAATCAAATATAGTTACTTATAGTTAGCCACTTACGAGTAATAATACAGGATGCGAGGCACCGAACTGATGACGGTGGGCGTGCTGTGAGGCGAGGCTGCCGTGCTCGGATCCAGTCAGTTAACAAAATGGTGGGCGCCGTGGTTCGAGGCTTCGACCACAGACAGTCGGCGTCGCGTTTCAAGTGTAGACCATTAGACCCACAGAGTAAAGTCACAGACAACTTACCATAGTATTTTAAGCGTCCGGCTCTGGATTCCTCTCCTTCTAATCTCGTTTTGCTCGTTATTGTAATTAGATATTATAATTGGATGATTTAATTTTACGATGATTACTATTTATATTTTGTACAATTAACTATTTCGCGACGTTCGTCGCGACACTCCCCAACAACGGAAGTTACAATAAGACGATAAGATTCTGCGTCCATTCCTTAATCTTCTCGAGGGCCCTGACAGCCGCTTCTCTCTTGGGTCTTGGCTCCTCGGAAGAAAGGTCTACTTCGTTTGCGTTAGTAATCTCCTCTGGCAGAAGTTGATCCTCTAACATCGTCTCATTATGGTCTTGTATGGTGTGATCATTTTCCTTTTCAGGTGCATCGATTTCACCACTACGTATCTCACTGGTTTCTCCAGTGGTTTCTTCGTGCACTTCTCTTGTTATGCGTTCGGAAGGTATATAGTTGTAACTTGGTCTAGGTTTGTCAGCTAGAGCGTGAGCTTCTTGTTCGTCCATTTCCAGTGGATATAAGTGTGAAATGGATCTAATATATTCGCTATTATCTACTTTTACTTTCGCTGTTCTGCTAAATCCATCCTTCCCCTTCATAAGTTTTGTTATTTTCCCAACTCGCCAGCTTTCCCGATTAGGATGTTCCCCCTTTATCTGGACTATTTGTCCTTCTTGAGGTTCTAATTTAGAAGTGACTCTTGGATCTCTATGTGAATGCTGGTATCTTTCTCGAAGGCTGAGAAGGTAACGATTAGAAAACATTTCTCTAAATTCTTCCTGGATTTTAAGAGCTCTTTTCCAACCTTTAACTAGTTCCCTTTTTGTAACGGTTCCTTCTGCTAAAGGTTCCTTCCGGGTAGTCTCTACTGTTATACATTTTCCTACAGCCAAGAAATCAACTGGTTTCAATATGTCGGAGATACTCGGCAGTAATCGGGACGCAAACGTTGTCTAGTGGCGTTGATCGAGTCTACGCATTATGACACAATCTGGGTTACCATGGACACGTAAGAATAACAATATGGTTTGAAGATGGTAAGAGAAACGACTTGTGTACTTGTGTAGAATCGTATCCCGCGTTCCTATTAAGCCAACATGATAACCCTGTAGATAAACGCCCAATAGAAGGTAATACGACGATCCTAGAGCTCTCTGCCGACAAATATATGATCCAGCTCGGCATCTATATGGGTGAGTGGACGTGTATTTACCACGGCTTCAATTTCCTTCATTACTGTAGATAGTTCGTGATCCTTAAGACAGTGTTTTTATAATGTTCTTGTTCCTTTTCGTTTATTCTATATTACAGAAATAGTTTCATTAATTTCAACTTCCTCATCTTCACTATCATTCGGAAGAGCCTCCCGAAACAAAAAGGGATCACTATTCGTTGCCCTTTGTGGCAATGTATCAGATGCTTGTAACAAATATTGAGGTCCAGTTAACCATTTCGCTTTATCTTCACAAGTGCTGTAAGGTTTATTTGCTACATCTGCGGGATTTAGCTCTGAGGGAACATATCTTATGATCAATTCTTTGTTTCATTTAATTTCTTGGATTCTCCTTGCTACGAATGGTGGTAAAAGTTTAGAAGACTTGCACCATCCGATTACAATTTGGCTATCGGTCCAAAGAAATTGATGTGTTACTTTTGCAGGAAGAAAGTTCCGAATACATTTTATAAGACGACTTCTTAAATAATTTAGCAGGTAGGATATGTGGTGCAACAAATCCGCAAGGATCGTAGATTGAAGCGATCACTCTCAATACTTCCCGTTTATTGTTCGCATTAGAGTCGATCTTGTATCTCAATTGAAGTAGATCTTCCTTTAAATCCCAATCAAGTCCTAATATCTTAACACGGATTTCCTTTGACGAGTCTGGGATTTGTGTCATAAATTCATAAGAATTAGAACTCCACTCCCTTAAGTTCATAGACATTTGTTTAAACGCTTTTTTGGAGTCGGTATATAATTCTGATGGTTTTCTCCTTCTGATGGACACAATGATGCAAGTAATGAACAGGATGTTCTTCCTTTTCAGATTTCGCGTTCACAACTGCTGTTTGAAGTATAGTAGTATCCTTGGTATCTAATTGCATTAAATTATTAGTTGATTCGTTTGTATTCTTATTATTTATATAATCATTTATTATTATTATTCTTATTTATTATTTACATTCTTATTTATTATTTTTATTTATTTATTAGTTGTTTCACTCTCCTTTTGTAGATTTTTAGGACAAAGTGCCCGATTGTGAGATCCAATCTCGTTACAGTGTGCACATTTTATTTTTCTCTCACATATCTTTACGGTATGTCCTATGCGAAGACATGCGTAGCATCGGTTAATTAATTTATTTTTCCTTTCTCGTAACGTTGTAAAGGCTTTGCATTGATCGTTAAAATGGTTCTCCTGACAGAAGATGCAGTGAAGTTTTCTTTTCTTTTCGTGTTGCCTTTCTTGGTTTCCTACTGGCTCTTCCCATTTTCTTTTGAATTGTTTCCTAGAACTTCCCTGACAACCTTGAAATAGTCCCCGATTTTTATCTTGTTTCTTTGTGGACATTTCTTTACTTGTTGGCCTTTTGGATTTTAATTTCATATTATTGTCGTCGGATGCATTCGCGTGTAGAGATTGGGTAGTGTAATTGTCTTCAGATTTTCCCTGGATAACTCTCTCTGCGTCTTCCCTAGCCGTGATAATGACTTCGAGGCATTTCCTTATCTCCTCGATGGACTCGGTGTTTATTTTCATTTTCATTTCGTAAATGATTTCTTGCGGGAATTTTTCCATGATTAGGAAACGTAGATGGTTGTGGTTTATGTCCTCGCCCAGCGATTTAAGCACCCTAAGATGTCGTTCGATCTCGTTCAGTGTTTGTCTCACCTCCGTGACATTCATTGCGGTGGAAGCCTTGACACGATACAGTGCTGAGTAGTGTGCATCAATTATGTGGTTTTCCTTCCCATATCGATTTTTTAATGTCACTAGAGCTATACTGTAATTCTTGTTTGTTGTCTCTAAGCCTTCCACGATCTTCTTCGCTTCACCTTTCAATGAAGCTTTTAAATACAATAGCTTGTCAACATCGGTTAAGTTTCGTTTGTCAATATTTGAGCTGAATTGATCCCAAAATGTTGACCATTGCAGGATATCGCCGTCGAATTCCGGTAAACTCAGTTTCGGTAGCCGGCTGTTTAGATTCGGATTCGTATCCCTGTTGACTTGATTTTCTCGTTCAATTACTTTAATCTTTTCTTTAATTTTGACTTTAAGTTCACACAATATATCTTCGGCTTCTAATTGTACTGTAGATATCTCGGATATGTCATCAGGCGCAGGATCGTTGCTTAATCGAAAGTAATTGGTTAATTCGGAGCTCAATCTATTTAACGAAGTTTGTAATTTCAAAGAAATAATTTCTGCTTCTTGTATAATCGTTGGAGATTGAATTGTTGGATCATCAAGAGTTTCTATTATTTGAGATGCATTGGTGGATAGATTTTGTAATTTTGTTTTCATCGAGTGCAACATCACCATGAGACTTTGATCCATCTTGTCGGTATGTTCGAAATATTAGTAGATAAAAGTTCCTTTAAACGGGTTAGTGGTTTAAGGTTTTTAGAATTTTAGTTGATGTCTTCGTTGTGACCGGAAACTTCGTGGCTCGTCTCTCTATAAATGAAATAGCACCGCTTAGGAGAAAAGCGAGAGAGAAAGAAAGGAAGCGGATTGGCCAAAACAAAAAAAAAAAATTTTTTTTTTAATTTTATTTATCTGTGTCAGTATCGTAGATCTATTTTTCAAATGATCGTTCATCTTTCATTTATTTCACTTTAAAGTTCATTTAAAACTTCTATTTAGTTGTTGTGTTACATCAATGTCCTATGGTTTGAATATTCATGGTAACCCTTGTTCTATAAATCTCATATATTCATCAAATAATTTATCAAATAAATTTCAACGACTAGTTATAACGAAATAATTTTGTACCGTTGTTGTTGTAGAATGAAATTAATTAGTATCGCGGATAAAGTAAGTAACCGACTTTATCATAAATCAATTTCATAGTCCGGCCCTGTCGTCATAGTGTGACAACGACCTTATCAATAATTGTCAGTCATCTGCCCACAGATGTGTACACAATTCCACTAACATGCTAGAAGGGTTATGCCTACCCTTGCAACAAGATATAGAATGTAGTAAAATAGAGTAGCATTATACCTCTATTCAATAAACTTCTACAAATATTCTTAAATCTCTGTACATTCTACTGGCTTTTATTTCATGCCTAAGGTTCGCATTGCTAAACCGGGTCTCAATTTTAGTATTTAATCATCTCAGTTACTAGGTATGCGTGGGCACACACACTGTGTGACCATTCAGCATAAGCATTCAATGATTGACCCCTTCGTATCAAAATTGTATGATCATAGCAATCTCAAGTCGGGTAGGTATGTGTGTGTAACTATTTAACCGTTCTAGCAAGTCCAGTGTGAATGCACCGGCAAAGGTCAGTGTACTATCGCAGGTGACTGCTCTAGGTACCTATCGTTTATTGTTAATGTCCATATCACTTCACTGTTTCATTCATAAAATTTGTGAAAAAAAAAAAACAATTCCTTGCGCACCGAGACGAAGGGTTTTTTCACATTTATAACTGTTATACAAGAAACGATAACCTTTAGAATTGATTTTCTTTCTTACTAGGTGCGGAACCCTAAACACTTTTGAAATTGACTCATCTTTAAGTCTCAGTTGAATATGATATTACAATAATCTTAATTTGTCAGAAAGTTCATGCGAGCTCAAACTTTTATTTTAATTGATTTAGTCCCACATGGATCAACATAATTATAATAATTATTCCACTAAACTGCAATAACAGTGTCACTTTATTGTGAATATAATAATTCAGAACGTTGGTAATACCGTCGCATCTTTACAATTAGACTTTAACAGAGAATGAGGTTATTCTTAATTTTCGGTTTCCTTTATTCTATTATAGGACTATACGCACAGCATCCTCCTTTATTCTTCACATTAGGTAGGTACCTATCCTTTATTAAATTAAACATTGAACATTTGTCACTATTCACTACAATGTATTGTAGGTATTTATATTAAAACTGTCTAAGAAAACGTTAAAATCATCAGTGAAATGCAACATAACTTTGCTTATTTAAAGTAGATATTAGAGTTTAAAGTGTTAGTTATAAGTAGAATTATTCATCACCTGTAGGTAGGTATCAAAACTCAATAGTAGGAAAAATAATTTTCATGTGTAGGTAGGTAGGTCATTCACGCTTAAGAATAATCATATTCAGAACAAATCACATAGCTACGAGAAAACAAGACATGAAAATAACCTATTAAGGTCTAATGGTCTTTGCCGCTCTATACGTGTCGAGACTTGTCGAGACATGTCTGATTTAGGTCAGTGCATAACAACATTCACAACTTATTTGACAACCCTCTTTCTTTTAGCATTTTTTGCTGAAAGCTCATTTACTGATTTATCAGATCCTCAGCATCTCCACCATGTCGTGACGCCTCCTGTTCATGCTTAGTTAGACTCGGCTTGCCGCCCGGGTTTGAGGGTTGAAACCAGAGACGTCACGAAGGCTAGTTTGTGAATGTTTGATTATGCACTCACCCTTGCTCGATGCGCAGTCTGCTTGCGCGTGCGACACCAGGTTAATGCGCCGTCTCCGCGGCACTGAGGCGACGGGCGAGGAAGCGGCCTTCCTCCCCGTCGCATAGGACAGAATCCACTGCCTCGCACTCTGTAATACATATATGGGACGGGCAGATTTCGCCTAGACGAAATCTGCCGGGGCTACTGTCTTCCTCGCCGCTAAGCGGGGAAGACCAGTGCTGACTAGCGCTAAATTAAAGGAGGAACGGTTCCATCATTAGCCCTAGCCATTAGGATTATAATTGGGTCCCATTGACCTACCGCGTTTCGGTCAGGTAACTGGCTATTCGTGCCGGCTCAAAGTGCCACACCTTTGCTTGCTACTTACGCCGAGAGTTAGCCGGGGTCGTCACTGACGTCGAGAGCTAGCTGGTCTCGTCATCTGTATCGAGAGTTAGCGGTTCGACGCTAAGGCCTGCCACCCGAGGGCCCCTACGACTCTCGATACTGACGGATTACTTTCTCCCAGCCAAGTCCTGCCAACAAGGGTCCCAATGGCTCCCGACGCTGACGATTTACTATTCCGACTAAGGCCTGCCAATAAAGGGCCCTTACGACTCTCGACGTTGGCTACATGGAAACGTTCCTTATGCACATAATTAATAGCAATCAAATATAGTTACTTATAGTTAGCCACTTACGAGTAATAATACAGGATGCGAGGCACCGAACTGATGACGGTGGGCGTGCTGTGAGGCGAGGCTGCCGTGCTCGGATCCAGTCAGTTAACAAAATGGTGGGCGCCGTGGTTCGAGGCTTCGACCACAGACAGTCGGCGTCGCGTTTCAAGTGTAGACCATTAGACCCACAGAGTAAAGTCACAGACAACTTACCATAGTATTTTAAGCGTCCGGCTCTGGATTCCTCTCCTTCTAATCTCGTTTTGCTCGTTATTGTAATTAGATATTATAATTGGATGATTTAATTTTACGATGATTACTATTTATATTTTGTACAATTAAATATTTCGCGACGTTCGTCGCGACAC